>NW_005054326.1:677213-691357 GCF_000277835.1 Geospiza fortis | reverse complement strand
CTGGGGAGAGCATCTTCACTGGGGAGCTACTCCTGCAATTTAAAGCATTACTTGGAGCTGTGGTAACACACTGCAGGCCAGAACTGGTTCTGGAGCAGACTGTGGCCTGTCCCCCAGTCCTGCAGAGCTCACAGCCGTAAAGGGGCAGTGTGCTGGAACTCGCGGGCTGTGTGTGTGCTCAGACTTCATGGGCACTGTCAAACCTCAAGATGACAGCTGAGAATAAGAATTGCAAATTGTGCAATGGGTTGCTTAATTCCTAGAATTTGCCACTTCCCTAACAATGGAAATGACTAACTGGAATGTGCTGTCTGACCTGGTGAGGAGGCTTTGATGCCTCCTTCTAACCTCTCTCTAACCTCCTCTGCATAACCTGGATACTTCCCCCTACCCAGTTGCATGGCCTAATCACCTTCTGTGGGTCATCAACACCTTTCAGGCTCAAAAAGAAGTGATGGATCAAAACATTGGTGTGAGAGCTCTACAAATGTGTTTCTCAACAAGTGGAGACATCCTCAGGCACTGACAGTTCCTGTTCTCAAGTCAAGTTGCTTGGAACAATTTGCTGGAAGCATGCAATTGCAGTTTCTAATGGACAGTTAACATAGATCTATTGTAAGGAGACTGAATACATTCTTGCACCATTTTAGAAATTAAGCTTCTTGGATGAATTATTTTAGCATTTCTTTCAGACTTGAAAATAATATCCCCAAGATACTTTTTTCCTGGATACTACAGCTTGTTTAAACTGGAAATTGTGGCTGCTCAGGGATAATCTGGATTATAAAATAAAAACAAAGCAAACTTTCCCCAATTTGGTTGCAAAAGCCCCTAAAGACTCTATGCTAACTGTCCAGGAAGGAATTCTCTACCAAAAAAAAAAAAAAAGTTAAGGCTTCTGTTGTATGACATGAGTGACTGTAGCTTGGTATCTGATCCTCTTGTTGTTCCATGTCTGATGGACGCGCGTTTCCTCTCCGTTATCCATAGGTGCTCCCAGTAGGTTCTGACCTTCCGGCTGGCACTCCATCCAGTGAGCAGCTGCCACCTTTTCCAGGACCTTCACTAACTCAGGTGCTGCACAACTTGGCAGATTTTATCTGCTTCTTTTCCCTTCAGAGAGCATGTTTCAATTAAACTCTCCGTTGCATGTTATTAATGTTCTCAGTTTTCTTTTCTTTTGACTGAGTAACCCCTTTTGTGTAACTGTAGCAGTAGCCTGAGTGGCTTCAGCACTGGGTGTGAGTGACCTGGTCTAGTGGAAGGTGTCCCTGCCCATGGCAGGGCATTGGAACTGGATGGTCTCTAAAGTCCATTCCATCCCAAACCATTCTGTGGTTCTGTGCAGCTTGCCCTTTGGGGTGCTGTACCCAGTGCCTAATCAGGCTTAGGGGTTTTAGTGTATTAATCTGAACTTGAAATATTTTTTTAAAAAATAGAATGCAGTGGAGTGTATGCATAAAACTTGAACCTGTTTTCTTCTTGAAAAAAGTATAGTAGCAAAATAATATGAAAATATATATATTGCCTTGAAATGTTTATAAAAATGTAAAATTGCCTTTGTGAATTCCTTATGAGGTTTTGGGGTTTAGTTGTTTCTTTTGATGATTGCTGTTTTGGTTTTTTTTGTTTTGTTTTGTTTATTTTGTGATTATTGTTGCATTCTGATTTCACTAGGCTTTAAAGTTTTTAAAAGGTATTTGAAGTTCTTTATCATAAACACGACTTGAAATGCAGCAGTGCCTTCCCCTGCTTAGCTTCTGTCCTTGTATACAATAGTTAGCTGGGATATCTTGTGTGTAAGTGGTGGTGCCAAGCAATAGAACAAGCGGCCATGGGCAGAAACTGACGCACAGAAGTTCCACCTAAACATGAGAAAGAACTTCTTTCCTGTGCAGGTAACCAAGCACTGGAACAGATTGTCCAGAGACTCCACAGTCTCCTCTTTTGGAGATAGCCAGGAGCCAGCTGGATGCAGTTCTGTGCCATGGGTTCTGGGATGGCCCTGCTTGAGCAGGGAGGTGGGAGCAGGTGACCACTGTGGTCCCTTCCAGCCTGACCCCAGTGTGTTATTCTGTGTGGTTTGTACAACTAGGGCAGATGACATCTGAAGTTGGAAGAAAAAGGCTTCTTCAACTGAAGTGTTTCCTAAAAGTAGCTCGTTTTTACATCTTGATCTTAGAGCCCTAAGCCATATTCCTACCTTGTGAGTAGCAAGGAAATGGGTATCTTCTTTCTCTAGACTGAGCAACAAAAAACTTTTTTTTCCACAACTTCAGAGGCAGAAGCTGGTTTATCTCTTTTAGTCAGTTCTTTCTGAAGCATGGTTTCACTGAGGAGAAGGCAACAACAATTAGGTGATGATTCTTACCTGTATTCTTCCCACGGTCAGGTATCAGATGGATCAGGAGACAGCTAGTTAAAATCAGTCATATGGAGTTCATAGTCCTTTTCATTGCTGGAAAGTCAGTATATTAGTAGTATTTTCCACTAAGCTCAAAAGCACTTGTAGCCACTTCTATGACTCAAGCCATGGTACCACTGCAAAAGGTTGCTTCCTGTTTGTCATAGGTATTTCTGGCAAGATTTGTAGCATGGAAGAGTCACAAATATAGATCCCTTGCTTCTTGTCCTTTGCAAACAACTTACTGAATTTCACTTCTCATTTGAACTCAGAAGGATTGTCTAGGAGTGAAGCAAAATTGGAGGAGACCAGCTGGATCAAATCTAATTGACTGTTAAGAGCATTTGCTGCTATCACATAATACTATCTGGAAAATTACTGGCTTGTCTTAAAGTAGACAGGCTTGCCTTCTGTGCTGCTTCTGTCACTAGTAGGTGATTACACAACTTCTTCCCTTTCCTTAGTAGCACACTTGTAATTTGCAGACAGAGTACATGTCATCTCAAGACCAGTTTTGAACAGTCTGTTCTATAGTCTTAAATACCTGTTCTGTTTATTCCTTAATTGCTTTTTAAAGCGTATTTAGATTAATCTCAAGTTTCATTTTGGTCCCCTTATTCCATAAGGAGATGTTTATTTCCTGATCATTCTGGTAGCCATTTGTTTACTTGAAGCAAATATCTTCTTGAGATCATAAGTGATGAGAATTATTTAGTATTTCAGGTGACTTGTCCCCTCTATTTTACAGTATTGGATTAAATCACCTCACTTACCACTAAGCAGTTGGATTTCTGAATGGAGCTGTACAAATCTGCATCTTCTGCTTTTTTTTGTATAATGGAATTGATACAGACTTTATTGTTCCTAGGGTTTTTGTTTTTGTTTTGAAATCCACATGTCAGGAAGAACATTATCCTGGCAACCTTTTGAAAGCATCTTTATGCTATTATGTACCTCTAACTTTCAGTGGAAAGTAGTATTTTTATGTTGTCATGATCCTTGCTTCAGTTTTGAAAACGGATATAGCTTTTCTTTTTGTACTTGGAAAGATTATTAGTGTTAAAGTTTGGATGAAAATTTCTGTTCTGTAGGGCAGAATTGCAGCTTAATGATATCTGACAATACTTTCTTCTTTCTGTATATCTTATGGGCATGGCCCTAATTTAGTCATTTTGAGACTTTGGTATTTTTTTTTTATCTTCTAGATATTTTTAGGTAAAATATTCTTCTCTTCCTCTCCCCAATCCAACTAGCCAAGTTTGAAAAGCATCTTGTATTCTAACTGAAACAGCTGAAATCTAAGTAATAAGCATACTCGAGAGATTCTGCCTCTCTCCATCCTTTTCAAGTCAATCCATCTCTATAGCCTCTCTGAGGGAACTTGTAGGTTGGTGTTTTTTTCTTGGTTGATTGATTTTGAGTGGTATTATAGAGGTTTTTCTTTTTTTTTTTTTTTAAGTTCCACCTAATTTTCCATGTTCTTTTGTTTTTAAACAAGTATGTTGCGTGAGTTATTTCCAGTCTTACAATGTTATACATGTTAAATCTAAATGTGTAGGAAGGAAGCTTGATTAGAAATATGGAAGCTGTACTGAGTGCTTTAAATTTTAGTATTGAATATATGTGTTTCTCAACAATGCTTTTGTTTTTCCTGAGCTGGGACATTGTTTTACTCTTTTTTTTTTCTCAGTCCCAACAGCCTCTGGAAGATCTGGATGCTCAGCTGAGAAGAACCCTTAGTCCAGAGACTGTCCCAGTGACATCTGCTCCTGCCTGTGTATGTTTGCAATGTTGGCAGTTTAGTAGTCTTGAAAAACCTCAGTGTTTTTCCAAAGTCATACTCTTAGGTCACTGCCTTTAATATCACTACACCAGTATTTAGACTTTTAAAAATAAAAATTCAGAGTCATCTTCCAGTTTGTAGGACTGAGTCAACCAAAATCGGGGAAGTCTGTATATTGCAATAGATTATGTAATTTCCTGAGGCTGTTTTTTGGTATTAGTTGTTATTCCAACTTTTCTGGTGATGTCACCAAACTAGAAATGGAAGTGACTGTGGAATAAGGGGAAAGAGCACTAAAAAAGCAATATGTGATATGTCAGTCTTAATTTGGGAGGGCTGTTTCAAGTGTGGATCTGAAATTCTGAAAACCTCTATTAAAGAGCTTTGGGTACTGAATGAAGACAATGACTGACAATACAACTGGTTATTTATGCATTATTTCTGCACAGGCCAAGGGGGTGGTCTGCTCACAGCCTCAGGGTTATAAGGCCTATAAAATCTCTTGTCTTGCATTTGTCTTTTCATGTGTCATACTTTGTCCCTGTTGGAAGTAAAAAACTATGTAATATGCAGTGTTGGATTTGTTGGCATTCAATGAAACTCTAAGTGTTTTAATTTATTTTGTTTTCCTCCTTGAACCTGCAGTCTGTGCCCTCAGTGGCATCAACAGTGGTTACTGGACCGGTGTCCACAGCAACACAGAGTCTGAAGGATGGTAAGACAGCCATGATTACATTAGGTGATTTCTCAGCATGGAGATAGAAATCAAAATTGAACAGAGTAACCTCTTGGAAGGTTATAGCCTTTTCTACTAAGTCATGGAATGGCAGCTCCTTGAGGGCATTACTACTTTTTAGTAGCCAGACTGAAATTTTCCCCTGTAGGCCATGAGGAGGGGGGGTGATAAATACTTGTGTATTGTAGTGACTCATTTGGGATTTAAAGTGTCCAAAATGCTAAATTAAGATTCACAAAGAATCTCCACTATGCTGCTAAGGTACAGCATCAGGACTTGAAGGAACTGTTTTCTGTCATGTGTGATGTTCCTGGCAACAGCTGTAGGACCCATTCTGTGTCATTACACTGTGTTCTACATGGAGGATACCTCTCCCTTACCCTAAGGGTGTTTCATTTCTGTTTGAGCAGAGAAGCCAAGCTTAAACTACTAAAAATTTAAGAAAGGTGGTAGGAAACCCAGACTTCTTTCTGCTTTAGAACAACTGAAGGTTGGCTGGATGATCATCGCTTGAAGTCTGGATGATCAATGACTTTGAAATCTGTATGGATTGAATTATTGGGAGGGAATTCAAACACTTCAAAAATAATCTGAGATTTTCCTATCAGTATTCATCAAATTGTTTTAATTTTTGAAATCTTCTGTTTTTAAAAGTAGCTGTTAATATGGTGCTAAAATTTTCTTGAGCTGTCTAGTAAACACTGTTTAACATGTGTGGGCTTCTGAAGTTGAATAACAAACCTTCAGAAGCCAATAAAACTGTGAAGGAAAATAAGTTATGTACTCTCATTTTGGGACATTGGTGAACTATAATGTAGAATTCATGAGTCTGCTATAGAATTAGTTGGGTTTTGTGTTTTAAATTTAGAAGGTAAAGGTAAACAAACTGGGAAGTTGCTTAATAAACAGAGCAAGCTGTCCAATAGAACTGATTTAAAAATAGGATGTTATTTCTCAGCTTTGTAACTTTATACTGCCAGTGCCCAGAGCAACAAAATTAGGAGCTGACACCTAAGAGTCCAACTTGGAGAACTTCAGATAGACTGCTTTGAGTAAATGTGGTTTATAGCATTTCCTCAACTTGCCCCTTTTCAGTGAATAAGTTGTCCCCAGTGTTTGTGAAATTTAGGTAGTCACTCTGGGTATTGAATCAATTTCATAAAGCTCTATTTTTTATTATTTGTCTATTTCACATCTCTGTTTGAAGTCAGTGTGCTTTTTTTACTGTTGCCTAAAAGTGTAGTTTTGGCAAATACACTGTGCAGGGAAGCTTTGTAGAAAAATGCTTTCAACTTAACATTAATAATTAACATTTTAGTATTAATATGGTGCTATGAGTCTAGAAGCCTCTTTGGAGTTAACAGATAGTTGAATTTGAAGTGCATAAAAAGAAATTATTGGAGTTCAAATAATTTGTTGCTCCTTGTTGTTTTAATCCCATTTTCCTTTTCCTTAGCTTTGGCAGCCGGTGATGGAGAGAGCGGTGCTGTGGGTGCTGCAGGAGGAGGCAGTGTGCTGAAGATGGGGCGGTTTCAGGTACCAGCTGCTAAACTCCCTTGGCTCTTGGTACAGTCCCTTTGGGTGGTTCCTGGTAGTGCTAGCTCAGTGTGCCATGTGCAGGACTTTGCTGTCCACGTAGAGCTTGTGGAAGCAGGTCTGCAGATGCTGTTTCCGTTCAGGGCAGAGATTGCACAGTCTGTGCAGGCCAAGAGTTGTGAACATGGGGTTTCATCACAGCAGGCCTTAGCTGTTGGCCTCAGTCTTTAATGTTGGGCTGCTCTTTCACTAACAGGGCTGGGATGTTCACTGTGTCATGTCCTTTTGGTGAAGGAGGCCCCCTCTGAGGCTGCTATTTCTTGGAGTTAATCCTTCAGATTACAAGAAGTGCTGCTTTGTGTGGCAGTGTTTTGCCTGGAGGGAAGCAGTGGCTTGCTTTGTGGCATACCTAGGAAATGAGTTATTTTCCCCTCTCAGATGCATCTTACCATTAAGGGAAATAAAAGCATCACGTTAAGGAAAAACTAAGGAAGTCTGCATGATTGTATTTCTATTATAGGTATCGGTGGCAGTGGATGATGTGCTAAAAGAGGGTGACAAACCTGACACGAAGCCAGTGCAATTTGAAACCACCTCCAGTGATTCTTCAAGCCTTTCTGGCAGTAGCCCAGAGAGCACACTGGTGAAGCAGGCTGGGGGCAGCTCCCACACTGGCAGATGCTGCTCAGGCCACCAAGGTTGGGCGCTTCCAGGTGACCACAACAACGGATCAAGTGGGGCGCTTCTCCGTGTCGAAGGCTCGGGATGAGGTCAGCTGTGCTGAGAAAGAGCCAATGACTCTTCCTCTCTCTGTGGGCTTGGAACGAGTTGCTCCTTCAGCTGCAGCTCCTAAGAAAGAGTTGGAGTCGAGGCAGTCCCCACAAATGAATGGTCCATCCTCTGATCCGGAGGTCGCTTTTCTCAGTGGCATGGCTAAGGATTTGGATGATGGCTCAGGGAGCCCAGACTCTGTCCAGCACCTGGGATCGAAGATCAGCCTCCCTGTTCAGAGCCTTAGCAACTCCTTCAACTCTTCCTACATGAGCAGTGACAATGAGTCAGATATTGAAGATGAAGACTTGAAGTTGGAACTCCGTCGGTTGCGGGAGAAGTAAGGATGGTTTTTCTTTGTGTGGTTGTAATGGTTGGATGGAAGTAAGGCTTTTCCTTTGGGTGGTTGTGTATGGAATAATGTAACAGGATTGATATGAATTTCACCTGTACTTCCCTTAGCCTTTGCTAAGTGTCAGGAGCCATTGTCAGCATTTATGTGGGAAGCAAGGTTCTTTAGTGGGAAAGCAGTATACAATTATAACAAAAGAGGAATACATATGTTTGTTGGGCTGAACTTTCTACCCTGTAACCTTGTTGTATGTAGATTGCCAGCTGCATTATGGATAAGACTGTAGATCTAAGAAAGATTTACATATCACTGGAGTTAGTGCAAAAAACTTAGTGTTGTTTGAAAATGACACACAAGTCTCTGCATCTCTGATCTGCATTTCTGGCATTTCTAATGGTTCTTTTCCTGAAGAGACCTTGTTGGCTCAGAAGAATTTAGAAGTGAAGCAATGTGACCTACTAATTTATTTATACTGAAAGTTGAACTATTTCTTAGGGTAGCTGGCAGTTTTAAATCATGTGCATGCAACTGCTCTGAAACAAATTGTAAGGCATTACCAGTGTAGAAGGCTCCAAGGCCATATGTCTGAGAAAATGAGTAATCTAGCTATTCCTGTAGCATCTGAATGCTTTTTTGTACTTCTGTTTATTCTGGTTTTGTGATTGCAATGTTGGGAACTTAGTTTTGGAATTCTAGCCAGGGCTAGAGCACACTGGAAAATGGCAAATGTTCTGCCGTGTGTGTTCTGCGGTTATTATTTAGTGGAAAAGATTTATTTACTTCTTTCTTAAATATTTGAGAGTTTGACCAAAGCTCTGGCTTGACTGGAGGGGAGGAATTGTTTGCAGCTATGTGTATACATAGAATTCCTGTAAATCCCACTGCTTTGTAACTTGTTAGGCACCTTAAAGAGATCCAGGAGCTGCAGAGCCGCCAGAAGCAGGAGATTGAGTCACTCTATGTGAAGCTGGGCAAGGCTCCACCTGCAGTAATTATTCCCCCAGCTGCACCCCTGTCAGGAAGAAGGAGACGACCTACGAAAGGAAAAGGCAGCAAGTCCAGTCGTAGCAGCTCCCAGGGACATAAAAGCCCTCAGCTATCAGGTGAGGCTTCCTTCAATATTGTTAGCAGATAAAATAGACCAAGTACCATCTCTCATTCTTAGATCTGTGTCTCTGTCTTTGTCTTCTCTTTTGAGGAGAGTGCATGTGTGTGTATCAGTTCCTCCCTGAATTTCTTTAATCATTTTTGAAATTACTTTTGCTGTTTGGTAGTCTTGCTTGGGACTTTTTCAGTCCACTGAAAGGTACTGTGACATTGTTCTGTTAGAGCAGTTTTAAAGTTGTGGTTTCTGTTTTTTAGATATTAGTCATTGGGCTCTGACTTGGAAGAAAAATGTAAATTTACAGTATGGCAGAAAAGTTTGTTTTTTAAAGATAAACTGTGCTTGTTCCCTCCTGAAACTGATTTTGCAGAATGGGTCTGGTCTCTTTAGTCATCTGCAGAGACTTTTTTTTTTCTAATTTAGTACCACTTAAGCATAAAATTACTGGTGTCCTTAGACTGCAGAAACTCACAGTTGATGTGATTTAAAATAGTGGCTTTTTTCATGGAATTGAAGATTTGTTGTACTTACAAATTGAGAATCAGTTTCAATTGTCAAGACTTCCTTTCTTACTAAGACCATTTTTCTGATAAACAGAACTCAGGAACTAGTTCTGTTTACTGATTGAGTGACGTGGGTGACAGATACTCTCTGGGTAATTGGAGATTCTCCAGTCCTGTAGCAGGACCAGTTGGAGGGCCAACAGTGCCAGCAGAAATATTTGTTACTGCTTCTTGCGTATTCACTTTGGTAATTCCATGTCATGCTGAGATTTCTGCATCCACTCACCCTGGCTGCTCATTTCTGTTTTGCTGTGTGATAGAGGAGCTCTGTGAGCACATAAACCACAACAGAGTTGTCTTAAAACTGAGGAATTTTTCTGGTCTCGCTGCTTTCTCAGGAGCTGGAGTAGTTCTCTCCCCCTGCCTCTCCTTCTCTTGCCTGGATTGTCATACTTGATCAGGTTCAAAAATGTATGCAAAGCAAAACTTTTTGCCTTCATTCTTCCTCTAGGCAACCTGTCAGCTCAAAGTGCACCATCAGTCTTGCCCCCTCAGCAGACCCTTCATCCTCCTGGCAGTGTGCCAGAGACTGGGCAGAACCATTTGTTACAGCCCCTCAAACCTTCACCTTCCAGTGAAAATCTCTACTCTGCCTTCACCAGTGATGGTGCCCTGTCGGTACCGAGCCTCTCGGCGCCAGGCCAAGGTAAGACTCCAAATGCAATTAGTGTCATCAGCAGTGGAAGTGAAGGGTTGATTTCATGACACTTCATTTTTAAGACCTGGTGTAAAGTGGCTCTGGGATCCCCAGTCTGTGTGTGGAGGCTGATAAGGATGTTGTTTGCAAGTGGGTTTGTAGCTTCTCACTCAGGTCAAGTGTGAGGTGGTTGAGGGTCTGAAAGCCTGAGGACAACACAAGAGAGTGCAGTGGGGTGGTGGCAGCAGCAAAGTTCTGCTGACCTGGGAAAGGTGTTGGCTCAGAGGAGAGGAGACCAGTGAGACTGGGGGGGTTGGAAATCAGACCAGGGAAGGGGCAGAACAGGTTTGATGTTAACAGATAACTGAAATGGTTGGAAGTTTGCAAAGACTTGGAGTCTTAGTCCTTTTAGACTTCCTAGCTGGTTTGGCTGTTCCTGTCAATGGAGTTTTTAACAGTAAAAGGTAAAAAATGGCTCATATTCTTTAATTGTGAATTATCCTGGAATGAAGAGTTAGTGTAGGAGGATGAAATGGTGGGAGTAGTAAATTGGTCGTGTAGTCAGGTTTCTCAGGTAGTGGGTAGCTTGTTATTAGTATGTTATCAAATAATTTCTCAGGCACAGCTCTGATTTATTCAGTAAGGAGGGCTTTTTTTGCTTGTCATTAGGGGATGATTCCTTCACTTATCTGAACTTAGCTATTGTAGGGTTTTTTTCCCTTTGCACATATTTTTGAAAAGCTTTGCCATGGACAGTTTGAATACATCAATTCTAATGTGTGTTTTTGCTGAAACTGAAGAAGTGCATACAGAAAATGGAAACGGGCTTTAAGGACTTTAAGGAAGAATTTTCTCTAGAGATTTTTATTAGGAAATGTTTCAGGCATTTTGGAGCTATTTGAATCATCTCCCTGCATCCAGAGTTGTGCAGTACCATTTAAAAATTGGGTACTTTTGCCAGGATTTGGCTTTCCTATGGATTGCAACTTTATAGTTGGGTTATGTCCTGGAGAGTAGCAGTGCAAACCTGGCCTCGTGTCTGGAGGTGCTGGAGGGAGTCTCTTCACTCCGTATATTGTCTCTGTACTCCTTGGTCTGCACTTTGAGACTTATTCTTGTGTGTCTTGATTGCATTTCATCCTTCCAACTTCAAGTTGCTAACATCTTGTAGTGGTGTTCTGTCTCCTCTCCCCTCCTTTCTCTGTTCTCCCTGTTCTTGTTTTCTCACAGGCTGTGCGAAGTTTAACTGTGCATCTGAGAGAGTGACCTTCAAGCCTGGTGGCAGGAGGACCCGATTTCTGAGTACGCCCTGCTTGGCTCTTTGTGTGTAACACCTTTACTCCTTCCTTGTCTGGTTTTTGTTTTGTCCTTTTGGTTTTTGTTTCTGCTGCTTGGATCTGTTTCATGCAGCCCATCCTCATCTGTCACCTTGTATTCCCTCCCATCCCATGGCTCAGCTCAGCTGCTCTTAGCACACCTTTAGAAGTTTGGGTTCTCATGTTAGGTGTTCTCTGCTGTTAAATTCACTGTAGCAAGCACTCATTTTCTCTAAACCTTGAGAGGAAACTTTCAGGGCAGGTCAGTGAAATGACACAAACTGGGGAGACTTAGCAAGGCCCATTGGTAATTTTGCTTCAGCATATGTTAGATGACATGAGACTTGTAGGGGGGAAGAGTGAGGAAGATTTGTTTTCCATGTTATCCCTTAGCTGGACACTTCAGTAATGGTGGCAGGGAGTGTTGCCCTGCCTGGCAGAGTGCTTGCAGCACAAGGTGGATGTGTGTCCCCAAAGCTGGTGACAGTGCAGAGCTTTGATGCCACCTGTAGGCAGCTTGTAGTGACGACTTGTGTTCATTAACAGATGGCTGGCTAAAGATCCAAGTGTTACAGGGGTTTTAAAATAATTAGAGAATAATTCCAGGCAAACTCAAAAGAACCTTACCTACTAATGGGCTCAGGTTTAGTTTTTCCTCGTGAGTTGGAGATACATTAAATTGAAACAAGTAGCAGTAAAGGTGGGTAAATAGACGTTTTCAGACATCCTGTCAGCCCTCACAAGCTAGCTTGCAGCTCTTTTCAGAATCCTCTCATTTGTACTTACATTAGGCCAGACTTACAAGAGAGCCTCAAACTTCTGATGTGGCTGAAATAACAATATGCTTGAGCCAAGGCTGCTGGTGTGATGCTTTTTCTTGGGAGTGCTGCAATATCTCCTATGCTGCTTCTGCAGGCTGGACCCTTTAAATGTCTGCCCTTTGTTTCCCACCCTCTGGAATGACTCGGTGTGAGGAAGTTTGGAGTGCTGTCAGGAGCCCTCTGGCTGCTGCACTGCATGGCAGTACCACACATCTGCATCATCTGTCTTGCTGTGCTTGGCAGGGCTCAGCTGAGCCAGGGCTGTGTGTGGGAGCTGGGCCTGCCCTTCTGCAGAGACAGCTGCAATGAACCAGCCCCATCCTCTGAGAAAGGGAGGGAAACGTCTTCCTGGCTGTTCAGTTTTGCACTTGCTCTAACCCACTTCACTGGATTTGGGATCTAAGCACAAAAATGATTTAATTTTTCAAATTTAGCAGATTTAAATGTTTTTGCTGTGTATATTAATGTGCAGATGTGCATTGACATCTGCACTATCCAGATTTAATGTTCCTTTCTTGGAAGAAGTTAAATTCTTACCAAAGCTAACTTAAAATTGTTAGTCTGGCCTGTCCTTTTTGGGGGAAGGGAATATGAAGAACAGCCAGTCTGTTTCTAGAATTGACATTGAACTGAATATATGAGAGTATAACCTACTTCCAGGGCCTAGGCTTGCTGTAAATTGGCTGTCATCTGGCTATAAGAGTCCTTTGGCATGTGTATCTCTTGCTTCTGGGACTGTTGCTAAGGGAAACAGATTCCTTTTGAAAAGAGTGTTGTAGCTGTCCTGTAAAAGCAGGTAGTACTTGGCATGGCTCAGCTTGGCCTGGCACCTGGCTTGCTGCAGGCTGCTTGCTTCCTGGAGCCCTGTCCTTGAAGTGCTGTTGCTGCTGTGGAGAGTGACAGCTGGAGAAGATACTGGCTTGGAATCAGTGCTGTTGAGGAAACAGTGCAGTGATTGATGCTTTTAACTGTGCAGCTGGAGAAACAGAGTGGTACAGCTTGGCAGGGAACGTCTGAACTGTTTTCACACATCTGAGAAAAGAGGGTGACAAACTGAAAGCACTTGACCTATCAAATAAATCTGTTGCTGGTTGAAATTTGATAGTTGTAAAATGCTTCCTATGTCCTGGCAAAAATGGAATATGTCCTTGCTTTTCCTTCTGTGATAACAGCCACAGTTGTGACTGTTTGTTTGATAACAGTTGTGACCTCAGTGTCTCCTGACATTCTTCACAATGGTTTGGGAATTATGAAGAATAAATGTAGGAGGCTGTGCCTCTTCTCTTTGTGATTAAACTGTCAGACAAGTCTTTGAGTTTGTCTAGAATGTCCCACTAGTGACTGTTAAAGCCCTGCTGTGCTGTGTCCTCTGTTTCTCACCAAGCTTTTTGTAATGTTTCCTGATACTAAACATTTCTCACTGTTTCTCTTATCTTTAACAAATTACTCTCTCTTTGTGCTTCAGGGAAGATGGTGAAAAAAGTCTGTCCTTGCAACCAGCTCTGTAGTAATTATCTTATTTCTGTTATCTCCAATTCCTGATTGTAAATCTATTCATCAGCTTTTCCTGGTCACTGAAGCCTTATGTCCCTGACTCTGTCTCCAGCACAGCATCTGTCTGTCTGTGTTATGCCCTCTAATGTGTGCTCTGTCCTTAGAATATTGGCTAGTCTGGGGCTGCTCTTGCAGCCAGGTGGAGGCAGGCAGAGCCTCCCCTTCTCTGTGGAGCTCTGCTCTCACTAATGAGAGTGACATCAGGGTCAGTTGCTCATTGTAACCTGCTGGAGTTGTACTCAGAGCAGCTGCTTGGTTTGGGATTTGATGGGGCTTATCACCTCAGTGATGGATCCAATTGCAGACACTCCAGTGTTTTAAAAGCCTAAGAGAAAGCCATCAGAGATCTCCAGTGTGTCTCCCAAAGCAAGAGATGTTCAGAAAAGCCTGTGTGTGCACATGTCATTTAAGACTGTTTCAAAGGTGTCATTTGACTGTGGTTTATGGGGAGAAAAAATCCAAGAGCAGAATTAAGGCATTATAGGTAGTGGGCTGGAGAGAGGGAGCCTGTTTCACTTGAGATCCCTCATGTCAGAGCAGAACTGGGGATGGCTGCTGTGACCGAG
>NW_005054326.1:658188-677181 GCF_000277835.1 Geospiza fortis | reverse complement strand
CAGGAATGTGGGGGTTGTTTCCATGAATGCCACAAGTTGAAGCACTTGCTTTTCAGCCTCTTCTGGATGGCAGTTCCTGCAGGCAGTGAGTGTGTCAGAGCTCAAATGTAAAACTCCTGAGAAGTCAGTTTTAAATGGACCTTAGGTGAGAGCTCTGCTGGAGGCCACTGACAAAGCCACTCTGGGAGACAAAGCTCTGGCAGCCTTTGTCACCCTGAACCAATCTAGTTCTTTGGAAAACTCTTTACTCCCCCGAGGGATCTTTCATCTCTTCAGCTGAATGTGCTGTAGTCTATACCTTGATTGACTCTCCCCCTTCTGTAACCTGAGGAGGCTCTCTGGTGTAGGTCCAGGATCCAGATTAAAGTGGAAATGTGAAATAGCACAAGTGGATGCTGGCCATCCTGAAGAGAATGAGAGCAAGTGTGTCAATTCCTGCATGAACCTCATGGTGGAATGTGATTATTACTGGTTTTGGCAGTGTTCCCCCTCCCACAAGTAACCTCTTCCTTGCTTTTGCCTCATTTGTATTTAACTTTACCTTTCACATCATTGCTCTTATTAAATGATTGTATCCAGAGCCCTTCCCACATGATGCATGCCTAAGGTTCTTGGTATTTCACAGCAGACTTTCCTTGCACCACCCAGTGTGTCCCTGCTCCGCTCCATCAGTGCTGCACCTCACTCCCTGCTCAGGGAACCTTTCTCTTCACTTGCCCTGTGTTCTTGCATGTCTGTCCCCACTAACAACTCCTGTGGGCACCCAGCCCAGGAGCCACTTCCATGCTTGAGCTGGAACTGGTGGGGTCAATCTGTGTCCTTCCCTCCTCAGCACTACTAGAGGCAGTAACACTTTATTTGTCCTGCATAGTAAGTATGTCACCTTCCTAATCCACTCCTCAGTACGAAACATTCCTGCAGGGCTTTCGAACCAGTTCTTTCTTTGATACAGTGGTGGCAAGGAATGTGGCTGATGGCCAGGGAAAGTGGGACAGATCAAGGAACCGCCAGGCAAGAGACAGGGATTCTGTCATTGGGCCTTTGCAATAGAGATGTGATGTTCATTGCTGGCATTTCTGTGATCCACCTCTAAGTGGCTTCCCTTCAGAAATGCCTGCCATAAACTCAGGTGTTCATGGATTTCCCAGGTGCAGTCTCCTAAGGGAGCAAGTAGAAATATTTGAGGAACTTGAGGAATAGGTGAGGATGAGTGTTTACAAGCAGTGCTGTCTTTAGCCCTGCTGATGCTGGTTTTGTTGTGGAGTCTGCTCTAGTGATTAACTGGCACTTCCACAGCTGTAAATGAGGATACTTTGCAGTACTGCTGGGAATTTAGGATCCTAGGTAATACACGACTTCTTTGCTTCGTGTGATGAGGTCTGCCTTTTAAAAACCTAGATTGGAGTGCAGTTACTTGTTTATAAATATGAATGGCATAGGAAGACTATCCAAAACAAGGCTTCTAGGTTGGTTTTCCCCCCCCACAGAATAATGTTCAGCAAGCTTTCTAGCAGAACTGAAACCTGGCATTTACATGAAGGGGTTTTGTGTTGCAGTGAAAAGAGAAACCTGTCAGCTTGTCTGAGGAATACCCTCCTTTCTACCTTCTTTAAGCTGTGTTAGTTGTTTGGACCTCAAATGCTTATTCTTCTTGCTTAGGAAATCTGAACATAATGGCAAAAAAATGCTTTTAGAGACAGAAAGCAAAATTAATTGCAGTGCAGACCTTCCCTGCAGATCCTGGCCGTTTGGTGGATGAAAACAGTCCCATTTGGTTATCCTCAAGAACATAAGTATGGCAGCTGTGGGAAACAGCAGTTGCTGTTTGGCTTTTTTCTTCTTTTGTTTTTTGGTAAACTGGGTGAATTTTTCTCTTCATTTCACAAAGTGAAGATATTTTGCTACAGAGCAGCCAGTGATGCTGATTTTACTGCTCCTTATTCAGCATCCAGCATTGTCCTCCAAGATGGAACTGACCTGTACCAGTAGTGGTTGCTGCTGGTTAAAAGGTGTAGGATGAGAGAGCACCGTGCCTGTACTACCACTCAGTGCTGAAATCTAATGTCCTTTTTCTTCTACAAAGACCTGTAGGCTGCTGCCATTCCCTTCTTAGGATGACCACTTTCAGCACTTCTTGCAAAGTAAACCCATCTGTGAAACATTCTGAGAAAATGCCTGTAGGAGTCCTTGCAGTTCCCACTTCAGTGTGTCCTGGAATTGAAGCTCAGAATTAATTTGCATGGCATTTTAACTCCTGGTGTGCCATTACCACAGCTACCGAATGCACCAGAGGCAGGCCAGCGCTGAGCCACGTTGTGATGGCTGTGTTTGTGTTTGTAGGGACCAGCAGCACCAACACAGTGGGGGCTGCAGTGAACAGCCAGGCTCCCCAGAGCCAGCCCACGGCCATCGCCTCCAGCCGCAAGGGCACCTTCACCGATGACCTGCACAAGCTGGTGGACAACTGGGCTCGGGACGCCATGAACCTCTCTGGCAAGAAAGTTGGCAAAGGGCACAGCAACTACGAGGTGAGGTGGGACCCCTGAGGGGTGTGGTGGGTGTCCTTCTGTCTCCCTGGGGTTTCAAACACAGCTGGAGCACAGCAGCTCTAGAGCACTGCTGGCTGGCTCTTCACGTGGAGGGTGTACTGTCTGCTCTGGAAGGGAAGGGGAAAACTAAAGGGGAGGGCCATGGCCTGCCCTGTAAATACCCATTGTAGACCAAGGAGTGAACTGGTGGTTTTTAAAGTTACACAGTTAAAGTTCTCTTGGTTGTTGGATTACCTTTCAGGGCCCTGGAATGGCAAGAAAATTCTCGGCACCAGGTCAGCTCTGTATCTCTATGACATCTTCCCTGGGTGCTACACCCATCCCTGCAGCATCAGCTACCTCTTTAGGTCCCTTCAGCAAGGCCATGTGCCCCCCGCAGCAGTACGGTTACCCAGCAGCGTCCTTCCCCCCGCCCTGGAGCGGGCCAGGGGCGCCAGCACCGCCACAGCTCGGCCAGTTCCAGCCCGTGGGGGCCACGTCTTTGCAAAGCTTCAACATCAGCAATTTGCAAAAGTCTGTCAGCAACCCTCCAGGCTCCAACCTGCGGACCACTTAGCCGTGCCCAGAGACCCTGCTGGCTACACCTCGGGACAGGACATGGGGAGGGAGATGGGGCCCTGTATCACTACTAGTGCTGCAATGAACTGGTAGCTTGCCAGACTGGGAATGAATTTCTCTTTTCCAACCATTGCTGTCGACTCTCTGTAGCGGGAGTTTCCCCACACACTTGGAAGGGGGAGGAGGATGATCGGCATCCTTGTGATGGGACAGTGCTTTCCACCGAGGGGGGCTGCTCTCGTGTGCCACGAGAGCTGTGAGCAGAAGCCAGGGGGTCAGTCCATACAGTCTTGCTGTTAAATATTTCTGGTTGGAGGCTGAATCCACACGTGTGGAGGCGGGAGAGCTGAACCCTAGCATGAGGCTTTAGCATGCTTCTCGCCTCTTCCTGAAGAACCAAGATCCAGAAAAAGCTGTCCAAATTCCCCTCCTCTCCCTCTCCCCAGTCAATAGTATCTGGCTCTGAAATGATGGGGCACACGAATGGACTTGTGGTGCAGCCCGTGCTTGATAGGTCATTACTGCTTTAAGTAAGATATTAACAGCTTTGACTGCAGCATTAGAGCAATTTAAATTGTTAAAAAAAATTTTTAAAGTTCCCTGCGGACATGTACTTACCATCAGTTTTGATGTGGAAACACTGTGATTATATAAATGTTGTTGGACAACAGTAGTTTAAAAATGAGTGGAATATAGAGGGTTAAAAAAGTTAAAAAGAAAAAATGGGAAAAAAAGCTAGCTATATCCTTATACTTATTGGAGACACTTTAACTTTTTCCTTTGTATTTTCATTGTATTAGATAAATAAATGTGAATGTAAAATTGTATAAATTAATGTACTTGAATACTTGTCTGTTCTCCCAGTATGCTTGCTGGATATTTTAGTGCCTTGGACTTCTCTTGCTTCTGCAGTTTAGCGTCGTCTTCCCAGCAGAGCCCAGGTGGGCAGAAGGCAAGGTGAGGGCAGGATGTTTGTGCCCAGCGCCCGGGACGTTGGAGCAGGAGCGTGGAAGGAAGGGAGGTCACCGAGGCCGCAGGGCCGAGCAGTTCTGTGTGTGGGAAAACTTATCCAGGTGGGCAGAGCTGAAGGTGAGGGGTGACAGGGGCCAGGTGGGCTGGGACGGAGGGATGCAGGTGAGGCTACAACGAGACTTAACCAATATTGGCTCTGGAAGCAGGAGGGCTGGGTCAGGAACGGAGAGAGGATGGGGAGAACGTGTATCTTTGGGAAAGGCCCGACTTAAGATGCAGTTTGACTCCAGCTGTGAAGTGGTAAAGATGTTTGGTCAGGATGTGACTTGAAGGAGAGGTGCCATTGCTCGTTGGTTTGGGCTTGTCTGCTGGGATTGCTTTTCTTATCTTTTTTTTTGGTAAAATTCATTTAAGCCAGGAACAGACTGTCCTGGTGCAACGTCCATTGCCGGCAATGGATGTACTTGAAGCAGCCGGCATCAAGAAGTTTCCTCTGTCTTACTTGGAGGATTTACAATTTTGTTCACTCTTAACAAATTTCAAGCTGGTACCAGGACTGTCACTGTCTGTCACTTGTCACCTCTTAGTACCTGTACTGTATCTTCTGCTTTGGTCATTCTCTCTTTTTGTGTTTAAGAAATACTGGTTTCCTCTTCAAAGTCAAAATAATACCAGCCAGTATTTATGTAGTGCTGCAAGAAGCTGTGATGGATGAGGGTGTGGCTTCCTGGCGCTTGGCAGGATGTCACCGCTGTCCTGGAGGCTGGTGCATCACAGGGCTGTTACTTGTCCACGTTTGTTTTAATCTCTGTTCCCTACTGGGGCCTTAGTAGGGAGTTTTTGTGTCTGCAGCTGTTCTCCCGCTTTCGTTTTCACAAAGAAACATGCGAGATGCTTTCCGTCCCTGTCCCCTGTTCAGCAGCAGGGCGGGCACAGGCTGAGAGGGGCGGTGCCGTGGACAGGCGCAGGCTGAGCTCCGGGGGACAGGGGAGGCTCCGGGGGGAGCAGGAGAGCAGCGGGCCCAGGGCTGAGGATGGATGCAGAGCACACCCAGGGAAACGGGACCGGGACAGAGCTGAGGCAGTAATGAGACAAGGGCAATACTCGTGGCAGAGGAACTGGTCAGCTGGATGCAGCACATGGTTATTTAAATTTGATCTAATAAGTTTGAGGTCGTTTTTTCACTTAATGTTATGCAAGAACTGGTTTTATTTACCATTGATTTTTTTTTCCTCCCTCCCTCTCCTCCTGTGGATGAATAACTGAAGTCTAGAGGAATAAACTAATGCTACTGAACTGTTAAATTATTTTGTTTAATATTACACTTTGAGTATCTTTTTCCACATAAAATCTGTTTCTGAATTACAAGCGTTTTCTTTACATTATTTAACAATGTACACTGTAAAAAAATAAAAATAAAAAAAATAAAATTAATTGAAACTTTGGGCTTCCCTGGCCGTAGTTAGTTGTGTTTTGCACTGAACCCTCCTCGTATGACTGTGCCCCATTCTGCAGTTTGTTACCTTTGTAGAATATTGAATGAAGCCATTCAAATAAACCAAACCTGCTTTGGTTGAGGTGTGGGTTTTCTTGTGGAACATCAGGTTCCAGCCCCTCTGTCCTGGTCCTGCAGTGATGTAACTGTTACCCAATTTGCCAGTTTGTCACAGGAAATACAAGAAACCCAATTTAATGAGAACTTTAACTGCTCAAAAGCAGTGACCAGTCTTTGACCAGCCTTTGGCCTTGAACAGGATACGCCGAAACAAGGTACTGCAAAGAGTAATTCCTAAATGGATCTTGGGAAGGGCAGTGGCCTGAGGGGGAGAAGGGATCAGCGGTCACTGCTTTCATGGCTGAGATGGTCACCAAGTTGCCGATGCACACAGCTGTGGCAGACAGGACGTGGTGGCTGTCCCCGTGGAAGCAGAGGCTGAGGGAGGGCGTGCCAGGGGCGGGTCCTGGGCTTGCTTTAGGCACTGAGGGATGAGCACGGTGGCCTGAGGCCCCTTCCCGGCTCTTCTGTGCTGCGCCCCTGCCTGCTCCTCGGGGCTGGGTGTGAGCAGGGATGTGCTCCCATCCCACAGGGCTGGGAGAAGGAACCTCAATAACAGGACCTCGCAGCTCCTCCTCAGAGAAGGAGCTGACTGACAAAACTCTGGGAGGGGCTAAGAGTATAAAAGGCAGAACATCCATTTTGCAGGAGAGCACGTGGCTGCTGGTCACGGAGACTCCCAGCACTGCACTGTAATTTTTCCTTTTTCAGTCATTGGTTGTATTTTTGTTAAGGTTTAATAAACCTTTGAAATTTTAAAAGCGAGCGTCATTTCTCGCAAGGAGGAATTTGGTATTTCTAAACACTAATTGCTGCTGCATTTCTTTCCATTTTAAGAACAGCTTCTGTTATGACTCATGCTGCGCAAGCCTCGAAGAGCAAAAAAAGCTCCCCGTGCAAGTTTTCCTGCCCTTTTCAAAGGGACCAATCCCGAGAGACTCATTGCAGTGACTCTGTCAGAGGAGGCACAGCTCTATTTGCCGTTTCCAGAGCCAAGGAAGCTGAGGCCGTTACATTTTTGTTACAGACTTTTGAATTTTTTTTCATTGTAAAAGTTTGGAACAGCTCTGAATTCAGTAATTTGGAAGGTCTGTGTGCTCCCTTCCTAGCAGGTATATGGTTTCAACAGCAAGGGCATGACTCAAACATGTGGAATGTGCTGCTTCCCTGTGCTGTTCTGAAGGCAGCACACTTGAACTGGCCAGAAACAAGCAGGGTGAAATGTGGAACTGTTTTCTAGATGTAATCTATAACCGTTAGTTACAGCTTGTCCTGTCTTTCCACACTGAAGTCAATTCCTGTCCTTTGTCCTGTTCAGGAGGTGAGAGGATAGTAAAGGATCTTTTAAGGGAAAAGGAGTGATTAAGTGATGAAGGCAGAGGAGGAGTAAGAGGAATAAATGCTGAATATTCCAAATGTCTTTACAGTTAGAGCAGTGAGGCAAACCATGGGAGTAAGGTCCTGTTTGAAGCCTGAAATTGATTTCAGGATTGGATAAATCCCAGAGTTTGTGTACATTTTCCTGGTTCAGCTCTAACTTGCAGTCATGTGGCATCATTCTGCTTGCCTCCAGCACTGCAGTACCAGGCTGCCCCCATGGACACCCCCTGGGGACGGTGACACCACTCCTGCCACGGGCCTGAGCCCTGCCGCGGCGGTGCCTGGAACTGCAGCTGCATCCACGGGATCAGAACCGGCCAGCCCAGCAGAACTCCTCCCTGTCCTGCACGGAGCTGCTCGAAATGGGTAAGGGAGTGCTCTTCCAATACTGCTTACAAATTCTTCCTTTGGCCTGTTAATTGGGCGGCCCAAGCAGCTTTGACTTTGCTGTGACCTCTGAACCCCTGTGAGGTTTCTGTTTCCCCATCCTAAAGCAAAGGAGCTGTGCAGGTGCAGCACTGACACCTTTAGGACACAGTGCCTCCTGTGAGGCTGTGCAGCAGGGCAGAGGCACCAACACCTCCCAGCAGGGTTTGTTTTTTAAATTCATGTTTATTTCTGTGTTGAAAGGGATTGAAAGCTTATTTAAAAACAGCGGTGCAGCACATCAGACACCGCCAGTGTCACCCCGGGTGTGCAGCCACAGCTTCTACCTTCTGTCCCCTGGCCACAACCCCCTGCTCCCCCTTGCACTGAAAATCTCCGTGCTGGAATGCAGCACTGAGGGAGAGACAAGCTGTGAACTGCATCTCATTTTTAACAATCCATTCTGTTACTGCTTAAGGCAATTTACAGGTAATATCCACTTGTAATACGGCCACAAGTCTCGCGCTGCAGAAGCACAAATAATGGTGTGGTTATAGAAAAAGGCATCTGAAGTACATAATAACCTGAGAGTACATGAAGTTCTTTTCTGTTGCTTCACTGTAATGTGCAGCAGAGTCCATGTGACACAATTTGGAAAGGCAGCTGCAGCCTTGTGATGTAATCCATGACAGAGGCACAGATCCCACCGGGTGCCTCACGTAGGTTCCAGTCTCCTTTTCTTCAAGCTCTGACTTCTCCTGATGGGGCTGCACCCTGCCACACAGGGAGAAGGTGAGAAATGGATATTTTTTTCTGCCTCTAAGTAGGTTCCTCAATTCTAACTCTTCCTTGATAGGACAGTAGGATGGAAAAAAGCAGTTTTCCAAGAGCACTGTCCCAGCTTCTGCAGCCAGGTCCAAAAGAAAGGAATGTTCCTCCCACTGGACTTTCCCAAGAGCCCCAGTAGTGAAGCCAGAGCTCAGTCCCCTGTGGCAGCACATACCTGGGGTGTGCTGGGGGGCACAGCTGGTGCTGGGGGCTGCAGCAGGGGGCTGCAGCTGTGCCAGCCTGGCAGCAGCTCTGTGCTGGCTCCCCCTGTGGGGTGTCCTGCAGCGAGTGCTCAGCTGCTGGTGGCCACGGGGTGTCTCAGGTGCCTGCTGTGCAGCTGCTGAGGGCTCTGACATTTTGGCACCCGTTACCTTCAGGTCAGTGCTCTCCAGGGAAATGTCCCAAAGTTCAGGATCATCTGGAAGGAATGAGAAGGGGATCCATGACACAGTAGTGTACTACAGGAATGGCAGAAGCCCCAAGACCAGCACGTTCTTTTCCTACAAGCAGTGAACACTATAAAATTTAAACTCTAAAGCATCTCTTATGTCAGTGTGCAGTAGGGTCCTGCCCCTTGTGCCCTTCAGCAAAGTGCAGGCACCACACTGTATGACCAAAATATCCATGGTTATATTGAGAAAAGACACACAATACAGGTTCTGTATTGTGCAGTATCACCTCAGGAAAATGATTTATCAAACAGGTGTACAACTCTACTGAAGAGCCTAAGTGAAACCCCCATAGAGATTGACATCATCTCCCTGCCACTCAGGCAAAGTTTGTATTGTTAAGGTCAGAATCACACTCACACTTTTGTTATTCCAATTCTTCAGAGCTTTTACCCTTACACTGTATTCTGAATTAACCTGGTTTAAATGCCGGTGATTTAACACTTTATTACTCATCACTCTTTGGCTGACCTGCAAAGAACTCCTCTTCTATGGCCAGCTCCTGTTGCACTTCTGCTGGAGTGCTGTGCTTCACAGGAGCATCGGCTTTTGCTACAAGGAGGCAACACAGGAAGAGATTAATACCAGAAATACAGACACACCCTCTGACTCCTTCTTAGCAGAGCACGAGTCTGAAACGACAGCCAGCACTAGCACCAGGTACCCTCTTTTGCCCTAGAGCTAAGGCTTGGAAGCAGAATGTGGGAAGTAACATTCACACTACAACACCTGATGACATCTGATGAGCAACTGTGCTACTTTAACATGGTTCTTAGCCTGTCCATGCCATGTTCCTGCTACCACATGGCCCCAGATTCCCCATGAGCCAAGGGCAGTGTATCAGTAGCTCGGGCAATATCTGTTTGCTTGCAGCTACCACAGCCAAGTGCTGCAGCCTCAGCTTGGATGCAGCAAGTTAATGGTGCTGGCAGCAGCTGCTTTAGGGTGGCTGGAAAGTTGCAGATTTGATGATGCAGGTTTAGAGCTGACATTCCTGACACTTTTGGAACACAGGGGGGGAATATATGACAATACTCCTGCCTTTGGCCTCAAAGGTGTGTCGATGGCACAGCACAACAGCACATGAAGCTGCACTGTGGGTAACCTGTGCCTGCTCTCTCTCTAGCAGCTCTGATGCAAAGTGCCAGGTCTGAATGCCACTGCTCACCCTGTTTGCTGCTGGGAGTGACTCCTGGGACCTGCTGCTTTTTCTCCATCTGCTCCCGGAACTGCTGCTGCAGCCGCTTCTGGCGCAGTTTCCTCTGGTAAGTGGCATCACACTCCATGGCCAAGGAGTCTGTGCTTCTGTTCTCCCACCCACAAACACAAAGGTAAACAGCACCTCAGCAATTACATTGTGTGAAGAAAAAAGTCATTAAGAAATAACAGTAAAGAAAATCCACTGAACTAGTGCTTTATGGCATCTTTGGAATTGAGCTGTCTACGTGTTTTAAAGGCCCAGTAATTTCTAATACAGCTTAAAAAATACATTTATAACAGCAGTCTCACCTGGGAGCATTGGGCTGTTTCTGATCTGCTGTCACGACAGCAGCCTCCGTCTGGCCAGGCTTACAGCCAGGTGTCACCTCACAGGGCTGTCTCCCTGCTGCATTCTGCCTTTCCACATAGCTGCTGTATCTTGCTTGCTCTATTTCAGGCTCATAGTCCTGCATTTTAGCTTTGACCAAGTCTAACTCAGGGGGTACCTGGTCAAGGAGAAAGAAGAAAAGGTTCAGAAATTTCTATCATCAACTTAATGAAATAAGCACTGGTTAAAAATGTATTTTGTTTGCTCTAAGCTGAACAGCAAGTTAGAAACCTGAAATGCTCTTTCAGTACCCAGTAATTCAGTCAGTTAATCATTGAATTCCTGTGACTTTGTGTTGGTTTAATTGTTCAGTGCTGCAGGGCAAATGGTGAGGTCTCCCCACATGCTCTGCAAATGAGAACAGGATTTTACAGCTTCTCACAGCCCCACAAGGCTGTTGCTGAGTGAGTTTATTTTACCAGTCCATTTTCCTGCTTCTGCTAAAGGGCAAGGCCAACCTTTACTGAGTTCTGAGGAAGGTACACCATTCCTGTTTATTAAAGATGGGGTGTTTTGGCTCTGTCATCTTACAAGTTAGTGGCAGTGCCTCTAATAGATGATGTCCCTGGCAAACCAGAGACCTGGGCCATCTTTACCTTGTGAGGTGTCACTTTGGATCTGCTCCTACAGTGTTTGACAGGACTGCCTTGCAGCTCTAGGCCTCTAGCAGAGTTTGGCAAGTCCTACTGTGACTGAAGGCAGCTTTGCTATCAAAGTCCATGGATCAGCAGCTGCAGAAGGCTTCCTTTTCCCTCCTTCCACAAGGCAGGTGACTGCCTAGAAGCCTCCTGCCCCCAGCTGGTGCACAGCAGCAGCAGGCAGGATCCATGGAGGTGCCACTTGAGGAACAGCCTGCTCTGTGTGTGTGAGCTGTTTGCTAGGAAGGCTGTTGGTCTCAGGAACCCTCAGAGTGAGAGGCACTGCCAGCAGCACTGCCAGCAGCACTGATAGCAGCACTGCCAGGCCTGTGCCTGCAGGAGCAGGGCAGCCCCTGTACTGCACCTGCCGGGGAAGCTTGTTCACGGCTCGCAGGTAGTCCTTGTCCAGGATGCAGTTCCCCAGGGCATTGCCAAAGCACCTGAGAAACAAGAGGGCTCACTGAGACTGGAAACCCTTCATCCCACAGAACCTCTGAAAATGGGCAAGGGCTGATCTCCACTTACTTGAGTGCTCTCTTCAGTCCATCTGTTACTGCCTCCTTTCTTGCCTTTTCTAAGGATAAGGCTTTAGATTTCAGGCCTTCACTGACTCCGTACCCCACATCTTCATGGTATGACCCATCCTGCAGTACAATTTCAAATATAAGAGGATTTTATACATGCAGGTGCTGTGCTTTCCCAAGCCTGGGTACTTGCTCTTGGCTGTTTGTTCCACAGCAAGGTCAATGTCTAGGACACCAGCAGGTTCCCTAATGCAGGGCAGTACCCGAGGACTGTGCTCTGACCCATGCAAGGACTTTCATCCACAGCTTCAGGCAATTGCTCAGCTACAGTCAGAGCCAACAAAAAAACCCATTTACCTTAAGCTGAACTTTCACAAAAGCACAGACACCCACGTAGAACCTGCCATTGTTGAGGTCAACGAAGTCTGGAAGGAGATATTTGAAGTGTTAATGTATAAAATCAATAGTGGAAAAGCAACTGTTGTCTATGAAAGTAACTTCTTTTTTATCATCTAGTAGAAGTCTGCAGAAGGCCTGAATTTCTAAGGAATAACTAGTTATGGCATTATCTGAGAAAAGTTTGAAGGATGTCAGTCCTTTCTTGACTGAAAAGGGGGAAGGAAAACCGTGGTGCAGAATAGATGGAAAGCAATGAAGTAAGTTGTTCTATTTCTAGAATCTACCAGCCTGGGTTAAGAAAAGATTTCTGAAGGTGGGGGAGAAGGAAGAAGGTAATTTAAGCTGCTGCTTTGACCTACTTCAACAACCAGTCTTCAGCAGAAGCACAGCAGATCTGCAAACAAGGACAACACTCCTCTGGCAGGCACTATTTCAGCCACCAGCATGGAAGAGACTGAAGCTTTAAGATCACCTGAACATGTTATAGTTGAAAAATTTTCCCAAAGTTTTCTGTTGTAAAACCCTCAGTACTGGGTATTAGCTAGAAGAGAAATCTGCAGAAAAAAATGGGTCCCTAAAGATTAGGGGAATATTAACTGAGAGTATCAACTGGTGAGAGTCTAAAAATTACAGGTGAGTATGAAAGTTGTCTTAGGACTGCTGAGTGTTAAATAGTTTAATTGTAATTACTCTTGACTGAGTGTACCCATAGAGATCAGAGACTTGATTAGAACAGCTCCAGAATAATCATAAACACACTCAGAATAATGACTATGCCAGATCTAAAATGAAAACAGAAGCTCCATTATTATTCAATTTCTCTCATTTTTACTAACTGTTAAGACACCTGGAAGTTGCTCATGCCTGTGCCCAGGTGCTTTCAAGTGATGAAGTTGTAGGGCACTTGGTCTGTTCAGCCAGGAGGAGGCTGAGGGGAGACCTCACTGCAGTTACAGCTTTCCTGAGAGAGGGAGAGGAGGGGCAGGCACTGATCTCCTCTCCGTGGTGACAGTGACAGGACCCGAGGGAATGGCCTGAAGCTGTGCCAGGGCACGTTTAGGTTGGGTACCAGGAAAGGTTTTTCCCCCAGAGGGTGGTTGGGCACTGGAACAGCTCCCCAGGGCACAGCACAGCCTGCCAGAGCTCAAGGAGCATTTGGACAACATGGTGTGACTCCTGGGGTGTCCTGTGCAGGGCCAGGAGCTGGAGTCGGTGATGCCTGTGGATCCCTGTCCCTTCCAATCATGTTCTATGATGGGAACTATAAAGCAAAGACTTCTTTTCCCCCAAGAAACCCTTACCAACATTCTGCTGAGTGACTGAGTGAGCCCAGCCATTGAAGCCAAACATTTCATTGGCCAGACTGATGACCTTGTGACCCTCAATGTAACAGACCTGAAAAGAAGAGCACATAAACATAAATATATATATATAAATACATAGCCTTGTGCACACATCTCTGCACACTTTCTTTTTAACAGAGATTTAACACATACCATCTTACACTCAGGAAACCCAGCTAAATTCAAGGTTCAGATAATGTGAATAAAAGGCTGGTGGTGCAGCTTCAGGTGCACTCTCTTCCAGCAAATGTGGTGGGGATTAATATAAAAACAAATATGACTTCATCAACAGAAGGCAGAGTGGGCATTAAAGATGGTAAATGCAGCCACTCATATAATGTTTCCAATTCTGGGAAAAAATAGGGAAAACATCTCAGTGTTGCACAAGTAGACAAATATTCCTTTGTAAAAGATGAAGCACTGAAAAATTGAGTCTCTTTTTAAGTATAAAAGGCAAATCTGTGGCTCAATAAAAGCCAGAACTTATGCCCTGCTTACTTCGCATTCATGTCTGCGTATTAAACTACTAGAGGGAAATTAACTTCAAAAGAAAATAAGGAATATTGTAACAACTTCAACCCCAGTTTTCCTGGGAAGAATGGAGTTGAACATCATGTCTGCTCCTACCTTTTGCCCTCCTCCTGCCTGCCGGCTGCTGATGTAGTCGGGGCCCAGCCTCCGGCGCAGCGCGTGCTGGATGGCTCCATACTCGCTGGCTGTGTACTGATACTGGCAAAAACAGGACAGCAGCATCTCACCTCCCTGGTTCAGCTCCCCTCCTCTCCTAACAGCACTGCTTTATCCCACTGCCTCCCACATGGGCATGAGCCAGTGTTTGAATTGGGTGTAACAGGCAAGGAAACACCTCAGGGTGTGTACATGCCTTAGACTGTTCTTTTTTCAGCTTACTGTTGATGGATACAGGCATTAATTACTGAGCTGCAGCAATTATTTTATCATTAATAATCCTAACCACAAACACACACAGAAATTTCTGTATTACTGCTCAAAACCAAAGCATAGTATCTCTGTGACCAACAAGAAACTTGTATTTAAAGACTCCAACAAAACTGAAGATGAACCATACTCCACTGCCACGTGTCACCAGGGCAGGGAGGACAGCAGCTCAAGAAAGCTAAGTATAGTTTAAATAGGAATTTCTTGAGTTATCCAATTTCTTTGGATAACTCCAACATCACTGGTATCATTGGAGAACATCAGCATCATGGGAAGCCTAAAGTGCTGTAAGTTTAGGTTTGTCTTAGTAGAAATCCAATTTACAAAATGTAGCAAAGCCTAAATGTATGTTTAAGGATTTGAGAACTAAAAAGCTCGTGTTGTAATGGCCTCAAGTGGGACAGAATAGAGGTTTCACCACTTAAATCATAAATATTGAGCATGCATGTACTGGCTGCCCTAACAATTCAGCAGAACACAGAATCTTCTAGTGTGTGTGTGTCTCTGTGTGTGTGCCATATAAATTCCAACTCCTACCAATCTGCTCTATTTTGTATTTAGTTCTATTTAAACTTAAAATTTTATCATTTTCTGATTCTAGAATGCAAGCCTGTAACCAAAAAGCATAAGGAAAAAGGGAAAATACACAAGCTTGTGCCACATTCAGGAACTATGGAGAAATGCCTGTCATGGAGAAGAGAATTCACCACCAAAAGCTCTGCTCAGTCCAGATACAGTTTTCTTTTTTCAAATAATTTTACAACTTTTCAAAATTATTTTTTTAATAGCTGAAAGCAGTTGGCTTTTCTGAACCTGTACTGAGAATATGTGTAAGCATGACTCAGGCCATCTGGGAATAAGAGAGAATAAAATGAGACCCACTTTTAAGGTACAAGATATAAAAACCTTTTGAGAAGAATCCAGACCAATTCATTATAACTCGAGGCATGCCAAGACTACTGCAGAGAAAAAATGTGAAGTGCAGTAGGGTGCAGCATGATTCCAGCCTTACTGTACCCAAGTTTAAAAGGAATAAACATGCACAGCAGATTTCCAGTAGTGTGGGCATGCAAATTTCATTTCCCTGTTGGGCAAAAGGAACTGACCTGTCCAAAGGAAGCCACTGAGTCCCCAGTGTTGGAGCTGGTGCTGCTGCAGCTCTCACTGTCCTTCCCCTGGCTCTCAGGCATCCCTGGAGGTGAGAGAAAATATAATCACTGAAGAGGACAGAACTGACAGTCCATATGAAGACATGGCAAAAAGCTTATTCTAAATATCACACTGGTAAAAAATTATAAATGTGGGTTTTTTTTTTCCTTTTAGGTAAATGTGAAGTCACTGTACCATGCTAGCAAAGGAAAAAGAATTCCCTCTTTCAGATTCTTCTGTCTTCCTGGACCACTTTCAATATCCATTAATACTTTGATAAAAAGTAGGGACAACTTTACTCAGCTATACCCTGACTTGTCAGTTTTATTTTAGATTGCTGTTTTGGCTGTAATCACTCTGCCTGGTGCTCCATGGTGCCACATAAACCAACCACGCAGAGCTGAGAAGCACAGAAGCTGTCAGAACTGTAGGAAGTGGTACCAAGAATTCAGTAGATGGCACCCTTTTCTAAGCCAGTATCCAACACTTCCCAGCACAGCACGGCCACTCCCCCCTGCTCTGGAGCAGTGGGCGTGGGGAGATTGTGGATCCAGCTGTGCCAGGGGCTGGAGCAGCACTCCCAAATAACCCCCAGAGATAATCTCTTATTGTACTTGCACTAATGCTGAGCACAGCTGATAGCCCAGCACTCGGACTTTTGTAGGCAACACAAGACAAAATCAGACATGCAAGAGAGCTGGAGATGTCAAAACAGTTTGAGAAAGCCTAAAATCCTCAGCAGATAGCATGATTTGCCAGTCAGTCAGCACCTGGCTAGTACTCTGCTTTGTTAATGCATTCCAGGTGTGGCACTTTTTAAACTAAGTCATTTTTCCAGTCTCTAAACAAGAAATCCAAAGTTCATGGAGGACTTGGCAAACAATTTTCAGAAAAAGGATACTGGTTGTTTCCTTGGCAAATGTGAGCACTGGCAATTATGCCAAGTGTAGCTAAAATTCTCCTTAATTTTGGTTGGCTAGAATTATTCCTCTCTGGTCCCAAACTTGTATAATTGCAGTGTTCATACACCTGAATGCATTTCCATCAGAAGTTAGCAGCAATTTGCAAATGCATTTGGCTTTGGAAAATGGCAACTAGAAAGCAACATTACCAGAAGAAACACTTGTGATTTAAGCAGGCTATTTCCTCTGCTCAGCAAAGAGAGTTCACTGCATGGGGAGGGAGACAATTAGAGAGACATAAATAGTGTGTGTGGCCAAGGGAACTGAAATTTGAACAATACTGTTGCCTCCACTCACACCCCCAAGCTGCCTCAATCAGATCTTAATCACTCTGAGCCCTTGGGAAGAAACAATGACCGAAATGTCACTTGCCTACAAACACTATGACCAATTTATGCAAAGTAGGTGGGTGGCATTTTGATGCAAAATTGCTTAATACCAGTTTTAGTTAAAGCCCTTCAAGCTTTTACATGGTGTGCACCATTATCAGTCTAAATTCAGTTGTCAGTGGTTTGTATTCAAATTATGTGTGAATCCAGTTGGAGTGAAGGAGACACAAGATTAGTTTAGCTTAACCAGTTTAGTTTCAGGCTTTAGCTGCAGGAGCAGCTTCAGCTGTGAGCCTTGTTTAAACTAAACCCTCTATCAGGGCAATGTGGGGGGCTTTGCAGTTGGGGAAGTGCAGCACAGCAAAGCTCTGTGTCTCAAAGCAATTGTCTGAGCATTTCAGAGTGACAGAACTTCGATAGAATGTGGGGGGACAGAATGTCAGAGAACAGAGATGGCACAGAAGGCAATCTCACCCCTGAGGAGTTGCAGCTGCACTAATTACCAGGATTGGGAACAGGCCTGCCCTGAACAGGCCACAGCTGTGTCCCATATGGATGAGTGCTATAAAAGAGTGGGTTAGCTGCTCAGAGGAGAGTTAGAGTTTGCTGGCTGTGTGGTGAGGAAGAGGATGGAGTTAGTGCTGTGAGGAGCTGCTCATGAGACATCACTGAAAAGGTATGGAAGTTTTGCAATATGATAACAACAATATAAAATATAATTAGAGTAGGGGCTGGGGACAGAAGTTAATTCTGCACATGGAGCTATAAATCTATCTTGGTGCCAGTGCCAGGGAAGGCAAGGTGCTTCCATTCCTCATTGGAGTCTTGTTTCCTCACTGCCCTGCCCTCTCCCCACAACATTTTAACTCACATGAAACATTAATGCTGAAGTAGATAATAAACTATTCACTGGAGTGCCCAAGAGCCTTGGACACTCTCTGAGGCCAGGGCTGTGGTAGGAGGCTGCCTGACTCATTAATCAGTGTTAAAATATGTGCTATTTTTGTAAACCAGAGAGACTAAAAATTAAAGTTCAAATATGTGTTTGAATATGCAGGATGATACAAGCAGTTTATCAGTTTAAATGTGCCCAGGAATTATAATTTACTATCTCTGTGGCAATGGAACGGGGAATTTTATTATTTACAGGGAATTGAGTTTAGCTGGTAATGTTCTCAGGAAGTTTTCTTGTCACTGAGAAGGAGTCCACATAAGACTAGAGGTGCTGCACTGTGCTCCAAAATATTGCCTTGGCACACTAGAACAGGTAAAGAAGCTTAGCAGCTTTTACTACTACCTATTTTGGTCTTGTCTTTCAAAATTTGAACCCATTAGGTACATAATGAGGAAAAAACAATCTCTCTTTTGGGAAATTGGCTATGAAATACTAATTTTCAACAGCACTCTACAAGTAGGTGTATTTGCATGGTGGTGAGATTGAGCACTGCTGAGAAAAATGTGTGTGTACACAAATTTCTGTGCAGGAAATAAATCAATCTACCAGAACTGGTAATCCTGAAGTTAATCTGTTCAAGTGTATCTACCACTGTGGGTCTACAGCAGCAACACCTTCACCTGCCATGATTGTGTGGACATAATTTCTAATTTTCTAACTTCCTCACACACCTTTCTATCCCACTGTCCATTACCCCTCACAAATTTATTTATTAAATCATGTCTTTTCCTATCAGTTCCCCTCTGCCTTGACAGACTGGGTTTTTGAGCCATGCTCTAAGCCTGTGGCAGGAGTGCCAGTTCCCAGCTCCCCTCACCTGTGAGGTGGAAGCAGCAGCTCTGCATCACTTCAGGATAGTTCACATACCAAGCGTTGTGCAAGCACCACAGCTTGGGCAATGCTCAGCTGGAACATGGCTGTTCCAAGGAATTCATCCCACAAGCTAAACAGGACTTCAGCACAGACTCTGAACATCCAGAGGGCTTTTCATTCATCCTTGCCCTCTCTATCTGGTGAGCTTCCTTCACAGAGAGGCTAAGTAAAAATCTTCAACATTCCTTCAATAAATGCAATTCCACTGAGCCCAGAAGAGCAAAGAGTTCCACAGGCAGCAAGTGGGAATTAGCAAGCACTCAAGATAATGCCACATACTCAACCTAAGGTATTACCCTAAGAAAACATCCAAAAAAACTCCACAAGTTTTATTTTTCTGTGGAGTTTTCTTTGCTCTGAGAACACCAAACTATTTTATAAGCTGATTTACCTGTTTCTGACAGAGCTGAGGTATCTCTTTCAAGTGTAAGGGGGCAGATGTTCCTAATCAAGACAGGCCTGTGCCACTCCACAGTTTAAAAGGAGTGGGAAAGAGATGATGCAATTGCTTGTGGATAAGCTGCACACAATAGAACTGCCCAGTTGAATTTCTGGTATCTCTAGGTAAACAACCTTGATGACTTGAGACAAGTGAAGTAATGTTCTGTTAAGTTCAGCA
>NW_005054326.1:656213-658165 GCF_000277835.1 Geospiza fortis | reverse complement strand
AATAAACATGGAAATGTTTAACTCAGCTCAGGAGACTGAGTATCTGCTGCACACTAGAGCTGGCCTCAGGTGCTGACAGTGCTTTTTGCATGCCCCTCACTCCTTCAGGCCACGTTCTGTAACAAGAGAAAAAAGGTACAATCACATGGCATGTTTGAGCTCCCTGCTCCAGTTTAAATAGATTTGCTTTTTTCACTGTGACAATTCCTGCTCAGCTCCAGCACAGGTCAGGTGGGCACCTCCATGCAGTCCCACTGATTCCACTGGAATCTGTGGGGTTCCAAAAGCACAACTGAACTCTTTTATTTGTCAGGCACTGCTGGGTTTACTCTTGGCATGTCCAGGATCATGATCCTCCCTGCACTGAACAGAAAACACTGTTTCTGGTCCCACTTTTTTAACATTTTAATGAACACAGGGTAAAACTCTTTCTTCCTTACTTTTATACCATTTTGGAAGAGTAACAGTGCATTTGTGGGGGTGTGTTTCTATTTAGGACACACCTAACATCTGAAACAAAGCTTACCTGGTCAGTTCCTGCATTTTTGGCACACAGGATGAGGAGCTCACCTCACTGTGCTGTTTCCTGCCATGGCAGCCCTTACACAGCTGCCACAAGTGCACCGAACATCAGGAACTGCTGCAAGCTGTTTAGGGACCTGCTTTCCCAGTAATTACAAATCCAGCCCAAACTGCTTGGTTTAGCAGTGTTTGCTGTGGTTTAGCCTGCATAATTTTCAAATTTTGCTGGTCATGCCTCCAAACATTTTCTTTAATAGCACTGGTGTGTGTCAATTACCCCTTTGCTGTTTCACTGCCCGTTGCAATTTTTGCCTTACAAAGGGTCCAAAAAAGTTTCATTAGTTAAAAATTCACCAACAGCATCCTAGGAGACAGGTCATTCCAAACAATTCCAAATTTGAAATATATTTGTTTTCCAAGAATATAAATCCTGTTTAATTTCTCATATTATTTAATTCCTTTTACTCACTACCTGTATAAAAAATATTTCATTAAAGGGATTGCCTGGTACTCCTGCACAAATAATCTTTTTGATATTATTAAAAAAAATTCCTTATGTCAATAAACAGTGACCAAGGGGTAGAACTGAAAGAAAAGAGAAACAACTCTGTCATTCTAGTTTTTTTCCAGGTGTGAAACAGTAACACCCCACAGGCACAAAACCAAAAGTGAGCCATCTGCTCTTCAAGAGGTTTCACATCCATGCAGGCAGAGTAAGAGATCTTGTTCTGGAGGCCAGAGCAGGCAGGAATATTACTCAAACGTCATCAATTATTTACGTGGGTACTTCTTTCTAAAAGCCTGTGAGGTTGATTATCTGTTTCCATCCTTCTGCCTTCTTAGCCAACAAGATAAGTATAAATTATCTCTTTTTTGGGGGGTACCTTAGGCTTGACAGAAGGCCTTAGATACTGTAGCATGCACTTATGTGCACTATATGAGTCTACAGAAATTAATTTAAAATGGACTCTGCTTCCACAGTAGGAAGGGAAGGTCAGGTTATCGAGATCTCAGTGGATATCAGGCTGCCAGAGGTCTGAGTTATCATATAAATGGTAATTAAATATAATATATAAAGTGTAAAAAATACAATAATACATAAAATATAGGCTATATATAATATGATGAAATAATAGAACATAATTGCAATATAAGCAGTATCCAGCAAGAAGATGCTAATTTAAACAGTGATGGTTTACGTGTCAGTAAGTGTCATTCCTTGTGCAGTCTGACAGACCTAACCCATTTGCCAAAATCTCCCCATTTAGCGTCCCCTGGGAGCGAGGGCTGAGGAGAGGTCACTGCCGTTGGCTCCTCACGCCCTGAAATCCCAGCAAACCCAACCTGGGAGGATTCTGCATGGGCTCAGTTGCTGCCTGCCCGAGGCTCCCTCAGGGAACACCGGCCTCGCGCAGGGCCGCTGAGCAGCC
>NW_005054326.1:652380-655476 GCF_000277835.1 Geospiza fortis | reverse complement strand
GCTCTGCCCATTCGCCTTCCCGGCCGGGCTTTTCCGCCCCTCCGCATTCAGGCTGTCCTTGGGAAGCGCACGCTTTTGTTATCTCAGTCACCTCAGCCGAGGTAGTGGGGAGCGGTGTCGTGCTGCCCGGACCTTGCGGCCGTGCTGGATTTTTGGTGTTTTCTCTGCGAGCGCTGCTTGGTCAGTTTCATGTATTTTATTGCATCTACTACGAGCCGGTGTCAGCTGACACGGGGCTTTGTTTCTGAGCGTGCTGCCATCCTGAAGCCCGTGTCAGGAATTGCTGCCCTTCCACATCTGTCTCGTTTGGAGTGAGAGCTCTGAAGGTTAGTTAGGAAGCACACGATTTATTGAACCTGGAAGTTTCACGTTATGGTTGGTGCTGATACCGTGTGAAATGGTTTAAAGGGCAGCCCCGGTGGAAATGGGAGATGCAAAGATGTAAAGAAACACCTATGGAGGTGCTGGAGGTGGTGGGAAGGAGTGCACAAGCGGAGAGAATGAAAGCAAATGGATAAAAATAGAATTGTTCTGAAGAACGTGTGTTTTACTTTTTGTCCCAGCACATTTTTGGGGGCAACGCTCAATCATGCAGGATAGCCTGTTACCTCAGATCCAACAGGCTGTAACCACAGAAAGTTGTCTGCTTTGGCTGTGGGGCTGTGATTCTCGAACAATGGCCAGGGATGTCTGCAGCAGTCGCCTCCACCAGCTGCCTGCCCTCCTTTGCTCCCTGAGATTATTGCGTCTGCAGCCGTAGGTGGCTGCACACACATCCCCTCCTGAGCCACAGCCTGACACGGTCCTGGAGTTTGTGTTGGAAACTGCAGCAGCTCGGATGTGTGCCCCAGTTCAGGGTCGGTTGTGAGTCAGCACCCTTAGAGCCATTCCAGTTGGAATAACGTGAGAGAAATCACCGCCTTGCCCGTGCTGCTGTGACTGGAGTTGGTAGTAAAATAAGGGATTTTTTAGTGGTTATTTAGTTAACAGCTGTACTGAATGTTGTTCAGTTCTGGAAGCACAGTTCAGAACTTTTGTCACAGAACAGCAGTTCCCAGAACAGTCAAGTCTATGCCTACTGTGTCATCCAGAAATTTGGGATTGTCTCAATCCATCAGGCTGCAGGAGGGGCTGCAGCTAGAAAAAGGTTGGGATCTGCTGAATGAAATGTGAGTTTATCGTAATCTTTGATATAATTTGAACTTCTTCCACCACTTCTGGGAAACCAATTTAAGTGTAATTAAATCACTGTTGGGATGTTAGCAGAAGCCTGAACTGTAGAAAACCTGCTCTCTGGACTATATTAAAGCATCATCTTTTTCATAATTTTTAGCATTCTTTTTGATCCTGTCATGAGCTTTTTTGAGATTCCATTCACGTAACTTTTCATCTGTAATATGTGGTTAATGGACTGATTAGCAAAAAAGGCAAGTTTAGTATTTATATGACCTATTCCCTTTTACTGAATTGCACATCTTAGTGATGAGAGAAATCCTGGCTGGTTTTTTTGAGAGGTCTTTGGTATTTAGTGGATTCTTACTTTTTAATTTCCTTTCTTTTTTTTTTTTTCCCTTTCTTCCTTTGAATCTGCCACTTTCTCAGTTCCTGGTAACAGTTGTATGCTGCTGCATGAATAGAAATATTTCACCATGCTATTGTAACCAGTGCTGGAGTTCCTTGCCCCTATTCCTTACTTGGTGAAGCAGGATACTCTCCCATTGTTATCTCTCATCCCCTCACTGCTCCCTCTTTTCTAGCCTGAAAACCTCTCTAGGGTGAGAGTTTTTTTGCAACTCTTACCTGGCTGAACCACTGGAGACTTGTGTTATATTTGGAGGGTCTGGCTTGTTTTAGCTGAGTATGGTTTGGTCAGAAATATAAGTGTGGAGGGATGCATGTGGCTTTTTAAATAATACAACTAAACCCACAATGTGGGATCCTGACCCTTGCTGGCCACCCTGCTGCAAGAGGGTGGCCAGTGTGGCGAGGAGGGCTCTGTCCATTGCTCTTTGAGCCAAGAGTTTAACTCTGGCATGCAGGAGTAGAGCAGGGGATCCTAGGAAATCCAGTGCTGATGTAGCAGTAGTGGTGTTTTGTAGCACGTGGGTTATGTCAATATGGTTGTTGTCAGGGTGAGATTATGATGGAATTTCTGGAGCTGGAGCATGCTTTGCCTTGCACTGGGATGTTGCCCATGGTGACTTTAGGCTGGCTGCATGGGTTCACTAGTGCTTCTAGGAACTTCTGAAATACCTGTAGTGCTTTGAACATTTTGTTTCTGCTCTTAGGAAGCGGCTTGGTGGTTGCATGCCACCTGTGGGAAAGAGAGAAACAGCCATGGATAAAAACACAAAGTATTTACTGACTTTATACTCCAAAATGAACCTATAAACTCTTTAGCCATACAGTGACAGAAAATTAACATCCACAGGTCTTCAGTCTCCTACATAATTTGAAGAGTCAGGGTTAATTTAATCAGTTTATCCCTAGGAAGTGATATGTGTGATAAAAGTGATATGTTGAAGTTCTGATACCTGTTGCTTTTTGTGTTTTGCCTTTAAAAAAGGCACATGATGGGTTTTTTTTCTTTATATCTGCTTTAAATTTAGAGACTTAAAATTACATCCCAGTCACTGCACAAAAGAAATCCTGGTGCACCTAGCCAGACTCCCTACACCTGAGTAAATAAAGGTTTAGCTGAAATATATGTATTTATTATAATAATAGCAAGCCTTTTTTTGTGGTTTTGTTTGTTTGGGAAAGGAGATAGGAAGAAAGGGGACCGTGATGATGACAGGAGACCCTTCGTGCTGCTATCCAGACCTGTGGGTATTATAAGAAACAAAATTTGATGTCAGGTAAAGCTGCTTTTGCAGAGAAAGTGCTGTAGAGTAGAACAGAGCACGTGCTGTGTTAGGTCTTCCTTGCTGAGTAAGTAGATCCCCTGCAAGGAATTGTGTACGTGTGGGAAAGAAATTAACTAGGGAACTGATGAATGAATGAATGAATATTTCTGGCTCTCATTTACAGACTTGCAGGTAGTTTTTGCTGAATGGGATACCTTGTAGGAATGGGAAACAGAAAGGTGTCTAAAAA
>NW_005054326.1:623709-652331 GCF_000277835.1 Geospiza fortis | reverse complement strand
GATGTAAGAAGTGTTTAACAGGAGTGTCACTTCCTGTTTAGAAATAAAACGCTCCCTTGACAAATGAATGCTGGTTTTTTTTCCTTGAAACTGTTTGGTCAGGGTTGATGACCTGCCTTTTACAAAACATACTTTTTTAATATGTCAAAGTTCACCTGAAGATTTTTGGGGATTTCTGAGATGCTTTTCTGGGAACATTTCTCTGTCTGTATGTGTGGGGGAGAGTGTATCAATTCACATCTTGTGTTGGGTGAGACAGAACAAAGGCTCTGGTACAGCCAGTGAACCTGGCAGATGTGGAAGTAGGTGAATTTAATATAAAAAATATAAAACAAGCACCACCACCACCATCCCCCCCAGCTTTTAAAAAGGATTGGATATAAACAGATGGCAGTGCTTCAGCATTTATTTATGTGCTCTTTAGGAATGAGAGACAATTCTAATATGAACAGTTACTTTTTTGGTCTTATTTCTGTCTTAATTTCATTCATCTTTATTGCTTTCTTGCTGTCAAGGCCACAAGGATATTTTGATAAACAACCCTGAATTCCATGGGTTCAGTGCCTTGTGTCCTTCATTGGCTGGCTTGCTGTTTCCAAAGTAAACTTGCTTCTGCCCTTTTAATGTGTAGTAGTAATTAATTTAATGTGAAAAGTAGTGAGCCTTCTTACCTGGCAAAACTAGGCAAACCTAAAATCTACAAAATAACCCTAAAAGACACGGGCTTCACATTTTTTGTGTAAAGTAATTCTCTCATTATACCCACTGTTTGTACTCCTGGCAGGGTTTTATTGGAATGTGAGCTTTTCTTTGTTTGGAATGCCATCTTTTCTACCTGCCCTCCCCTCTGTTCTATCTACTCTGCAGTCTGTCCTAGTGTGTAATCTAGACATAGTTACTTGCCATTAACTATTCGGGTGTGAATTATGTAAATGGGAACAATTACTACCTCTGTTAATGAAGTCTAATGTGTCTGCTACAGTCCTCTATCAGATTAAGATGCCTCTTGAAAAGGCTGACTTTGCTTTTATTATAAAACTGACATTCAAAGCTTTCCTTGTGCACCCAGGAATCAGTGTGGCAAGGGAATTCTGGGTTCTGGAGTTGGATATGTGGCTTCCACTCTGCTGCTGAGAGGCTCCAGAGGGATCCCTGGGCTGTGATCCCACTGCCCCACTCCTGACCATCAGGCAGTGATGCTCTTAAGGAATTATCTCCATAGATGTTGCAGTTTGTCAGCTGGTGTCAGTCCTGAACAGAAATTGCAGCAAAGAAATTCACAGGGCTTGCTGAAGGCTGCAGGAGTTACTCTGAAATTCTTTTTGTTTTGAAAAACATGGGCTGGGTTTTCCCTGGATTTCTGCAGCATGTTTGTGTGTATTTGGTTGCTTGCTTACCTAGAGGTAGCTAATGTGCTATTAGAGTTTGTCTTGGAGTAGTGGGAGACATGAAAGGCATTATTAGTTTATGTGACAGAGAGATTTTCCAGAAGGTAACAGAACTTTTTTTTTTTAATGAATCTTCTGTGTTCTGTCAGCTGCAGGCAGGAACACCTGCCCTCTGACCCTCTGGTTCACATAAAATAATAGGTGTAGGGGCTGAGTGTGACACCACTGCTAAACACATCTCATTTTACTGGATTCTTCATGCTGAAGTTTGATATTCAAGTGATCCCTCCAGAATTTCTTACATTTCTACTATGTCCCAATATAGCTTTTATTGAAACCACTAGACCTTTTGAAAAGATTCATGTTCCTGTTCCTGCCCTCTCTCATGCCACAACTGCCTTGCAAGTAAATCTCCATGAAGCTGTGCAGGTGGCTTTTTACTGGTTTTTTAGCATGCCAGGTCCTGATCCTGGCATTTTCTGAGGGAAGCTGGGCTCTCCATTGCTTTTCACTGCCTAGGACTAGGTTGTTGTAATGAAACAGGTGGATTTTAGTTGCTACAGGTTGCACTGCAGTACATTTAAATGTCTGCTGCCAGATTATAAACGTTTTCCATGTTAATGGTGTCTGTCTCTGAGTGTTTTTGGACAGTCACCTGTGACCTGAGAAGACATTTTCCTTAGCTGGCACTTCGAGCAGGGTGTGCTGTTAGCTGCTTTAAAATTTTTGTTCAGAAAATGTGTTCATACCTAAACATAACGTTCCTTTTCTAAAACTTTTGCTGCAATATTCAGTAATTCTTGCCTGTTCTTTTTCTGATAGTCTTTCTTACAAGTTTTTCCTTAATCATTAGATAGCATTTTCAATTTATGTGAAAGCAGGTCAGGTCTTTGTGCCTGCAAAGGTGTTCTACCAATTTAAATATATATAAATATACACATAAAGTTTTTGCTTGGGCTGATGTGATACTTTAAAATTTTTTTAATAGGTTTGCATATAGGATGCTCTTTGAAGTTTTTGTTCTATTAATGAACAGTGAACAAGAGAATTTTGTTTCATAATTGTGAAGTTCTGCAAGCTATCTTGAGGAAAAATGTGCAAAACCAGTGCTAAACCAAAACAAAAAAACTGGGGTTTTTTTTAAGCTCTTTATGCTGAGTGTCTTTTTTGTTTGTTTTTTTGTAATCCTGGGTGGTAAGAGTTCCTATAATGGCAGAAAAAACAAAGTTTTTTGAAACAGGAGAATTTGCCAGGGGAAGAGGGTTAGTACATTTAATACATCCACAGCTGGACATTGTTCCTTGTGGTTATCACCATCTTGTACAGTTAAGGGATGATTTATTTGTGACTAAATTTAGTCTCAGTAGAAGAGGAAAATAGTAACAGAGCTGCATGTTGGTCCCATGGAAGATAAGAGACCATAGTTGTGAGACTCCCAGTAAAATGCTAGTGTGAGTCAGAATATTGAAAAACTAACTTTTCTGGTTGTGATGTTATCTGAAAGAAATCTTCCATATACTTTTTCTTGGCCTCTGGGATGGAAACTGGAATTCTTTCTTCTTCCTGATTAATTGGTATTGCAAAAAAGAAAATATTGTTTTTTATATTTCCCTCACTTTGCTGTTTTCATGGTGAAAGATTTTTTTCCTGGTGTGAACTGTAATATCTGTGAAGTGTAATATCTGCTTTTACAACAAAGTGATATGGTCAGTGATAAATGCTAGTAGGAAAAAATAGGGGGAAAATAAAAGAGTTAAGATTTGTCTTGTAATTTCTTTTTGATCTTGAACTGTGGCAAATCTGTGTCAGTGGAAATACTGAAAGTGCATGTGTGGAAAAATATATTTAATTATTATTGTAATGTTCACAATTTTAAGGTCTAACAATGGTGTGGTGAAAGTTGTCATTTCAAGGAGAATACTGGAGGGTTATGTTTGCTTGATTCCAAAGACAACTTTTCATCCTAATCTGCTGCTTTTGAGTGAAAAGTGAGTGCAGTGTAATGCATGGCAGCAGTAGCAGAGTTCTTCTCCCTGAGTTTCAGCTGTGCCAGCTCTGGGAATCCTTCCCATTACCCTGATCAACAGCTAATTCTAGCCCTTGGCTTTCCTGGCTTGAGTTACTTGATGTTTCTGGAGTAGCAGAAGGGTTGGTGCCTGCCTGTGAATAATCAAAGCTTAGAGCTGGGTGAGCACAGGACTGGTGTTTCCAGCTGAGGTGCTGAGAGCTCCCCTGCCTGCCCAGGGTAGCTGGAGATGGTTCCTGCACAGCACCTGCACAGGTATCAGCTCCTCTCTGCTGCCTGGAGCTGCTTTTCTCCCAAGGATAGCAGCCCCTCCCATTTGTTGGAAAGTATTCAGAGTTTAACAAAATGTTTGCTGATGCAGGGAGAAGGCCGTTCTCCGTGGCACTTTTTCATGGCATTGTCCATGTTGAGGGTGAGGAGCTCTTTAGAAATTATCTAAAATCTTTTGAGCTCCTCTGGTGTCTTGCTAAGGACTTCACCTGGTGATTCCTCTGTGTGCAACAGTGATGTACTTCCAGCAGATTTTAAACTTAGTGGTTTTGGGGTGAAGTGGTTTAACACATAAGTCTGATCTTTTGGTTTGATTTCACTCATCTAAAGCTGTTAATGAGTGTTTGCCCTGATTTACTGTGGTGAGTTTCCAGCACGTGAATTAAGTGCTGTGATTTGGATTAATTTTCAGCAGAATCCTAATGAATGCAAGCTCTCAGTGGAATGTATTTTATGCAGTGTCTAAGAAATCATATCTGACTTGTTTTGAGTGCTCAAGTGGTGTCACAGCAGCATTTTTAGCATTTTGATATCTCAAACAGTGAGGCTAGTCTGAAATAGCCTTTCTGTTTGGAAGAAGTGTTTTTCTTCTAGATCTGGGGCACAGTGTCTTGCTTATTAAAGCAACTTCAGTGTAACACTGTACACTTTGTTGCATAGTTTATATTTCTGTACTGTTTTGCATAAGGATATGAAATAGAAGAAATGTAACTTGTATTAAAAAATACATCTGTAGGTGTTGCTTTGGCAGATAATTTCAGTTAATGCTGGTGGCTGTTTTTCCTTGTCCAGTTCTTCTTTATATGTGTGCTCTAAAATATTCTGTAGCAATATTGTTGCTAGCTTTTGTTGTAATTTAAAAAAAAAAAACAGAGTGAGCACTTGAACATCTTGAGAACCGCTCACAAAGCAGTATCAATTTCCATAAGCTTTGTAAAATTCCTCATGCCATTGTATCTTTTATGAAATTGTGTGAAATTGATGAAATGCTGGCTTACCCTGACCTTCTTTTCCATTTAAAGTTTAAGATCAAGCTAAACATTTTGAAACTATTTCTTGTTGCATCTTTTCCTATACTAACTCATTCCAAAGGGTAAAAAATCCTCTATCTTTCCTTCCTGGATTTTACTTTTTTTCTTTCTACCTTTTTCCAGTATTTTTTGCAATATTATTTTTTGGTTGCTAACTTCCACCCACCTACACTGTTTCTACAATTTCTTTTTGAAGTGTATCCCTGTTTTAAACCTAATCTTTAACCTGTTTGCCCAGTTATTATCTCACAAACATGCTGGTTTGGAGAAATTAATTCCTAATATCTGGCAAACCTGACTTCTGAGCAGAAGGGCAGGTAGATGAGAGCTGGTGTGAAAGGCAAGATGTTGGGATGTATTAGATATTGCTGCTCTTTGGACACTGGCTGGTATTCTTTCATCTGATGGGATCAGGAATGTTTCAGTGTTCTAGTTTTGATTTCAGTTGAGCCCAGCAGTAACATGAAATAGTTTACACTGGAACAATCAGTGGAGAAAAAAGTGAGAACTGTAGAGTGGGATAATTTTACAGTGCTGTAGTTTAGTTACATTTTTTGCTTCTCTGCTAGATCTTGGCTATTGACTTGATCCCAGCCCAGAGTCCCTGTGCTAAAGAGTTTCCTGCCAGTACTTGTACTACAGCATCATATTGCACTGCAAAAATAAGAATTCTCTTGCATATGCCACCAGAGTCTGTATTTAAAGAAAAAGCAGAGGGGAGAAGGAACAGCAACAGGATGATGTCAAACTGTTCTGTGTTTTAAAAGGTCCCTGCTATTGAAATATTATTTGATGGAATTAATCTCAGCTGGTTAATGAGAAGTATATTTCAAAAAAATATTTTCTTAACCTGAACAAAGATATAAGTTACATTTAGTTTGGGAGAAAATGAGAGTCTAGAACCAGTTTTCAGTGGAGCTGTGATTCTTTTGTTCCTCTTAACCTCGTTGGTCTCATTGCTGGGTCATTGCTCCTATTTCACATTTGCATTTGTGCTTGCTGAAGTTGTGTGGTCAGTAATGATTTCATGATTATTGTTGGTTTTGGTTCTGACTTCTGCATTTGAAGTGGGGCTGACAGCAGTGCTAAGGAACCTTCTAGTTGAGATCATGGTCAGTCACATCAGTCTGTCCTGCCTTCCCATTTTTAGGATGATTTCACAACACAGGGCTTTAGAAACTGTGTCCTATGGAAGCTGGCAGTGCTTGAAGGAAAGATACACTACTGAGTGGTTTTAGAATTTTGATTCTTTCTCACTCAGAAAGGTAACAGGTAAAGCATTAGGGCCAGTTAGAAATAGGAAGAAAGATGAGATGGCATCTGAAGGGTTTTGTCATCAGCAGCAAAATTACGGCTTGAAGATTGATGGATTCTCTTTTCCTTTCCTCTTTGCTGTGATAATATAACAATAGAAAAGCAAGAATAGAAGTTTCTTTTTGAGTATAAACATAAGGGTTTAAATAAAATATTGCTTTTTTTTATTAGGAGGAATTGAAAAATACTGGAGAACTGTAAATATAGGGGAATAGATACTAATGTAGGACAAACATTTGGTGATAAACTAGATATTTAATGTGTTGTTTTTATTGATGTAGATTTTAATATGTTATTCTTATTGATACAGATATGGTCCTGAGCGCCGTGAGCACATGACTTCAGAGATGGACAACCAGATCTGTTACAAGTCGTGATTGGCCTTAAGTTGACTTATAACCATTGAAGAGCTTACCAGGAGTTCTCTCATTCCTGATTTTTGCCTATCAGATTGCCTCACACCACCAGCTTAACCATGTATGGAAGTGCTCGTTCCGTGGGCAAGGTGGAGCCCAGCACGCAGAGCCCGGGGCGCTCGCCGCGGCTGCCGCGCTCGCCTCGCCTGGGCCACCGGAGAACCAACAGCACAGGGGGCAGCTCGGGGAGCAGTACCGCGGGTGGCAGTGGCAAAACCCTTTCTATGGAAAACATTCAGTCCTTAAATGCTGCCTATGCCACGTCTGGCCCTATGTACCTAAGCGACCACGAGAACGTGGGCGCCGACACCCCGAAGAGCACCATGACCTTGGGCCGGTCGGGAGGGCGGCTGCCTTACGGTGTTCGGATGACTGCCATGGGCAGCAGCCCCAACATTGCCACCAGTGGGGTTGCCAGTGATACCATTGCATTTGGAGAGCACCATCTCCCCCCAGTGAGCATGGCATCCACCGTGCCTCACTCGCTGCGCCAGGCCAGGGACAACACCATCATGGACCTGCAGACGCAGCTCAAGGAGGTGCTGAGGGAAAACGATCTGCTCCGCAAGGATGTGGAGGTGAAAGAAAGCAAGCTGAGTTCTTCCATGAACAGCATCAAGACCTTCTGGAGTCCTGAGCTCAAAAAGGAGAGAGCTCTGAGGAAGGATGAAGCTTCAAAAATCACCATTTGGAAGGAACAATATAGAGTTCTGCAAGAAGAAAACCAGGTATGTCATCTAATGTCACTGCTGTGTTAGTGTGGTAGTGTGATTAAATGACTTTAATAAACTTGCATGTTACAGTTAAGCAGCTAAATTAGATTGGTGCTTTTCTTGGGTAATTGATGTGGGTAAGATGTGTTTTCAGCTTGCAAGCCCATTTTTAGATGTTTCTTGTCAGACTTGTAAACTACCTTGAGTGCTCATTTTTCCTTGGGTGTTGTGTGTATTTTTGCCCTAGGATTGATGGTAACCACTCAGTTTCCTTTTGGAAGTATTTATTCTGTTAATAATTAATATTTCTGTGCTGTTTACCTCTTGAAGCATTCTCTCAGATGCAGAATGTACTAACTGCTGACCCCCAGTATAACTGCACTGTTGCTGAATGTTGACAGATTGCCATTAAAAGCAAAGTTAAAGTTACACTCACTAGTATTTTGAGCTAAAATGTCCAGACCTGCAGTTTTCACAAGCAGATATAAATTCTGTTCTTGGCTACATTTAAATAACACTGTTTAATGCATGCTTGCTATTCTTTTTTTCATAAACTGTGCATATTTTGTTATGCAACTATCCTAAAGCACCCTGCAGTTTTGGTTTTTTTTTTGTAGTGGTCTGGCCAGTTACAGAATAGGCAGAAGAACACAGATTCTCAGGTGTCTAGGTCTTAGGTCTTGTGCAACTTAAAAGCATCTCCAAATTAAAATAAAACTCAGAGGCTGATTAAAATTGAGGTGTTTTTGTAGTCAGTTCTACTGATTAAAAGCTTAAAGTTCTCCCACCTAGAGCTCCTTAGTCCTGAAATAAATATTTGTCTTTGAATGAGTGTCCTCCTGTTTAGTTGTTTCTGGCCAAATGTGGGTTCAGCATCTCTCTGGACTGTCAGGTAAAAAAACCTCACTTTTCTTATGGAAAACAGACCCAGTGTCCAGCTCCAAAAGTTCCCTGAAATGTAAGTCAGCTTCCATCATGACAAAATTACTTTCCCTATTGAGCTTTTTAAGTATTCAAGCACGTTTAATGAAAGTTTCCATAATTCAAATGTGACCATGTTCTTGCAGCTTTTAAGGTATAGGTGCTGTTTTAGGCAATGCTTTTTGTAAGATTGCTTTAGAAGGTGAAGGAGAGAGGAAAATGCTGGAGGAAAAGGGTACTGCTTGTTGTACTCTGCTTTCAGGTAGCCTGTCTTAAATAGGAAATTGCTTTTGGTTAGTGATTAGTCTACTACCCTGAACTTGTCTGCAGTTTTCTTTTCACTTTTTAAAGAGCTTAAGTTGAAGAAAATAAGTTGCTTTCCCTGAGATTGTATGAAATCATTTAATGAACTTGTCATTAACCTTTATAGCTGTATTCTTACCAAATGGTAAGTATCACAACATGGACTTGTTAAGGTGTGTGACACTTTTGTCTTCCTTTACTTATGTCATCTTGGAATGCAGAAAACCTGAAGTAAAATAATTTTTATTGCAAAGGTAGGATTTCTTTAGAAGCAGTAATGTAATGAAACTTTTAGTTATAATGTTGCAGTTCCAGGATAACAAATATCTGGAATACCAATCACTCAACTTTTCTGGTGTTCTTTGTATTTCAGTTGCAGGTAAGTCTTTTAATTCTTAAATTCTTCTCATTTTTGGCCCTGTTTTAATTCTGAAGAGACTGTCTTGGAATACAGTAACATTTTTCTGAAATCAGTTTTGACATTTGAGGATGCTTTGGAAATCTTGCAAGAAAAATGCCATGAATATATGGTTTAGAATGGATTAAGCAATTACTAAATATGAATACAGTAGAGAACAGTGATTTCTCTATCTTAGATTTTTTTTTCTTTGTCTTTTCTTTATCCCCTAATTAAACATTTACAGATATTTCTAGGCTGCTGTTCTCTAGGCAATCGCTGTAATTACTACCACACTGGTAGAATTGTATAACTTTGGTCCAAAAGTAAGAAGGGTGCAATTTAAAAGTAAATGGGTATTATTACATTGAGCTGTAAAAATTAAGAATGCTAATTAATAGATTATAGTTAGCTAACATGTGTTCTAATTAAATTCTGAATTCAGTGTGTCTTTTATACCCTTTTGGAGTTGGTCACTTCAGCCCTTCACGTGGAAGATCAGTTTAATAGGATTTTCTCTAATTAAACAGACGTCTCTGTTTAGACTCTGAGCAAGGAATTTCCCAGATGTGTTGGGGGACCAGCAAATATCTTCATTACCTCTTCAGCCTCCTTCTAAAATGAGTTCCAGTATAATTGCAGGAGCAGGAGTTTTAGACTTAGTTATGAGTATTTCAGCACATCACTTTTCAAAAAGACTTCTTGCACGTGTAGTACTTGTGCTTTATATAAAGTTTATCTCAGACCAGTTGTGTTGTTTAAAATCGACTCAGCTGATGGAGCCAAGATGCTGGCTGACTCATACCATTATCTGATAGGCATCTCAATCTCTTTCCTGTGGTCATGGCTCTTTATTCTGCTACACACACTTGATTGTCCCTGATTCTATTGCTGTTCTTGTCACCTCAGCTTGAGTGACTGAATTGCCCCTTGGGTTTGGGAACTGTTAGAAATACCTGAAGATGTGAGCCTTGCTTGATTGCTAGCTCAGTCTTCTATGAGTAAATACATCGGTGTCTTTGAGTTTTCTTTCTTGTCTCAATAATTGTATTGCTTATTGATTTCCAGGCCATTTTCTGGGTTCAGTAAAGCCATGCACATGCTCTCTCTGTAGCTCTCACCTGGCTGGGCATCCTTGCCCAGCTGTGTTGCAGCACAGCTGGATTTATCAGATACTCTGAGCAAATGCTGCAGCTGGGGAGTGGAGCTTTATTTTCATCCTTTGTTACTGGTCCTGAAGAGACAGAAAAATCCTTTCTTTACATAAATGGGGAATGTCATTGAAAGCTCACTTTGAAGAGCTCAAAAGTAAACATGGAAAGTATTCCTGTAGTTAACACAGATTCTTGGAAAAACACGACAGTTTTCAGTGCAGTGTGGATGACTTAACCAGTCATTCTTCACAAGAAACCCAGAGGAAAGTGCAAATGATTGCTCAGTTATGCAAACCCATGCATATTCAAGGAGAAATTGATGAAACCAGTAAACAGGAGCTTGGTTTTGGCATGGTGTCACTCTCCTCTAAATGCTTTAGTGGGAGCTGTATTTTTCTGAGTTGAAAAATAATTTCTTTTAGTGTGTATGGTTTAAAGCTTCCCTGGAAACCTCTTCATCAGAAGCCAGAAGAGGAAAGGAAAGACAGTGAGTATGTTTTGCACCAAGACAGAAATAATTTGCCTAGAAACTGGGCAGTGGTGGGGTGATGTGAAACTCAAGGACAAAGGAGTTCCTCTCAGTTGAAACTTGCTAATGACAAGGTGATTGTGCCTTAAAATAAGTAGTGCAATGCAAATTTGATGTCTAACGCCCTGCACTGAAATTTCCACATTTAACTGATGTACTTTTAAGATCAGATTTATGTTTCAGCTAAAATAGTGTGGTACTGCTGAAAACATCTTTTTACTTTGATGCATTTCTGTGGTCTGTTTGTGGTTAGAGACCTTGGATGTCTGAGTCAGAGTGTTCAACCAAGAAAATATTTCTGAAAGGAGTTTCACCTGGCTTGGGCTAAGCACTTGAAGAAGATTGTACTTTGTTGTGATGGATATATTCCAGCATTTCACCAGCATTCCCCAGAGTCAGAAGTATTTTCCATTTCTTAGTAGTGTGTAATGAGCATCTCACTTTCAAAAGTGCAGTTGTCCATGTGTTAACCTCTTAAATGCATTGGATGCTGCTGTTATGAGACTGTCTGAGCTTCTAATGAGTACCTTCTTTCTCTGAAAATCAGATTCATTCTCACTTCTTCATTGTTTTTTTTCAACTATGTATTTAAAAAAAAATTTTACATGTCTTAGTACTGTCATTCTTAGTGTCATTCTATGACTAGCCCCATTCCTGAGCTGGTTATTCATTGGTAGAAAACGAAGCTTTCTTCCATTCTGGGTGTTTAATTGTGCAATATATGGTTCCATAGGCATTGCTTAAAGGCATTCTCTGTATCCCAGAGCATTGCATTTAAATAATTCCTTCAGTGGCAGATGCCTGTTGGCTCTCTAGATTTGTGCCAGCTTTAAGGTTCCTTCTGTCACTCCCCAGCTGCAGCACGAAATTATAATTCAGTTCTCTTTCAGAATAACTCAAAACTACCTCCTCGAGAGTGCTTGGTATCTGAAGCATTTATCAAGTCACAGCACTTTATAATGACCTCAGAAATTGTCATGTGACCACCCAAGAGAACACCCTGTGTTCTGTCTTTTTTTTCAATTCTGTAAGGAAATAAAACTAGACATTTTGTGGTTATCTATATTCTCCAAGGCTCTTTTTGTCCTGTGTTTCCTCTTGAGGTAGGATCTAATACCTCTGCTTGCTTTGAGCTGTTGCATAGGCTGAATAGCTGCTCTCTACTTGATCCATTAAACATTTAAGGGGAATACTACCAACTTAAAAACAGCTTGGAATAAAACAGGTGACATCAGTGATGCTGTTGAACTTAGTAGTTTAACTGTGCTTTTTTTGCTGTTCAGCTGGAGCAGGGATTACTTCAAATTCTGCAGAACTTAGAGCAGATTCTGCTATAATTCTTTCTCTAGTATGTGTTGAGTCTGTTCAGATATTAGACTCCTAACTAGGGTGGCAGTGTGTTTTTCCTCCATTTGGTGTTTATATTCCTGAAAAGTCTTGCCTGTAATGTTGTGTTTCTCTAGAAGCCTTTGTTCCTTTCAGCACTGTTCTATTTATGGTGTTTGAGTTAGTAATTTTTTCCCTTAAGTGTTCTTGCTTTCTAAAATATGAACTAGGTAGCTTGAAACTGTGTAAGGCTTCCTCTTTCTTAGTCACCCAGTGCACATTTAACAATGATAGATGATGGCAATAGTGCAGAGGTGCTCCTCCATTACAGGTAATTTCTGCTGATGTTACAGCTTTGCAATGCCAAATCCACCATTCTCATGTGTCTCATACTCTACCTGGTATTGATTTAAGTAGAAAGGAGAGGAGCACTTGGGGTGGAACTGCCAGGCTGTGGAAAAAAGGTTGTAGTTGTGCTGGTCTTATGTCCATCTTTCAGGTGTGCCTCATGACCAAAAACTGAAATAGAGCTTTTTTTTAACTCTTTTCAGTTTGGTGATACTAGGAAGCCTCAGAGATATAAAGATGGTCAGCAGAGAGGGCCACCCTGACTAAACTGTTAGTTGGAAAGAACAGGTTTTTTTCAGCAAAGTAGATTTCTAGGATACAGTTAACAGTCTGTTTAATTCTTAAGACATTAATAAGGCAGAGGAAGTTTTGTATTTAGGATAAATATTTGTATATATGTATGCTCTGAGATAAAAGCTAGAGACCAAAAGAGTTAAGAGAGGACATTTCTGTGCTCTGAAAGTAGTAAGTGTGTTTGATAACTCATGAAGAGCAGTGATGTCAGCTATCTGAATTAGTAACTGAAGGAAAAAACATTGTAAAATGACACTTTAGGCTCAGCTGGTTAGGAGAGGAATAAGGGAATAAACTTGGTAGTGCTTGAGATGTTCAGTATAGAACTCCTTTGAATATATTTTCTGTATATACTCGTGTTTAGGGGACACAGTGAAGCAGCACTGTGTTTCCAGTAGTGATTTGTGGTGATTTGAGATCTTGACAGAAATCAGATTACAACTGCTTGCCAGCAGGTAACATAGCTATTGAGGATTACACTTTTTTTTTCCTTGAATAGATAATACTCTGTAGTTCTTCTGTAAAATTTTTTGACATAATCTGTTGAACACATGGAAAAATGGCTGCATCTGTTAAATGTAGTGGATCATAATTATATCTCCATTTTTTGTCTGAGGATAACAAGCAGTAGACCTTGAAAAGAAAGTCTTTTCAGCAAAACTTAGTTTCATAACCCACAAGGTCTACATAATTATGTTTTTGCATAGTATTTTCAGATTGATATTGGTTCTCTTGGAAAGGTCAGAGTCACCATCTGTAGTGGAAAAAAATACAAGGACAAAGTGTATTTAGCTTCCTTCTGTGGTGATACCAGTTGTTCTATCTAAGTGATTTGCTTACTGCTTGCAGTAGCATCACCTTGGACTGTGAAGCAGGAGGGGGTGTTCGGTTATATTGGCAGCCTTGAGAAGCAGGTAGCAACTCAGGGTTTTGCAAACTGCCATTGGAACTGAGAGATCTTTGTAAATCACAAAAACACCTCCTTGATTTAGTGATGGTCTCCTTGATTCAGTGATGATTTTCCTTCCAAAGAGTATTAAATATACTAAGAGAACTGTACTTCTTTTTCCTATTAATAAACCTTGGATTAAACACTAAAAATTTCTGTACTGTTTGGGGGTGATTGAGGCACTCCAATATACAGCATGTTTTGCAATTGCTAAGGCAGTATTGACCTTGAAACCATAAAGAAAATAAAGAAAGGCTCTTCTGTCAATATCCAGATCAGTATTTGAAGAGATCTTGTGATAATCCAAATTTTTATCAGCTTTCTTAAAGCTTTCTTAGGGATATGAAGAGATTGTATTCTTTGAAGAAAAAACAATCCCAAACAAACAACTCCCCCCCCCCCCAAAAAAAATCCCAACTCAAACCCCAAAACCAACCAATCAAAAAAAGAATCTCCAGCCCCCCAAAAGTATGAAATAGTCTTGTTATGCATGTATGCTCCCCAAAATGAGCATGATCAGATGCCAGAATACTGGCACAGAACACCATTATGGCTTTTTCTAGTGATCATTGCTTTAGAATTCAGAGGAGTTAAACTTATGTATAACAGTGACAGGAATAAATACCCTGTGACTGCCTTCTTCAGTTTAATTTTAGCAGCTTGGTTTGTAAACTGGAATGCTAAGTAATGTACAATCATCAGTAAACCTAAAGAACTTGTTGCTTTTAAACTGCTTGTTGAGCTGTGTACAAGGTTTTAAAATTAATTTATGTGTTACTTCTTAATCCTGTTGCTATTTAAATGATTCAAGTGTGTGAGCAGTGGGCTGCTTTTGCTTGTCCCTGGGTGGGAGCTAGAAGTCCAGGATCCCTTTAAAACAGGGAAAAATGAAGTCCTTGCTGCTCTGTGCTGCATGCAATTCCTGTTAAGGACTGCTTGCAAAATCTAATGATTGTTATCACTATTTTGGAAAATCAATAATATAAGCCAACAAGGGTGAGCAACCGGCTGGAGGCAGTTAGGTTCTTACAGAATTTGATTTCACAACATCAAAATTAATTTGAAGGCAGCGTGTATATTTCTAACCATCTTGGGCAGTTCATTGCAAGCACGCAAAATAACACCAGGTCGTGGGGTGATGACTTTTTGAATTTCAGGTGTAACACAAAATACACCTTTATTGAGGAAGGAAGTGATGGAGATCAGCTGCCTGGGAAAAAGATATTTTTGAATGCTTTGGGGATAAATTTTACTGTAGGTGTTTTTTTTAATGCCTGTCCCTCTATGATATCTGCATTGTAATCAGGTTCTGTAGTGTGTTGTTACATATTTCTGTTTCTGCACTGGTACCCCCTCCTGCTTCTTCCATTCTCCTCCCCCTTCCCCTGCTTTAGTGGGCTGGAGAGAGGAGCAGGGTGACAGCAAGCAAGCAAGCAATAAATGGTAATCCAAAATTAAGCCTCACTGGTTGGTATCTATATCAAATGCATTTTTTCCTGGCCAACACATACAGTGTCCTTGTTCTCATGAGCAGCACTGTGCAGGAGCAGGCACTTCGCTGAAGAGTCTTCCACTGCCTAAAGCATTTCACAGATGCAGCCTTGCACACCAGACAGTAGAATTGGGACTTTATGGATTTGTTTGATCCTTCTTATCAAATGATCAGGTACCAGCTACCTTGGGTGGTTAAACTTTGTGAACAGATGGTCTTCTAATTATATGTGGATGTGGATTCCAAAGAATGCAAGGCCATGCACTCCTTCTGATGCTTCTTGTCACTTGTTTCTGAACTTGTTTCTGAGATTAAAACAAAGCAGCACATGAAGTGCCATAATTCAGAAATTAAAATCTTACTTCTTCAGGTACTGCATACAGGATCTGTTTCTTCCATAGTAGTTGATTGCTCCTTGTAGGGGGATAGAATGTAAGAAAATAAAGATAGTTTAGAAAGTAATCTCACCCCTAAGGAGTTGCAGCTGGGCCAATTATCAAAGATTAGGAGCAGGCCTGACTTTAACAGGCCACAGCTGTAACCAATGAGAAGAAGATGCTATAAAAGAGTGGGGTGGCTGGGTGAGAAGGGAGCTGGAGTCAGTTGGCTGCTGTGTGAAGAAGAAAGAGTCAGTGCTCTGAGGAGCTGCCCACGAGAAACACCAAGAAGGTATGGAACTGTTGTGATAAGGAGGCAACAGTATGGAACCCCTGCAATAAGATAACAGCTCCTGGAGTTAATATATGTTATTAATATATGAAGTATGTATGTATATACACTCCCACACAAATCCTACCCTTTTTAATGCAGTGAGATGAGGTGTATATACCTTTTTTCCTTACAGGAATCATGAATTTGTCTCAGTAGTGGTCTGGTGTTTTATGGAAATCATGTGTCAGATGACAAATACTTAGTTTTGACTGAGGGGAGGGAAAAGCTTTCTGAACATTTGTGTTGTAGCATATTGTCTTTGAGCAACCTTGTACCTACAGGTTCTTGTCTTAGGCTTAACCTGTTGTTAGACTTGTTGTTTTTTTTTTTTTTTTAATTTTACTGTTGGCATAATTCATTAGACTTCATTAGACACGTTGTAAGTGGGTATTAGTCCTTGGATGAACAGAAGTAAACCATGAGGCAACAAAAGTAACTTGAGATAAGTGGAGCTTCCTTTGTTAGAGCTACCCACGCAGCCCATTGCAGCATCTGATCTCACAGCCAGAAGCTTCCACGAGGCTGATCTTATGTCTCTTTCTCTTTGGAGATATGGGAACATTTAAAAGGAAACATTTGATCTGCTAAGGGACTCAGGGTATCATACCAAAGCTCTTAAAATGTTATAAATGTCAAAACCAACCCAGCTAAGAAACACCAACCTGTTCGGAAAATAAAATGTCCCTGTGGAAGATACTACTCCTCCATAGTCAATTAATGCCTTGGATCTGATCTACAGAAGCAGTTGATTGATGAGAAAGATATGTGCTCTTTAACAGTGGTCATACTTTTGTATTCAACATTGACTGAAAATTTGCATGAAGTTCTGAAAGTGTTTTTGGCTTCTGTGGCAAGAGGTTTCAGTGTTTCTTTGTTGGATGAGAGAAGGACATCCATGAAAAGGATGATAAAAGCTTTAGGCTGAGAATTAGTGCTGATAGGTGAAATGATGGATCTCAGAATTATCCTGGAAAAAGGAAATAGAGAGACAGAACAAACAGAATAAAGGCTTTTAAATAGGTTATTTGGAAATGTTGTGCCTGCCACTGGAGGCTTAGGAAGTAACTGCCTTATTTCCCTCAGTTGGGTAGATGTGGTGAATAAGATTCTTCAGTGATTCATTATTCATCCCTGTTCAGTTTGGGACTGCAAATGACAGTGTTGTGATTACTAGGTACAGCTTAGTTAAATTAGAATATTCCAGTATTTTTCTGATCGTGCAGCTCAGTAACTCTGATGAGAAGGCAGATAATTTTAGGAGAGGGCAGAGGTAAAAATCTAGAGGATTTTTTAATCTCATCAGCTGTTGCATATTTGTGAGGCTTCCATTAGCATAACACATTTATGTGCTTTTCTGAAATCTTCATTAGGTTTGCACATAAGTTAATTTTAACAGATGTTGTTGCTTGTGAGGATTAATAATTTATCCAAAGTAGTTGTACAGAAGACCTACAACCATAGGTGTGCTTTTTTTTTTTTTTTTAGGGTAGAGGAATTTCCCAATCTTCATCGACCTGTGTATCTGTTGAGTAAAGCTGAATTGTTCTGTTTGTGGAACAGCATTTAAATCTTGTTTTCCCTCAGCTGGTGTCTGATGGGTCAGGTTTGGCCATGCAGTTGTGAGCCTGTTAATGTGTAACCATTTTAATAGATCTGGGAGCTTAGTTACTCAACAAGGGACCTCTCTAAGAAACCATAGGTATACTCTCATATGAGAAAGTAAATAGTGTGCTCTATATGTGCAGTCAACAGCACTTTTTATGGGTGAAGGAAAATTAACTCAGCCATTTTATGATCCTCTTTGCAGGGATGTGTTTAGACTTTCTCATCACTTCACTATGACTGGAATGTTCCAAAATATGGAATTATCTGCAGTAACTTATTTTGGAGGAGGGAAACGGAAAAAATCACCTTGCAATAAAATGAGTAATATAGATTTTTTTTAACGTGGATTTAATTTTGGTATGAACTAGCTGATGGTTTTGAGAGAATGACAGAAAAGTTTTAAGAAGCATGCTTTGGCCAGGATTTGTGAGAAGTTCTGTTCACATGCTTGACCAAAGAGTTGAAGTAGGTGTGGGTACTGCTGTGTGCACTCAGCTCATGATTTATAATACTTTTTGCTGTTGTGTAACGTCCTAGTGAGATTATTATACTAGTTCCTCTACTAATTAGTCCTTTGTAAGCCATTTTAGTTGGAAATTGTATACCTTCAAATTGCTTTTACAATACCCATCTTATTTTGGTTGGTTCTTGGTTGTAGAGCCCTAAATATTTTTACAACTTCCTTTAAAGTTGTGCTTTGCACTTAACATAAAACAGTTGAGCAAGTGCTTGTATTGCTGTTACATTCTCTCTCCTCCATCTTCCATGAATAAGATTCAAAACCCAATGTTTGTCACTTAAAGAGGGTTCCAAGTTGTAGTTTCTATCCAGGAAAACATATTTTCTTTTCTGCTAAAGCTGGGAAGGCATTCAAGACTTGCCTTCTAAAACTGCATACTGTGTTTTCTCAATGCAGAATCCATTTAGAATCCAACCATGTTAAAAAAAATCTTCCTCTCCTCCTTTCCATTTGGTTGAATTAGCTCAGATCTGTGTTCCTTTGAGAGGCCTAAGGTCTGTCTCCTTTCTGTGTGAGAATTGTCATTCATTTATATTTAGCATTGCTTTTTTGTTAATTAACTTTTTCTAGTGTTTCATGTTGAGCTTCTTTAATTTGAAAGTCTGGGAATTTGTGGACGAAATAATTAATTCACTTTCTTTTCTACTTAATACAGTTGTTAATGTTTCTTTGTGAATTGCTGAATGCTAGACAGTCTTTGAAGATTGATCTGGGAAAAGTGGATCTGTACTTCACAGGTTGAGCTTGTTAGCAGGTGATTTGGTGCAGAAAAACCTGAGTATTAAAGACAGTAGTTGATGCTGTGACACCTTCATATGCACTGCATATAATTGTGCTCATTAACACTTGAGTGAAGGCACTAATTTTAGTAGTGTACCAACAACAAGAGGGTCAGTATGCTATACAGGCTTCTACACAGCTGAAACTGAGGGTTTGCTGCTGAGCACTTAATTTTCTGAAATTTTACTCTGTCCAGTAGAACTTAATGAATAGTAGACTTCACTACAAAAATGCAGGAGTAATTTTTTTTTTCATAAAAATGGGTTATTTTAGCTCAATGTTTTTATATTGCTGCCTTTTCATTTTAAGGGGGAAGATGCTATATTTTTCTTATTTATATTTTTTTTTCATTCTCACTGGATGGGTATTTCTGCCCTTAATCTTTCATTCAGCCAGTCTTCTTTTGTTGTTCTTTAAGCTATGAAAATCAGTGGTGCCTACCTTTTTATTCAGATTTCTATATATTGCAAACAGCAGTGGTATTTAACTCGCAAAACTTGTTACCATGTGAATGATTTCATTTTAATCTTCACGTTTTTGGAGTGATGGAAGGAAGGCCTGGTAAAAAGGCAGCCCTTAATCTATGAAAGTCACTTTCTGGGCTGGATTGGGCAGATTTGCACACAGCAGAGTGACTGTTAAGGTATTTTGTAATTGAAAAGGCAGAACATGACTACATGAATTTGATGGTTAATCTCAGTTCAAGAGTAACTGGCGGAGGTTCTGCCAGGTATAACTGGTACTTTGCATCCCTTGTACACTGCATGATAAACCTGAATTACAAGTAATGAAGGACAGTGTGTAAATGCTTCCAAGTTACCAAACTGCTGTAAATGCCATAAAGAGATTTAGTTTCCAGTAGGAAACATCCTCCCTTTTAACCTGTGTTAACATGCTCTGCATTAACATCTCAGTTATTTTCAGAACTTTTGCCTATCACATTAGGATTTTTGTCATTAAGAGGTGCTATTAACCAATACCTTTAATAACGCTTTTAACAGGTGCTATTAAATCAAGCTGATAGGAGCTTATTTAAAACATGAAGTATAATGTATTAGAGAAGTATTTTTATTAGAAGTAAATTATTGTACCCTCATGTACAATATTTAATTTGTAGCTAAAATGGATATTTTTTTTCCCAAATAATTTGATCTCTTCTATTCTTTTGGGCTGGTTTCCTCTTGCTTAAGCACATTTCCTTTCTTTTTGCCCTTCAGCACTGTGCTGGCTGTTGGGAGATGAGTAGCATAATTGTATTTGTCATTTTTGATGTTGGAATCATTTAAATTGCACAAGTTCAGTTTTGTGCAACAGGTTATGCCCTGAGGCAGAAGCTGATTATGTATCCAAGCTACTTGTTTGCATGGCTAACATGGAAACAAGAAAGGCGCTGTTTTTTGTGGAGTTCCTATAATACTTCATATTCAAAACACAGTTTTATGTGGACTTCATTGTAACAAATTATTTGTGCATCTTCTGAATGCCCAACAGGCAGATCAGCAACAAAAGAGCGTGGATATCATAAGCTGTAGGGAAATAAACCAAACTGACAATCAACACCTGACAGAAACACTCTGGGGAAAAAACATTAGTCTTAATTGCATTTCCCCATTAATCTCAGTTTTCTGCTCATTCCTGATGCATCATTCTTTTCTGCAATGAAATTCCAGATCCATTGAGAAGTATCAGTAATTAACATCTCCACAGGTTTTTTTTCCCCTCTAGTACCCCATCAGTGTGTGCACCAAAGGAGTTGCAGTTGGTGTTGTAATAATGCAAGCACACAGTCAGCATATGGCAGAGTCAATTCAGTATGAGTCAACCCAAATATTAGGAAGTCCTGAACTGTACAAATGTTTTTAATGTAGTTCTTGGATGGAATTTGTTTTAAAAATGCTGTATTTCCACTGTCATTAATCTCAGATAATTTGTCACTGTCCCCTTTTGCTGGTGCTGCTTTTAGAGGGTTGAGTGAAATCTTTGGGGGAACTGAGTGTCAGGGCACTGTTCTCACTGAGGGGTGACTTGGCAAGAGGTTGATTTTCACATGACGTGTTCCTTAAGCAGCAGGGCTGAGGGAAACAAGATTAAAATGTATACCCTTAGAACTGTAAATGTATTTTTATTACATAGAACGTGTTTTTTAATGTACTCTAGAATGAAATCAATCTTGCTTGTGCCAACACTTGTGAATCATTTACTCTTTGCTCACAATATCTGTGTTCAGAACAGAGTTTGGCTGGAACTAATAAATGAGTATTGAATTTTCCTTTTGATATTATAAACTCATTAAATTATGCTTTGGGTTCTGAAGGTTCCCATTCTTGGGCATTAAGCAAAGACATAAAGAAGGCTGGTTTTGTTGTGAGTTTTTTTTGGTGTTTTTTTTTTTCCCCCCAACTCCTGCTTGTGGAACTCAAAGAGATTTCACTGTGAAATACAGACTACTGTTGATCCCCCAGACAGATTACTCAGTTTCTTTATCCTTCCCACTTGGCTTCCCACAGTCTCCCACAGTATGCAAATAGAGAGAACACATTTGAACAAAATGTTGCATCTTTCTGTGCTATGCCCATCTGCTCAGGTACCAGAGAAGATTTCCCAGGCCTCTGTGATCAGAGATGAAGTTCAGGGAGAGCAGCTATCAGCCATGAATTGAATGAGGGTTGTCTCACGGTTTCCTTGAGAAGACTTGATCCCTGCAAGACCACAGGATGAATGTGAGGGTGAGGAGAGGCTTATTTCTGCCGTTCTTAAAAGACTAATGAAACTGGGCAAGGGTCTCCTTTGTGGAAACATGAATGTTCCACAATCTTCAAGACAGGCCATGGAGTTAGAGGATGGTGCTGCCTGCTTCAGTCCCTGTGGAATGAGTCCTTTTGGAACACATTTCTGAGCATGTCAGTGACAGGATTGTGGTTGGGCACAGTCAGGATGGATTTGTCAAGGATTAATCATGCCTGATCTCATTGCCTTCTGTGATAAAATGTCAGGGTTTGTGGGTGAGGAAGGAGCAGTGGCTGTCTTTACTTTGCCTTTAGTCAGGCTTTCATCACAGTTTCCCACAGCACTCTTGTCATTCCTAGTTAGAGTGCCTTCCACAGTCTAGGTGGCAGCCAGGTGGGTGAGAAGCTGCTTGTAGGATCAGGCTCAGGGTGTGATTTAGGGTTTGATCGCTCCCAGTTACCTGTAACAACCCGAGTCGTGTTTGACATCTGTTGTATTTGCTGGGAATGCCTCGACAAAGGCAGGAATGATGAATCTGACTCCATGTTCTCAGAAGGCTAATTTATTACTTTGTTATACTATATATATTAAAGAATACAGAAAGGATAATTACAGAATGCTAAAAAGATAATAATGAAAACCTGTGACTCTTTCCAGAGTCTTGTCACAGCTTGTCCCCAATTGGCCAAAGAGTCAAAACAACTCACACCAGAATCCAATGAAACAATCACCTGTGGGTAAACAATCTCCAAACACATTCCACATGAGAAAAACAGAGGAGAAGCAAATGAGATAAGAATTGTTTTCCTATTCTCTGAGGCTTCACAGCTTCCCAGGAGAAAAATTTTTCCGGAGAATGTGAATGTCACAGACATCTTTCTCAGGGACCTGGATGGAGGTGACAAGGTCCCATGCATTCAGATGGCACCACCCTGAGGGGACCAGTTGTTCTGCTGAAGGGCAGAGCTCCTCTGCATGAGGACTCATTCTGCAGGAATGAAGGGGCAGGAGGCTCATGAGGTTCAGCAAGCATGATGGGGATAAAAAGCTCTTAGGAAAGATAGAGGTTAGGGTGTGACTGGGTGGGAGCAGCTCTGTGGAAAAGGGTTTGGGGACCTGGTGGGCAGCAAGGTGAACATGAGGCAGGGATGATGCATTGTGGCAGCAGAAAAGTTTGTGCAGTGATTATTCCCTTCAGCTTCACACTTACTCAGCCACATGCAGAATACTCTGTCCAGCTTTTGTCTGCCCAGTGCGGAAGAAGATGTCACTTGGTGGCATTTTGTAGGAGGGATGCCAGAGTGACTGGTGGGCTGAAGCACAGGCCCTGTGAGAAGAGGTTGAGGGAATGGGTTAATTTGGTGAAGGGAAGGCTTTGAGAGGATTAATAGCAGCCTTCCCAAACAATAAAGTTGTTTTTGAGAAGTGGAACTACACTGGATGCTGCATAGTGGGAGGATGAGAAATAATGGACATAAATAGGTTTTCAAGATGTGACTGAATAAATTTCTTGGCAAACTGATTTGATCTCATAGATGAGTATGCCTTGAGTAAGAGGTTAAACTAGAGGACCTCGTGCTGTCCTTTTCAATCTGAATTATTGTATCATAACTCTGTTTTCATAGATTGGCATAACATATTATGTGTGCTTGGGTTTCCAGTCTAAATAACATGGCCTAGGTTTTCCAGTCTGAGCCTTGATAGCAACCCAAGATCTTGTTTTCCCACAGTGACTGGGCTTGCCCTGTATGTTCAGCTGCATAAAGTGCAGTAATACTGAGTGGACTTTGAGACAGCCAAAGCATTGCCCCCCAAACTATACTGAGGACTTTGGGAGGGCTAAAACTGGAACCTCTCTGTGTTTGTTTCCAGTGTTTCTGACATCTCCTTGCTTGAGGTGCTGCGGAGTATCAGCAGCCCAGGCGTGCAGTCTGTGTGTCAGCAGCCGAGCTCGTCTCTCCTGCCTGACAGTCCAAGGCACCAGAGCTCACCTTGTCAGCTAAAACTGAATGGAAGTGTCAGGGATGGCAATTGCTCTTGTTCTCTTGCCAGCACTCTGTTCTTTTCTTCATGAAGCATGCAGGCTTTACAGTGAGCAGTTGTAGTCAAATGCATTGGATCCAGATGACTTCCAGGCTTATGATTTCAAGGCTTATGTTTGACACTATTCCCACAAATTCAAGGTTATTTATAAAATTCTAACTGTTATTTTTCCAAATACTGTGTTCAGGGCATAGATCTTTTTTATTTGCTTTGCCTCCCACCTTTTCTTTAACTTTGATTCTAAGCAGATTTATTTTTAAATATTTCTTGGTTTCTGTACTAGATGCATTTTTCTTAAATTTTTCTGTAAGTTTAATGTAAATTTCTATGAACAGAGTTTTTCTGTTTCAAAGAAACTCAACTAATGGTCATGACTATAATTTATTTTTAAATATGTCTCTGAGGGAGGAAGTTACTATGTTACAGATGGTATTGGTGCATTTAAAATATTAATCAACATGTAGGCATATCTGTATGAGAGTTTTGTGGGGAGCCTTATGTTGTCACTTGATCTTTTTTTAACTTCAAGAAGTGTTTAGTCTTTATGACAGTTCTGTAGCTGCTCTGCCTTTGGCTCACTGTTCTGTTTCAATTCAGGTCAGACCATGTTAGTTTTTTCAGTAATCTTGCCATCCAGGTCTCCTGAGGGTTTTCTCTAGCCTTACAGTTTAATTTTTCAGTGTAGTTAACCATTTTATTCTGATCTATACTTTAATTCTTCGTGCACTGTCTGTTTACTCAATTTATAAAACACATGCCTGCAGTCAGCTTTTAGAAGTTAAAGACCTGATTTTTAAAAAAAACTTTTTAATATCAGTTACAAATGTTACATGCAAAAAAAATCCATTACATCTAGTTAAACATCTAATTTTTAATTCAGGATTCGTATTTTTTCTTTTGCGGTAAATTGATTTAGTTGAGTTATCACTAACTTAAATTGAGTTATCACTACATTCTTCCTAGGTGTTAGAAATAAGTCTTTCTCAGTGCCCCTGAAAGTACCCAACATGTCCGGGATTTTAGCTTGTCCAGTGGCACAAGCACTTCACAGCTTTTTTGGGGGCTGACCTTGGCCAGCTGGCAGATGCTCACCAAGCCACTCTGTTGGCCCTCTTCCTCAACGAAACCAGGAGGAGAAAATAAATAAACTTTCTGAGATAAAGACAGAGAGATCATGTACCAATTACTGCCACAGACATAACAGACTCACCTTGGAAAATTAATCTAATTTTTTTTTCCCAGTTAAAAGCAGATAAAACAAAGACAAACCTAAAAAACACCTTCCTGTCCACCATCTTCCCAGGCTCAACCTCACTCCTTCCTTCCTGGCTCTTCTACCTGTCTGGCAGGGGTGCAAGTGCTGATTTCTTCTCACAGAGGCCACCCTGCAGCTCTCACTGCCAAACCCTCACCTTGTACACACAGAACACCTCCACATACCTGGGAGTGAGTGCTGGCATTGATTTTGCAGGGTGCAAGTTCATTACAGAATATTTATGTAATGCCTCATTACAGATTTCAGCAGCCTCCTATTACTTTCCAGATTAAGCATACATGTTATCGTAAGCTCTTCCAAAGTCTGTGAAGTAAACATACAGCAAGAAATCTGATTTTTCATCTTTCACCACTAATTTAGATTCCCCATTGGTTCATCTTCCTTATTACAATCTTTTAAAATGCTAGTTTGTGTAAGTACCTGGCAAATTTTATACCTTTCCTCATTTTAGGCTGTGAAAGATCTTTATTTGGTCACTTACTTCATTTATTTATATGGATGTCTTCAGCTTTTCAAGTCTGAAATCCTGATGTTGATCGGGAGCTGCTGTCCTGATAATTTTTTTCCCCCTTCTGTTTTATTTTCAGGCTTTAAAGGTATTTAATAGGACCTTTTTACTTCCCTTACAAGTCTGGGTCTCAGTTTTTTTCTTTGGGATGTGTCAGGACATTCCTCTCTGTTTATCTTCTATTAAATATGTTTATATGTGAGTTTGTATATGCCCATGTGTATATATAAAAACATACATTTATTTTAAATACTTTGAATCTCTTCAGCCTGTCTCTGTTGAAAACACACAACTGATTTACCACTGTCTGGCTGGCTCATTTTGGATGTTCCCCTCTGTAGTTTCACTGTCTGCTGGTGAAATTGGTTTTTTCTCACAAGTTTTGTTGTTCTTTCTTGCAGGCCTGAATTGAGTGTGATTTGTTCGTTCAGGTGATCTCTCACACCTGTGTTGATACTCATCAGCACTCAGGTGCAAAAACACTGTTGCAATCACACCCTGCACTCTGTGTATTATTGCCTGTACCTGTCTGCACCTGCTGAAATAGTTACAGCTCTGAGTCCAGCTCAGTGAATCTCTTCAGAGAGCCTTCCTTCCCCCCTCACTTCACTACTGAGATCATACACCCAGATACTTGGCTTGTTCCTGACCAGAATTTAATTTTTAGTGCCAGGGATTCTTATGGTGGAAATGCTTGGTCTTCTGAGGTTTCTGTGTGAAAGCATTAATTATATTCTTTTCCCCTTTCCAAATTTATTATCCCTGTTTGGGAAAGGGGCTTTTGTTTCAAGAAACTAGACAATTTTTGTAAAGAATTTGCTCAGTAGAGGGAGTGTATTTATAAGGATTTGACGTTCCTGTGTAGTTTCAGGCCCTTCAGTTTTCCACCTCCAGGGACCTTTCTCAAGAGATGAGATGGGATCTGAAAGTCTTCCTTTCTTAACCATTTCTTGAGAAATTAAAATTTGTTCTTTCACAACTGTTTCTAAGGGGAGTGTTATTTTTATAATTTCAAACATAATGCCACAAAGAGAATCAGTGGTGGATTTCTGTTGCTGTTCTAAGGGGATTTAGTACATCTTGCTTGAATTTCAAGTTCTTAATGATAATATTGCCACTGATAGTACCTCCAATGCAAGAATTGATTCATCTCTCTCAGTTTGCAGGTAACTTATTCATACAATCATAGAGTGATTTAGGTTGGACGGGCCCTTAAGGGTGATGTAGTTCCAAGCCCCTTGCCATGGCAGAGACGCCTTCCAGTACACCAAGCTGCTCTAAAGCCCCATCCAGCCTGGCCTTGGACTCTTCCAGGGATGTGGCATCCACAGCTTCTCTGGGCAACCTGTGCCAGTGCCTCAGCACCCTCACAGTGAAGAATTTCTTCCTAATATATAATCTAAATCTGCCTTCTTCCAGTTTAAAATTGACCCCAATTGTCCCCTCACTACATGCCCTTGTAAAAATTCCCTCTCTGGTTTTAATGTAGCTCCTTTAGGTACTGGAATATACTGCAAGGTCTCCCTGGAGCCTGATCTCCAGCATAATGGCCAAAGTTATGCCAAGAAAATAATGGCAGTTGTTCAAGATTGCTACTTATCAATTCAAAGTGTTTTCCTCCATCCACTCTGTAACAAGAAATATCTTTGCCAGGATTGCTGAGTTGCCAACCTGTCTTTGTAGGGGATGATACCTGTAATTGTATGAATTCCAAAAAGGGAAACTCTTGATTTTATTCTGCCTTTGGCTTTGCTGTTGTTTTATCTTCCAGGCCTCACAGTCAAAAGTCAGTGCCATAATAATCTTTTGCATATAATTTATGCTTGATTACTGCTGCATGTAAACCTGTCTGATGTTAGACGTAAACACTGCTACCACCCTGTTGTGTGTCAACAAGTGTAGAATCCCAGTCTCCTCTGTGGAGAGAGCATCCCTATTGAAAATAGTGCTTCTGAAGTGTTTAAATTCAGATGTCTAGCTGCCAAGACTTCAGAGTATCTTGTATTAGTCAACAAGAAATGGTCAGTGCCACATGAAAGACAGTGGTGGCTATTTTGGCATTTGATATTTATTTTATCAGTGTGAATATATGTGGGTTATCATTCAAAGCAGAAGAGACATTTGCTCGTAAGTAGATATGTGTATGTAGCTATTAGCTTCCCTTTGATCTTGGTTTGCAACCTTAAAATTCTGAAATTTGGCTTTGAGGGCTATCTTGTACCTGATACCTCTCTGAATAATTGGTACTGTATTTGCATAGCTGTATTCTATCAACTGAATTCTACCTTGCTATCCCCTTTTCTGTACTTTGAAAAGAATGAGTGGGACAACTGGGACAATCTGGCAACTGTAGGAAGGCAAATGTGTGGCTGCACTGGCAGGTTCCAAGGGTGGGAAGCAGCACTAATTGCTATTTGCTTACTGACGTTTTTCATGGGCCGTTCATTTGAGAGCACATCCAGAGTACCACGCCCAGTCTCCAGCTCTGCAGTACTCTGATGTTCTGGCATGAGTCTGTAGGTAATGAAATTATATGGGGACTGGATATATGGCATATAAGGAGGGGCTGTAAGAGCCGTTTTGGCTTAGTCTGATGAAAATGAGGTTCAGGGCATCTTAGTGGGGTTCCCACCTGCCTCATGGGGTGGTGTGAAGAAGATGCAGTTGGACTTCTCAGAGATGGGCAGTGGAAGAGATGTGGCAGTGATCACAAGTTGTAACATGAGAAATTCATTCTTACCAGGCACAAGGAGCATTATTTTCATCATTAGAGTAATTAAAGCTCTCCCAAGGTTTATCAGCATCTCTGATCCTGGAGATCTTCAGAGCCTGGCTGTGGAAGCTGCTGAGCAAACTGATTCCACTGCCCCTTCTTTAAGCAGGACACTACTAGAATAATTCCAGTTGTCCCAGCCTATATTGTTCTATGGTTTCTCATATCTATATTTCCAAAATACGTGTGTGTCCTTTCTAGATAAACTCTGGTAAATTGTGACTTCCAATTTCCATACCCACAGTGTGCCTGGACATAAAGACTATTTTTCTCAAAAGAAACTAGTAGTATACAATATTTTTCTTTGACTCTGTGTTAAAATTGAATTCATTCTTACATTTACAGTATTTCATGTAGGTGTTTAACAAGTGACACTTAAGTTTGTTAGAATTTTCCTCTTTTGGCCTTTTTTTAAATGGCTTGTTATATCAGATACCATAAAACTATTGATGAAAATGTAGAAACAAGATACTTGTATGTTTATGTCACTGGTTGAAGCCTATGGCCAACTGGTGGAAATGTGGAGCTGCCCAGTGAGTTATTATAGTTATTTATTTATACTAACTAGTCAGGTTAGACTGATGGACAGATTTCATTCATTATGGATAGGTATCTTGTAGGATTTTTTAGAGATATTTGTCATAGGCACTTTTCTACATGCAGATCTTTTCTGTGCTTCTGATACTCTGCACTTCCTGTGAAGAAATAAGTGTTTAAATGTTCAGGCCCTTGGAGATGTGGCTCAGGGAAATAAAGATTTACTGAGTACAAGCATGCCTGGTTATCTGCTATTCAGTTTCCCTGCTTA
>NW_005054326.1:594025-623691 GCF_000277835.1 Geospiza fortis | reverse complement strand
ACACTATCTCATCTTTAATGACACTACTTTTGGTAATGAATTACACAATTCTAAGGATAGTAAATGAAAATTGGGTCAAATGTAATGATGTTACTATTATATTTTACCACGATAATGCTGTTACATCCCTGTGGTGGGATGGCCCAGGCACCCTTACAGCTGCTTCCTCATTCCCTTCTGCAGTGGGATGGGGAGAAAAAAAGGGAGAACAGGGCTGAGAATGCTCCAGGGTTGAAATAAAGACAGGGAAGTCACTACTCAATTGCTGTCATGGGTAAAGCAAACTCGACTTGGGGAATTCAACTTAATTTATTGCAGATTAACATAAATATTGAATTACTGGGTAACAAAAAAGATAAACATTAAAACACTTGGGGGAATTCATCCCTCCTCCTTTCCTAGCCTCAGCTTCACTCCAGACACTCTTCTTCCCTGCCTTGTAAGCACCACAGGGTGCGCTGGGTCCCTTCAGTGAGGCGGGATGTGATTCAGGGGGTTGGAGGCAAGATGTATCAGTTTTTCTGCTACTCTCTGGTTTTGTTTTCCTTGGCTGTGGTGTGGGTCCTCCATGGGCTGCTATCCCTTTGGCAGTGACCTGCTCCAGGGCAGAGCATCTTCCCTTCTCCTCCTCTTCTTCCTCTCCTTTCCCTGACTGTGTTCTCTCATGCCCTCTGTTGGTTCTTCCTCTTCTGGTGTTCTTTCTTCACTTCTGTGCTCTTCCTCATATTTTCATTAAAGCAACCCACACGTGGCTGAGAGCTGCAGTTGTGCCCTGTGGTGGATCTCTGGTGAAGCTGCTGGAGCAGAGACCCCACTGCCAACACCTGAACAACACCTGCAGAAATACAGTTAGAACTTCATGTGTTAGTTAAAAATGTTCTGGAAATGTGGAGAAGGAAGTGCTGGGCTAAATATTCCTACTAACTGCTGATGAGTGCTTTATTATTAGATGCTCATGTTGTCTCCTGCTTTGTTGCAATTTCATGTGAGACTGGATTGCTTCCTCAATCAAACATGGTTTTGGTGAGCTCCTTAGTGGCTGAACTTGTAAATGGTCTATTTCTAAGTAGAACATTTCTATTTCTAAAATACTTATGATGTTTTTTGTCTACCTGACTCAAAAACATAGGAGTAATTTCATAGCAGTCAATATTGTTGTGGTAAAATCATGGAATAAGGTGATACAGCCAAGCAAATGCGCAAAGACAGAATTTGAAGCTTTCTGTAAGCAGTTAATTGACCAGTCTGGAGCTGAACAAGATTAAGGATTTTCTAAGGGGTGGCATGAGTATACTGAGAAACTGCTCTACAGTATCTTGGGGTCTAGATGTTATATTCTACATAATAGTGACTTTTTTGTAGTTAATTTTTGATGGTTTATCAGTATAAATAAAATGAATTATATGTTATACTTAACTAGGATGGGCAGGTTTATGGTTTAAATTCAGAGATACTTTTGAAATTTTAAAGGAGAAAAAATTTCCTTAGTAGTAATTGAGTATCCTGAAAAATAAACAGTATACTACAGAATATTGTTTTGAAATTATACAGTATAATTTTATAATTCTAAAGTAAGAAGAAAAATATTTCTAGCAAATATTTTTCAATTATTATTTTAATTCTCAGATGTACAGAGAACCTAGTTCATTGTTTATATCCTCAGAGGCATATATGATCTCTTAAAAGTAACAGTGGTATCTTACTCACTGAATGTTTCACAGCATTCAAGATGTTTATTAAAAATTTGAAGATAAAAGTATATTCTCTTTCATATTTAGAATATTCAGGTATCTCTTGTGGAGGTCCATCAGAGCATCTTTGTGAATACACATCTCCCTTTGTCTAGGTCCTGCTGACTTACTAATTCTGTATTTCTTTAGCTTTAAGTGTGACTTCTGCTGTTCAATTTCTTAAAAATTAAAGATCTCTGTTAATTTATCAGAAATGAAGATTTCCTGATCTCTATTCTCAATTTACTGCATAAGGACATGAAACTTGAAGAGGTAGAATATTGTGCCAGTTGATGCTCAAGGTGTCAAAAAAAGTAAACGTGTGAGCTTCAAATGCCAAAGCAACAATAAAATTCCAGTATTTATGTAGTCAGAGCAGAGGCTTTTTGAAGGATATTTGTTCATTAGAGTCTAGGAAATAGATCGATCCATTAGCCTGATGCTGGTGCTTATCTGGGAAGGAGTGCTTCTTTGAGCAGTTGCCTCTGTAATTATATTTCATTGCTGTCAAATAATGCTGCATGCTGAAAGTCAATTTGCATTTTTAGCAGACATCCTTTTACCTCTGTGGATGTCTTTCTGGGGGAGGAACTCATGGTCAAGAGGTAGAATCTTACGCTTTTGTAACAACTAAGTCAGAGTGTGTTCCAGTGATATGGCTGAGTCAGAGTCCTCTCCAGGTCTCAATAAATGCACCTAAAACCCAGTGAAAATTGACTGTCTTACTTGTGTCAGGGGTCTGTGTTATTTCCACTTCTTACTGTTCATACTGGTACTTTGAACTGCTAAATATGTTTTACTGACTTAATGTTTCGTTCATGTACCCCTTGGTCTACCAACTTAGTGGAAAAGGAGAACAAGAAGAGATGGCAGTAATTACCAAAAAACCACAAAAAATTAATGATTAATGGACGGGTAGGTAATTATAGGTGTTTATATTGAAGATTTCAATGCTAGATGCAGCTTTATGAATTGCACAGATTTCAGAATATCGATGTGAATTTTAAATAAATATGTAATCTCATTAGTGGTGTGACACTGTGAACCCTATTACAAAACTAAATGTTAAACAAGATGTACAGACTTTTCAGTTGTTACCTTCTGTCTCTGGCAAATTAGAGATAAACTGATCACATGTTAAAGATCAGCTGCTGAGGGGCAAGTGATCAAAAGCTTCCTTTCCTCGTCTGACTTTTGTATGTCTAACCCAGTTAGACAACAGGAGAGAAACAGAGACATGGGTTGAGTTGTGTGACATTTGAATAAGGTCTTTAGGGCATGTGTCTCCCCTGAGTTTGTGTGATTTGACTCTGAATGGGATTTTTAAATCATGAACAAATCAAATTTTGTTCTGCTTTTTGATGTACGGGCATTTTCCTAGCATGCTACTAAGTGGTAGTCTGAGTGGTGGGCTTTTCAGCTGACACCTGGGATCCCTGGCAGCCTTGGGAGCTGGATGTTCCAGAAGATCCATATGCAAAGAAATGGATTATGCCCTGCTTTGTGTTTGTAGGTTGGGAGTATGCAGCTGCTGCAATTCAGGCACTAGCTTGCTGGGGTTAGAATTGAAGCTATGAGGGCTTTTTTCCCCCGAAACATAAAAAATAATACTAAAAAAATCCTATCAGCTGGGTACTTAATCTCACAGAATCCGTTTGACTCAGAAATACCACAGGCAGTGATTCTAAGTTAGTGCTTCTAAGCAAATGAACCCCAGCAAAATCCTCTTGTCATATCTGTTGGTGGAAGAAATGGAATATTTCCGTACCTACGACTTTCTTTGCATAAGCTGTGGAAGAAAGAAAACTTCCTGCCTCATGGATACAGTTAGAAGAAATTAAGGTTTTCAGTTTCTGTCTCTGCATGAAATAAAAAGCGTGTGAGATACTACTTGCCTAATAGCAGCACTGAAAACTTAATGTGCTTTGGAAGATAATTTTCTTAGTAATACAATTTCTCAAATTATATTGTTAGTAAGCATTCTTTAAATTTTTACTTCATATATATATGTGTGTGAATTTTTATGTATATGTATGTCTGTGAAACTGGCATAGAGATAAAGAACTCTTAGAAGGGATGTCCAGGAAAAGCCATGGATGGTGTAAAAAGACTAGGGAAGCAATAACAAATGCCTTGCTACATAGCACTACTCACAACCATTTCTGCTGGACTGTGCATTCACTGGATGGATCAGCTTCCTTCAGTACCATGTGTCTCAGAACAAATGTTCTGAATTTGGAAAAAACAGTTTTTCTTCAGGATCACAGTGGTAGTGAGAGTCAGACCCTTCTCAGGATGGAACAATATTTATGTGTTTTTAATTGCTTATTGCTTCCTAATCAGTTACTCCCTGGTGGAATTTATGCAGAGGATATTCACCTTCAATAGATAAGCAGCTGCTTTGAGATCAGTTTTATCCATTTGCACTCAGTGTGGGCTGAAAGATTTTTTTTAAAGAAGTCAATGGTATGAAATGTGTTGTCCTCAATAGCTGCTGGAAATAGCTGTGCATAGCCTGGCCTGCTAAATTTCAAGTCAGTCTGTCGTGCCATAATACAAACTCAGTTACTTGTTGTATGAAAACACTTCTTGAAAACCAGTTTGGGAGGAGAGAAAGGGAGCAGCAAAGTCTTAGGCACATTATATTCATCTGTAACAAGAAGCCTAAAATATTAGTTGAAGGAAAGCAAAGGTCTCTTCTGATTTCTTTGCAAATTATTGATTTACTGTATTGAAGCTTGTGTAATTTTCCTTTTGCACTGCCTGATTTACGGGCAGATACTTTTCTCCAGATCCCAACACTGCTGATCATTATTCCAGAAAATTAATGATTTTTTTTCTTCCTTTCAGCTCCTCTTGCCTGTTAGGTTGGTTAAACCTGTCTTTTGCTAAGCTTTTGTTTCTGTTTTCCATTGCATAGAAGTTGGCTGTGTTCAGAACAGATAAAGGGAAAAGGAAATGAGCTTGCCTGAGGGAGTGCAGAGGCATTTGCAAAAGTAGGAGATGGTGCATTGAAAGATGTGGTACTATTGATCTTTGGTGGAAACTGCAGCATTGTTGTGGTCCAGAAAGCATAAATATTTATTAACTGATTTTTTTCCCAGGTTTTTTTTTACTTGGAAACTGCTGTTGGGAGAACTTGGACATTTTTACATGTAGTAACTTTGCTCCTTTTGCACTGGTTTGGTTTTGGCCAAGGTAGATAGTGAAAAACACTGAGGTAGAAAAACAGCTGAATCTGAATACTCAGTATTCTTATGCTTGGCCACTTTCATACTCTCTGTCATCTGTGAGAATTCTTATTTTTTTTTAAGATGAAGGCACTTTTGCCATGTAATACAGGTCTGTAGGCTAAAACTTTAATTTATGACAATTAGCTTGAACAGTTCTAGCCAAACAGATGCTCTCTAGTTAATATTAATACATATGTGCAGTACACACAGGCTTTGGAATTCTAGCTTGAATTACTGCATGTGTGTATGAGTGAGACTGAAATTTTTGACTGTCTCTGCACAAATGCAGTCCAACTTATTTCCAATTTAAACAAACTAAAAGGAAAGTTCTGCTAGTGTATGTTAGGCTTGAAATATATATGAAGTTGCTAATCCATGGGTTATGGCACAAGGATAAATATTTGGGAGAAGCTGAGCTGATCTAGTAGTTCCACTAGCCCTGCTTGAAGTGAGAGGTTGTACTAGGTTCCAACCAATTTTTTTTGTGAGTCTGTAGATTGTAAAAGAAACACGTAGTGCACCTCTCAAGCACACAGCTGGCGTGGTACCTTCAGTGGCACAGGGCTGAGCAATAGCTTGCATCGCGTAGACTTTGTTTTTATGCCGTTTAGCTGGTTTTAAGTCATTCTTTCTCTTTGCTTTCATGTGTCTGTCTCATTTTCTGAAGCTGACTTATTTTAAATGGCAGCCATTATGCCCTCGCCCAGCAGGAGTGCCACATACTTACATTTTCTTGGAGGACCAGATCCCTGAGGAAATATTTGGTTTACAAAGACTTCCAGTCTAATGCCTTTCAAGTAAGGGAAGGGAGACTACTTAATTATTTTCTGGACACATCCATCAGCTTTGGCCTTGAATCAGAGTAATCTTTAATGTTTCAGATTGTGTAAACATTCAACTCGTGATTCCTCCTCCAGCTTGTAGGCAGTGACTCTAGCATGAAGCATAGTCTCTCCATATGGTCCTGTTTCCAACACTTGCTTCAGGGCATGAGGGGAAGATCCTTCCATCCTGAAAGTCTTCAGCTCCATCCTGTTCATGAGCAAGCCCAGGAGGTGGATCAGAGAACAATAATCTGTGGCTATACATCAGCTTTCCTACCTGAGTTGATGACCTTGTTAAATGACTGAGACCATTTTTCTTCTGTCCGAGACTTGGGAGATGCCTGTATCCCTCATACAAGATTAGACTGCTTGACAGGTCTGTCATGACAAGGGGACTCTAGTTACATCAGAGCCTGTGCAGAGCCCTTCCTTCTGCTCCCTCCATTGTGCTCTGGCCTGTTCCACAGGTTTTCTTTAAATTGGCTGCTTTAGCAGATGATGCTGGATGGAGCTGGCATTTATTTTTCCTCTGGGATATTGTTGCTTCCATACAACCTTAAGTGGGATCAGTGTGTTTAAATCTTGACATGGAGGCAAAATTCCTTTTTTTCACATCTGTCCTTGAATTACTTTGTTGCAGTGCTGAGATTAGAGGGAGCACACCAGGTTTTACAAGTCTTATTTGGATGGATGGATGGATGGATGGAGAAGCCTCTCTTCTAGGGGTATTCTGTACAGGACTGTAAAACATATGAAGCTCTTCAGGCCTGTTTATATTTACTTCCAACTGGATCAACTCAAAGCACTCCTGGGTGATTCCTCTGCCCAGAAGGCTCCTCATAATTCAGCCTGAGCTGAAGGCTTGCTCTCATGAAGGATTTTGATGAGCTTACTGCATAGAGGAGTCCACCATATCTCATACTTGAGCCTCTTAAATATTGGGCAGACATCATGGTTTACCTGAATATCATCTGTTGATGGTCTTTATGTGCAAGCTACCAGTTAAACACAGTCACTTGCTCAGTTTCTGTTCTCTCACTGGTATGTTTTGAGTGTTCTTTGGGAAGCATATGACTCATTTTGCCTCAGTCTCTTTCCCCTTCAGCTGTCACTTTTGGTTAGTCATGTTCCTGGCTGAAATGCCTTTATCTTGAATTTCTGTCTGCAGGATACCAAGAGTCGTTAATGTAACATCCTGCTTCTTGCTCACCCTCCTTTTAGTGACCCCCTCGTGTCAGTCTGTAGGAGTACCAGACAGGCAGATTCACACTGTGCATCTGGTAAAAGGAATTCCACATTTTGCTGGTGTCCAGGGTCAGGGTTTAGGTCATGCTACTTGGGACTCTTGGTCTGCTCAAGATGCTTGTCTTGCATAAATGTTCTCAAGGCACAGGGTGTTCAGAAAACATGTGATGGATTTCTCTTCCTGTAAGATATCAATTGCAGGTGATAACTTGACCAAAGCAGTTTCAGTAAATAAAGAGACTGTAAAATTTCCCTTCTTATAATAATTGGAGGTTCACTAGTTCCTGTCTTACCTGTGATTGGAACCAGTGGCCAGCACTCTGCTTGCAGGGGACACTGGTGATCCTTGTTGTACAAGACATTTTAGTTGCTCTATCATGACTGAAGCCTCAAGGTTGCAGGGTACTGGCTTTTTGCCTTTTATTTTTACTTCTTGTTGGGATTTTTTTTTTTATTTGGCCTTTTATTTGGCCTTTAGGAAGGACCTGAGATCAACCTCTTTAAAATCCAGAATAACATTCTCCTATTCTACATCAAGTCTGTTTTCAGGGCTGCCTCAGTTTCTGTTCTGTTGTGCTGCCCAGCTGATGTGGGTTTTGCAGAAGGTAATGCAGGGTGTGCCTGATCTGGTTTCAGCTTTATTGGCATGACTGAGATACTCATGGATTTGAAACCTTCATCTCTTCATGCAGATGTCTTGACTATGGCTTTTATGAACAGCTTTCCTTTTCAGGAGCTTGGAGTGCAGGAAATACACCCAAAGGTAGAACATCTGTATCTTGTAGTGTGTTTACTTGAGATTATAGTAGGACTGTCTCAGAATCTCAGAGAGCCTCCTTCTTTTTTAATGAACTACAGGAAAGCTTACATGGGTGTAACATGAAGTGGTAAGGTTTTCTTTAAGTTTCTAGGCAGGTCTGTTGCCCTTGGGAAAGTCCCTCTCTGTATGATTTCAAAGTTAGTCTCAAGAACATTAGCCTGTTAGCTTCATCCAGGTTATTTTAACAACAATTTTAGAACTTCAGTTTTCTTTCATTCTTGTGTCCAAGTGTTCTTTCGCAGTGTTTCTGAGCAGTGCTTAGGAAATTTCAGTGGCCATTAGTTAGGTTTTGCTGTGCTGTGCCTTGTGCTGAAGAGCCTTCATTGTTCCCACTGCTGGTTGGAAGACTTTTCTTGCAGCCTTTTACCTTGTGTGTGCATGTTCTGTGACAGTAGTCATCATCTGGATGCTCAGAGCAGTGTGCTAAGGGCTAAGCATACTTCAGTTTCCACACAAAATAGTCTTCTGTTCATCAGTTTGTTACAGCCTTAAGTGGGAATGATCTGTAACTAAGCTACCCCTGAGACTCACTTCACAAATCCTTTGTTAAAAGTAAATAAACACTGTGACTAAACATGAAATAACACCATTATAAATGGCTTATGAGAGAGCAGTGCACAGAATTAGAAGAGAAACCTCCTTAATCCATTTGTGCCCAAACTCAATCTCAGAGCATTTCTACCCCACATCTCCTTGGCAGGAGATGCAGCTGGTACAACGAAGAGCTGCCTCCAGGTGAGATGTGCTGCTTTGGGTGGTTTGTCTCTGCATCTCCCATGCCTCAGTTTGTGTGCATAAGGAGAAATTAATCCTGATGTGGTACTAGTATTTATAATTGAGAGTCTTGTTGAAGTCTTCTGTGCTGTCCAGACAAATTGAAATTCTCCTGTTGCTGATTCTTTCATTCAGAAATTTAATTAGAATGTCTAAAGAAGTTCTGCTGCTCTAACTGAAATAAGCACCTTCCTGAGGATGTAAGTGCTGCATTTCAGACCAGGTGTTGTCTCTTGTTCTGGGTTGGTTGATCAACTGATTGACTCAGTAGGAGTCCTACATGTATTTTTGAGATTTAGCATCTGGTAAATGTCTCCATGCCCTGAACTTTTTAAAATTTTAATCTATTCATTAGCAAATGTATTTGCTACAAATATCTAAATTGTGCTAAATGAATGTAGCTGATTACTAACTCTTAATTACTATCTGGATGGAATGCAGTTATGAAATACCAACGGTCTTGGAGTAAATAAATAACCTTTGATATTTGTCTTCTTCAGAATTTATGGTCATAAACTAAAACGCAAGAATTTTCACCTCAGCATGAGGAAGAACTTCATTACACTGAGGGTGGCAGAGCAGTGGAACAGTTGTGGAGTCTCCCTGTGACATTCCAAACTCCTGGATGCATTCCTGTGTCACCTGCTCTGTGACTCTGCCTTGGCAGGGGTGCTGGAATGGAGCATCTCCAGAGGTTCCTTCCAGCCCTGGCTGTCCCGTGGTTCTGTCTTGTGCTGTTAGTTGGTGGGTGCCAGAAGTCAGTGATGGAAACCCACAGTGGCTCATGAGACATGTATTGGGGGTAGACTGACCATTTGAGCTCAAGGCATCTTTTATCTGTCCACAGGAGAGGTGCATTAATAGCTGTAATCTCAGCAGACTGCACTGTAGAAATTTAGACACCTGAGGACTGATCCTCTTCTGCCCTCTGCCTTGTCCCTTCAGTGTACAGTTGAACTTTGTACATACCTGAAGCCTGAAACCCAGGTAGTTTGAGTTGTACTTTTTGTGAAGGATTTTTCTTTGCCTTTATCAAAATATCCTGTTTATCCTTACCAGACACAGCATTGCATGAGCTACCTTCTAATGAGTTTCATCATCATATTTACGTAGAACTTGGTCTTTTTAAAAACATGGCCCTTTGAATTTTTTAAAATTATTATTGTTGTTGTTATTTTTTTTTCCCAGTGAGAACACTCTGGGTTTGACAATTCCTCCTCAGAGCGTGTTCTTCTGGGTCACTGGGGCATGTTGTAATAGAGCACAGAGAGAAATTTGTAGTGTGGGGACAAACACTATCTGTAGCATTTCAGAAAAATTACCCTTTGGGAGACCTGCAGAGCAGCAAGTACTCTTTCATTCATACATTTATAAAGCAGGATACTAAAGGAAGTGTCCAGGCAGCAGAAAAGCTGTAACTGTCCAGTCTTAGGACTTTCTAGTAATCCATCCATGGGAATATACAGGTACTTCATGCAGCCTCCTCTAGTGTGGTGATACACATGGACAATGATTTAAAGAAAACAGGAACTGTGAATGGAGAGTATCTGAAATGTTCATTCTGTATTTATGTTCACCTCCTGTATATGCTATCTACTTTTATGGAGCTCTTGTTCTCACAGTATCCCTTTAAAACAGGGATATCCACATTATCGAGGGGAAAGTGGTTACTGGGAGGAGCATGAAGGCTTTTCATGATCAAGAGGTGGAAGTTGAGCATTTGTGGGGGGTACTTGGGAGGTTCCCTTAGGGTTAGCAGTGTCTGCTTTGAGTGCTTCAGACAAAATGCTGCTAATAAGGATTAGTCATCTCTTTAGCTTCACATGCAGAGCTGTGTTGGCAAGGAGAATAAGAAAGTTCCCATTACTAGAAAGAAGGCGTAGCTATTGAATAAAAATTTGAGTGTTGATACGTTTTCCTGGCAGAGGAGTAGCACAGTGTTTTAGCCTTTGCCTCTTCCCTGGCAAAGCAGAATCAGGCAGGGAAGCACTGAACTCTGTGTCTTTACACTCCTGGGACACTCCACGGGAGTTCAGCTTTGAGAACTGAGCTGTTTCTTCTCTTACACTGCCTGTGGGCACTTTTCTTGCATCATTCTCCTGTAAATAGATGCAAACACGTGGTCTGGGCTGGCTCTGCTCTTACTGACCACGCTGTGCAGTTACTAAACTCACTGTGAGTAGAAGAGGGGTGACTGGAATCTCCCATGCAAGAGTGGGAGGTGATTTTTTCAGGAAAGCCAGCCAGAAAGCCAAAGTCCAGTGTGAGGCTGATGTTTCTTGTTGGTTTTCCAGTATAATCAGGATCCATGAAAAAAGAGCTAACTGGGAAATTCTGTTTTCATACCTTCTTGACCTATGTAGGAACTCTTCTCATTATTTCTCATAAGAGAATCAGTTTTCAGGATTTTTCAGGAGCTTTATTTGTGATTTCTAGAGTTGGTCTTAATACTGAAATCAAGAAATTGACTCCTCAACACTTTGGTATTTTCTCTAGATTTTTGTTCCTTTCAGTTGTAGCCAGTCTTGCCCGTGAGGAGTACTGCTTATACATGGGCAATGTGCTTTAGAAATATTACAAATACTTCTGAAATATATGGTGAGATTCAAACACATTTCTTAAGATTTGATAGGTAAGCAGGAACTGAGGATATTGAAGTACCTTTTTCCATGTAACACAGATGCTTCCAAAGTTTCACATTTTTTCAGTACATCTATTAAATTTTTTTGTCATATTTTCCAATGTATTTTTACAGTAACTTGTAGTTTGATTTAATTTTACAGTAATTTGTAATTCAGTATATTTTTAAGTTATTTCTAGTTTAATTATTTCTGTCTTGGGAAAGGAAATGCTTTATTGATAAATTTTAGTGTTCACTTTTGTAGCAATGTTCAGAAGGTAACAAATGGATTGAATGGATCAATGGAGTCATTGGTTCAGCTTTGGATTCATTACTCAGCAGTTATCTATTTATATATTTAAGTTGACCTGTTTGTTTTGAAGGGGTCAAGGTTCTTGTGTTACTTTTTTCTAAGTAATAAAAGGAATTTTTCTGTCAGACTAATTTAACAAAACTGTGGTTTTTTTCTATTAAAATAGCTTATGAAGAATACTTGATTTTTCATTTAAGACACTGTGTCAGCACAGTTGTTTATTTTTAGTGACTTACTGTTTGTGCTATGTCCCTTCACTGAAGATGTTTTTAGAGCAGACGCGCCAAGGAAAAATTGAGGGTCTTTGAAACTTCTCATTAGGAACCTTAAATGTGGTTAGTTAAGACAAATGTTTTATCTTTTGAACTAGGGTCCCTCATGCAGATTCTGCTGTGAGGAGGGAGAGAAGTAAGAGGATCCATAAATATCTTCGTTGTAAGATTTAATCCCATGTTTTTATTTTAGTAGCGTCAGAATGTACCCAGGGCTTTAGTTTGGGTTGAGTAGTCTCTTTTATGGCAGAGGGGCAGGATGTGGGGTACCATGGCTGTTACCTGGGGATGCTGAATGTGTGAAGCTGAGAGAGCTGCTCCCTGCTGGGCACAGAAGCTGCATCCCAGGAATTCTTGGCCTGAGTGGAGCCTCTGGTGAGTCACTGCCAGTGCCAGCAGCAGAGAGGCACAGGAAGGTTATTGTGTGACAATTGGTGACAGCAGTGACTCACTGCTGCTAGGAGAGTGGTGCACAGAGATTTAGAGGGTTAAATTCTTCCTCCAAATAAATTATCAAATTTTCCAGTAAGGCTGTCAGTCTGTCTTCTGGGAAAATTAAGGTATGTAGTGTCTAGGCACCATTGTGTCTAAGTGCTGTTCATTATTATATCAGTAATGCACAGATTTGTTTCAAGGAAATTATTTGTGTTCTGGAAGACAGTTCAGATAGAAACCTCGTATTAGCAGCAGTCTTTGACCTATTGTATTTTCTTTTAAATAGATACTAGAGGTTGTTACTAAGTTGTACCAGTCCTGTCCTACCTAGCACAGCTTTTTCAGGGTACAGTTAAATATTCTGATTATCTTTGTGTCAATACCCACCCCTTTTTTGGAGGGAAGAAACATCTCCAAGGAGAAGCTGGAGACTACAGCAGGGCTTGTAGAGAAGTAAAACATTAGAAAAAGGACATAAGCAGCAACTTTCAAGCTGAGAACAGAATAAGAAATTTTGCTCTGAGTTAATGTTGCTCAGTTTCAGTAGGAAATAAACCTGGCTGGCAGCTGTAGGTAAGGGGAGGTATTATGGAAGGAGTTCATTCCATTAACTGGCACCTCTGAGTCAGTTGTCTGTGGGATACTGGGCAGAGATGTGGGTGTGGAAGGGGAAAAATACAATATGCAGTAAACCAGTACTGAATTCTAAAGATCATAGGCTAGACAAAACAGTAATTTTAAAACACATAACCAATATTAATGCATTGAATTTGTTATTTGCTGCTTGACAGTTTCAGAGATTTAATACAAAACCAGCAAAGCCTAATGAAGGACAGGCGTGCTCTGAGAGGTGTTTCCTGTTTATCAGCTGGTAGAATTACCACCTCTCCATACAAATCTTGTGCTCAGACCTTTTAGACCATGGGAATGGTTTCTTGAAAGCTTTTATTCATTCATTATTTATTGCTCTCAATCCTTTTCTGCTGAAACAGTTTGATTCGCTATTTATATTGTGGCTGTGTTTCAGGGTTGGTGGTGTATTATTCTGGTTATCCTAGCACATACATAAATATGACAGTTGCTGTCCAAAGGATTTGAGGGAAGCAATGGTTAGAAAGTGATAGGATGGTGATTTTTTACTCAAAGAAATGCAGTTGCATTATTTGCTTGGCTGTTGTCCCGAGCTTTTAAAAAAATTATTTAGTCTTTACCAAGGAAAGAGGCCATTTTTAATGTTTTTAGTCTCCATTATATATTCTCCTCTGACAGTAGCTGAGGTTTGAGTTTATAAATCACTCTTTACTAGCTCAAGTAGCGATTTACTTTTTTAAGAGTGCTTTTTTCCACCTATTCTATGTTAGGTTTTAAATTATTTAACAACAAGCTGTTTTTTCAACTGCTTTTACTTAAATTAAAACAGTTGAATTGCTGCTTCATTTTCACAACTTCATTTCTTCATTTTTTGAACTGTTTGTGGCAGTTTAATCAAAAGGATTGGCTCTATCCTTTTCTGGTAAAAATAACCAAATAATGGGGTTTTATTTTTAGCAGAGTATATTATGGTACCAGTTGTCCTTTATTGACATTGTATATTAGGATTTTAATGAGGTTTTCCACAGAAAAACAAAATCTGAATGAAAAAGTGAACAAATTACTGACTGTGACTACAAAACCCCTTACCCAGCACTGCCAAGCCCAGCTCTAAGCCATGTCCCCAAGTGCCACATCTACACATCTTTTAACTGCCACTGGCTCGGGGCAGCCCATTCCAATGTGTGACAACCCTTCCAGTGAAGAAATTTCTGTAATATCCAACCTCCCTGGCACAACTTGAAGCCATTTCCTCTTGTCCTGTCACTTGTCAGAAGAAGAGCCTGATCCCCACCTGGCTTCACCTTCCCTTCAGGTGACCATGAGAGCCATGAGGTGTCTGTCCCCTGAGCCTTCTCCAGGCTCAGCTTCCCCAGCTGCTCCTCACAGGACTTGTTCTCAGACCCTCCATCATCTCCACTGCTCCTCCCTGGACAGCACCATCTCTATTTCTGGTGTGACCAGTCTCAGGTGCTTCATTGTGTGGTTTCTAGCACATGAGGAACCTGCATCTTCACTCCTGTGTGGATCTCCATCCCATCCCTGCACTGACAGCAGACAGAACCTCACCAGTGCTGCCCCCAGCTCATCTCTAGTGAGCTGCTTTGTTTTCCCTTCCCCCTTCCAATGTGGTTGAGAGCTCTCAATGAGCCCTGCTGGCTCCTGTGCAGAGATCCTGTTTCCCCTTTGAGACAGGTGTACCCTGGCTCTTGCCAGCAGGCCTGCTGTCATGTAAACTGATCTATAATTAAAAAAGGCAAAATCCTGCCAGTGACAGCAGGCTCGCAGCCAGGTATTGATCTGCTGGCTCTTCCTGTTTCTTCCTCCTCATTCCCTGAAAATGAAAGGAGAAAGAAGAACACTTCATGTGCTCCTTATCCTTTAACCAGTCATGAATCTCTACAGCAAAAGTATCTCAAAAAAGTGTTGCCAGGAAAGTGTTTTAATGATGAGTAAAACATATGTTAATGTTAGGTGAAATCTAAAAGGAGTGCAGGGAGTATGAAATCCAGGGTTGTGGAGTGGTTTCTTAGTAATGCATTCAGGGTTTCTGTGCTAATTAGGTGTATGAATCTTCTCTCAAGTAAACCTAATCTAGGCATCCATTTGAGTGATTAAAAAAAGAGCCAACCTCTGCTTTTAATTAACGTATGAGTTTTTTTCTCTGGGAAAGCACAGCAAAGTGCCTTAAGTTTAGCATTTAGGTAAGAACAGCCATTTTTCCTTTGGCCTTGCATTGAGATGGATGAAGAAGAGAGAGTCCTTTCCCTAATTCTTTCTAGGTCCCCAAAAATGCCCAAGAGTTGAGTAGAATTTGGGTCTTCAGAGCCAGCTTGTTGTGTTGCCCTTAAATGAAATGTCTAATACTAGACAAGTGAGTGTTCCAGATTTTCAATGCTACAAGCCCTTTTCAATTTTTTTTTATTTTCAGTTCTGAATTACCAGACTCTTAGAAACTTGTAGCTCTGAGATGACTTATCTGTGTTCAGACAAGGGTAAGCTCTTACTACACTTGGTGGATTGATGCCTTGAACTCAACACAAGGAATTCCATTCTGCTTTCTGTCTTGACAGCTGTTCATACAGATCTATCAGCAGATTTAGATATTTCTCTGAACAGTGTTTAAATGCAGAGCACTTGGTTACAGGATGGCCTGCATAAAGAACCAAAAAGACTTTATTGCCCAGCATTTCTATCCATTTTTGCAGATCTTGAGTATCTGCTACGTGTCTCTGTTACTGCAGATCTTGAGCATTTATGTATTCTCCACCTGGTCTATAGAGGCAAGAGTTCAGTCATTGCTCTGCAAGAAGCCTGACAAACTGCTTGAATGGCCATGTAGTACTAATTCATGAGTAAGCAGCTTCTGAAAAGATTTATTAAAAGCCACTGTTTGTTCAGTGAGAGATTTACTCTAAATGATTTTGTCAACGCTGTCTATACCAACTGTCCATTTGTATTCATGGGCAATGCAATAATATTCAGTGTTGGATAGTTTTATATTTATTGCCATGAAGTCAGATCTCCTTTATGTTCTTCTCTATTCCCTCGATTCCAAGAGTGATGTGCAAGGTTAGACAGGACAGTACTAAAGCTTTTCACTGACAAAAGTCATTCTAGCTGTCAGTGCTGTTGTAGGTACTCATTTTAGCTTGTCTAGCTCACATTCTGAACAGATGGATTTCTGATGCCTGCTAGGAGTTCAGCTTACTCCACCTGATGTCTTCAGTGGTGGGTGACTGAGCACTGCTGCCAGAGGGAATTGCCTCGTGCTTTGAGAATCCTTGTACCTAGCAGGAAGGTGTCTGTGGCAAAGAACCAGTCTCCTGAATGGAAAAACTTTTCTGTTTGGGTATTTTTCATCACATTTTAGCATCTAGTAAAGATCTTAATAATGAACATACTTGAATTTGTACTTGCAAAGCTGCATCCATCACTGCATCTACCACTTCTGTTAAGGTGGGTTGTGCTAGGCCTTCCCATTTCCAGAGCTACTCAAGTTCTTAATGCTTTTCTGTTGCTTATCTCTGAAAGCTGCTTAGCCTCCTGAAAGTCACACAAAGCTCCTTTAGAACTCAGTGTAATGTGCTGTGTTCTGCTTTGCTGTCAGAGGTGCTGCTGTCATTTCAACATGAGGGTAAGTGCCAGAACATTTTGATCAGAGGGTTTTTTACATGTTCTTTCACAGGGACAGTGATTGCTGCAGCCATATTCTAAATTTATCCTGAAATTCTAGTAATTCATTTGAACTGCCTGTCTTCCCAGAATTGTACTTGGTGAGACTTGACATATCCAGAAAATATGATTTTCAAATCTGTTCCTTTGTGAGTGTAGCCAGTAGTTCATGGCAGAGGGCTAAAATACCATGTATCATGTCAAAAGCCACAGATTTATTTGAGTTTTGTCTGTGATTGTTGCTTCTGTAAATTTTGTTGAAGAGATTCCTATTTTCTTCCTCCTTACATTTCAAAGAAAATGAAAAGAAGTTGCAGAGATGGAAGGGATGCATATCTTCTTTCTGGCAACAACTTGTCTTAATTGTGACAACTTCAAACTATAATCTTGCAAAATAGTGTTAAAATAATCGCTGTCATTTTATTTGGCTGTAGTGCATTGATAACTTCAAAAAGGCCCATAGTTTTTACTTCAAGAAGGGACAATGAATGAATTGATTTTGGTTTTGTTTGGTTTTTTTGTTTTCGTGTATGTAGCAGTGCACATACTGTAGTCCTCTACAGTAGCTGATGATATACCTGGGAACTGTTCTTGTTTCAGCAATCGTTTTAGGCCTTTTGGATTTTTGACTGAAGAGGAAGGTTTGCAGTTGTTCTTTATTGTGGCTTAAAACAAGAAAACCATGTGCAAACACTTTTCCAGGAGGCTTGGTTTGCTGTCCCTGAAGAATTGATGATAAAGCAAATGTGAGAAGATGCAGCAGTTAAAATTCTGAGTAGGATAGATTGCAGTTAGTGAAGGCACATTGGAGAGACTGTGAACAAGCAGAACAAGAGGCATGATCGTGACATAGTAAATTTGGCTCCATGTTGTAGTGAAACGGGGGATGAGTTGTGGGACAATACAGGGCCTCTGCACTATAATCATCTCCCTAAGAACTTTTGCCTTGCAGTGTTGCCATCTAATCATCTCAAGGAAGATTGTGAGTAAGGTGGCAAAGCCTCATTGCACCCATGGGCAGTGCAGCTGAGAGGCTGTTTTGGCTGTTGGTTCTCTCTGTCATGGTTAAACATTGGGCAGAGATTCCATTAGCAAGAACTTTGCGCATGTCTCAATACAGCCAAATGTTGTTTATGAGATCCTGAATATCAGGTGCTGTATTGCTTCAAGTCCTGTGTGCAGTATTCTCACATTTATGGCCATACCTGATCATCTGATGTCTTCCTTTCTCAAGAAAATGCATTAAAATAGCTGGCAAACAAACCATCAGTAAATTTCAGTGTTTGCAGATTGCTGGTGAGCTGCTGTCCAGGTTTGATAGTTCAGTGTGATGGGGCTTACAAATACTTTGTTTTTGCTAAGAACTCTATTTCTGGAGGCACAGTGTGGAAAAAACACTTTCTGCTGTAGTCACCACTCCACAGTCTCTGAGCATTGGGTCTCCCACTGTTGCTTGTAGGTGAAGAGCACATTTCAGACTGACAGGAAGAACAGAGTGTTGTAGTGCTGTGGGCAAGCAGAAGTTAAAAACTTGCTGTTTTACATTAAAACTAGTTATTTGAAATATTCAGTCCTAATTCAGAAACTATTACTTGAAATATAGCGGTCACAATCTTGAACTGCTCATCAAGCTTTAAAGATCCAGTCTACTCCCAGCTTTATATTCTTAGATGAGAGGCAATTGGCTTATGCATGCAAATGCTGTTGTTCAAAATTATTGGAATTTGACCAATTTTTTTTTTTTTACCAAAGTTATTGGTCAAAATATCTTTGTGTGGCACATGGATATGTTCATTGAGATTTATACTGTGATCTTTCCAAACCAACTAGTGTAGAAGTTGATTTAAATCTGGGTGAGATGGGTGATGTGGGTAAAGTAATCAGCAGCTTTCTTGTGCATTGATTTTTCATATAGTGCTCTCTTACTAGAAATCAGCAGCTATTTTTCCTTTTTAGAGCATGTTGTTGATGTATGCTGATGTGTTGGAAAGTACTGAACACAAAATCAAAGGTTGTGTAGCAGAGCACCTTTTATCTTGGACTGACTCCTTGCATCAGCTAATGGAAAGATGGATTTGCTGACCTCCCTAATTGAAGTGACTAATAATACATTTGTGCAGAAAAGCTCCTAATCTATTAACAAATGAGTCATCTTTCATATAGATGCTATTAATTTGAAAATATTAGACTTTCATACATATGTAAATGTTAAAATTCTCTTTCCCATAAGTGCCATAATAATTTATAATTACTTTCATGGGCTGAGAGGTTCACAGAGGCTGAATTTCGCACTTTAGCACCTATTTCACAGATGCAATCTAGAAGTAATCTGTACTCTGGGTGAAATTGGGTGTGTTTTCTACACATGCAAAATGGGATAAGATTGAACTTGTTAAGTTCTGTCATGGCTGGCCTGAATATAGATTAGTTTGATGTTTGAGTATTGGCTTTTAATTTTTTTAACAGAAACCTCGTGCACAAACATCCATTTTATCAACACAGTTTGTGACAAAAGAAACTTTATGCTTGCCAGACTAGGGAGACAGAATCTGCAGAGTGTTATCTTATTGCAGTGTATGAAACTGCAAATATGCAAATATGCTGTTTCTTTAGCAGCATAAGAATAAAAAAATCAAAGCTCATATCTGTAAATAAATAAAACATGGTGTTTAAGTAATGTAACACTAACACAATTTGGACAGCCTGGTGGGAAACAGAAGTTAAAGTCAGTATGTAAATTGTCGATTCTGTGAGAAATTCCAAATATTTGCCCTAATCCCAAAATGCTTATTCTCAAGAAAGATAAGGGGCACTTAAAAAGAATCCAGTTTGTTAGTTCCAGGATCATAGCGTGCTGACATTCAAAGGGTGTGAAATGTAGATTCTTGGAAGATTTGCATGAGCAAAAGCTTTTGAAGCACAGTAAACTACTGATGTAGAAGTACCTACCTTTGGAAATGTAAACACAGAGTAGCTGGGGCTTACTGATATGACTTCAAAAATTATTTTCCTTTGAGTTCTAGTTGCCTACTAGACCATTTCTGGTGTCTGACAGAGAGCTCAAATTCCCTTAGGAAGTCAGAGAACTGTCAGAATTATATTCATAGCTAAAAAACTGGTAAATGTGTGCTTTTTAGGATTTTAACAGGTTTGTCTATGCCTAATCAGAATTTTGATTCTTACCACACAGGTATGTGCACAAATTTCTTTAGAATATTTAGAATGTGCACAAAATTATTTTTAGAATAAGTTTTGTTTGTAATGTGCGTGAGTTATTCTGTAGAAACTGCCCACATCTATATTTTGACCATAGAAACAGCCTACCTTTATCCTTGGTAAGCTGCTTCACGTTTACCACAGATAAAATCTTGCATGTGGATTTTTAGCACTGAGAGCTGTGTACTGCACTTACTCTGTTTTACCTTGCAGCCTTTTCATGGATGTGCTTGTGCACTGTGGATGAGTTGGTTGCATTGCAGGCTGTTTCTGATATGCATCCTTTAGAACTCTAAATTAATTCCTGCAGGCTTGTTTGGGGTTTGTTGGGGTTTTTTTGTACAAACAGGAGTAAAGGAATTAGGCTGCTGCACACTGCCCCTTTAAATGGGTCATTTTGTGGGAGTCTAGTTCAGCTGACAAATATATTACTGACAATTTAAACGCTTTTTCTATAGCACTTTTTTACCATCTTGCCCTTCTGCTGTCTCAGAGATAATGCAACATAAGGTTGTCTTTAAAATACAGGTCCCTTTCTTTGACTCTCACAAATGAAATCCTATTAAAATCATAGCAGTATTTTGTACCTAAGCTTAACTCTATAAAAATCACCCACTCATTTCCATTTAAATCAGGGTTTTGAAGCCCCTGATCCATCTTAGAGGGAATATGTAGCATTTCTGGAATCAGCAAGTTCTGTTTCTTCGCAGCCCTGCTGGACACCTGACATTAGCCCTTTTCCCAAAGTCTTTGCGTGGGCTGCAGCTGAATGTCAGCAGGGACTCCCTCAGACAGCCAGGCCTTTGCTTCTGCAGGGCATTCAGCAGAATCCATTTCCCAGAAATGCTGCCAAAACTTTAACTCTTTGAACATGGGGAGGGAGTGATTTCACACAGTGACCAAATCCTCTCCTCTACCATTTTTCATGTGGTCTGTTTTGATCTGAGTGTGGTTCATACTCTTATAAATGTTTGAAATGCTTTTGTTGTAAGAAACATGAGAGTTATTGTCATAATGGAAAAGTTTGTGCATGTGAATTTGCTGGCAAGAAAAACACTGTTTTTTCATTTACATTCTCATTTTTGGTGATGTACATTTGACGAACAGACCTTACAGAATTTTCCTTCTGAAATAAAATATATATAATTATTGTATCTTTCCTTTCTAGAGAAATAGCATTTTACTCATGGTGAACTAAAAACAAAAGTGAGGCAGTTCTTATAGGTATTACAAATATATTTCAGACCTGCAGTGCCTTTTGTAGCTAAAAGCTTTTGTGTACCTTGTCTGTCTTTGCCAGAAATAAAAATAATTGGCTTAGGACAGAGTAGCTGTAAACTGGCATCTTCCAAAACTTAGTTTTTGCTTGATTAACAAATTACATTTGTTTCTTTTTAAAAATTTTGTGGTTTTTTATTCCTGAGTTTAATCCTAAAAAATAAATACAGAACTATGTGATATATAATAAAAAAAGGAAACGTGTTGTTGTGGTTTAACCACAGCCAGCAATTAACTACCACAAAGACACTCATCTTTCCCTGGTGGGTAAAAGTGGGACAACTTGTGGGTTCAGATAGAGTTTATTAGGTTCATTAGGTAAAGCATGAGGAATTCATTCCCTATTTCCCATCATCAGGCCAGGTGTCCAGCCCTTTCCAGGAAAGCCGGGCTCCATCCTGAAGTGATGGTGATTTTAGCTGTCAGATGCCATAAATCCAGTATCCCATGCTCCTCTTCCTTCCCCCAGCTTGTACTGCTGAGCACAGCATCACCTGGTCTGGGGTTTCCCTTGGGTGGGTTGGGATCAGCTGTCCTGCCTTTAATCCCCCCCCAAATCCCTGTGCTCCCCCAGCCCACTCAGTGGCAGGCTGGGGTGAGAGGCAGGAAAGGCCTTGACTCTGAGCAAGCCCTGCTCTGCAATAACCAAAATATCCCGGAGTTATCGACACTGTTTTCAGCACAAATCCAAAACACAGCCCCATACCAGCCACTAGCGAGAGAAATAACCCTCTATCCCAGCCAAAAGCAGCACACCTGTGCTGTGTGTGTCCAAGCATGGTGGTGGTTTCTACATGAAGAGCAGCCTGGTGGCTGAGCAGATTGGCAGAAAATGCCAAATACACGTGCATCATAAAGCTCATTCAGTACAGGATGCGCTGAATGTACTGGCTTTGTGGGTTAACAGTAGAAGTGACCAAGATGTTTCCAGGAATATCCTATGTTTCAGTAATACTTTTATAAGAAGCTTTTATTAAATCTGCTGATTTCAGCAGAACTCTTGTTAGGGTGGTGGTTTGTTTGTTTGTTTGTTTTGGGGTTTTTTTTTCCTCCTGTGGAGTGGAATTTCTGATAAAGAATTTGTTAAGAGTGAGATGAGATTACCCTAAGCAGGAAATACAGTGTGAGAGTTGCTAAGGGGTCTCTTGGCTAATTTGAACCAAGTCCCTGATGCTCTTCCCATTATGACACAGACATGTGAGGAATGCAAGCTTGAATTTTGAAGTCAGTCAGTATTTGTGCAAAGCAGAAACTGTCTCAGTCCTTTCTGTAAGTGTAACTTGTTAGAGACCCGCCCAAGAACATCTTTATTGCTTCCTGACTGGAGCCTCCTTTGAGTCATATGAAGATGAGTAAGAGCTTGAGCCTCTCTCTTCCAGGCGGAAGCTTTCACACCACTAAATATTTTAGTAGGACCTCTCTTTTTCTCCCTGTCCTTATCACTACCCTACAGTCATTTGCTCATGATTGAGTCTTCAGTGTTCTCCCAGTGTCAGAGAAATTTTTTTAAAGTGGTTGAGTTTTGCAGAATGTAACCATAGTTCCTCACCTCATTGTGACACATTTCTGTGACACTGTCACATAATTGCATGTTGTGTTTTTCCCTTGTTTCTGGGAAAGAGACATTCTGTTTATTTTTGCTGATTTTTTCAGGCTTCTCTTAAATGTACTGTATTTTTTCTTGGTGTTCCAAAATGAAAGGAATTTTCTCGGTTTAACCTACTTAGAATTTAAATAGAGGAGATTAAGGGGAACTTAACTATGGAAGTGTTTGATGACTAGGTGCCTTGCAGAGCCCAGAGGCCTAATTTAGGCATTTAGACTTCTTGAATAAAATATGGGATAAGTTGTATGTCTGATTACAGTAGTTACACAGACAGTATCTGCAGTATGAATAATCTAAATCAGGCATCCAAACCCAAATGAACAAATGCATATTGGAATATTAAACTGTAGCTTGGTAGGTCATGCTCTGTCTTGCAAAGATGAGTTTGGAAATCCTTTCTTTAAAAAGCATATCACAATTTAATCCTTTTTTTCAGAATCATGGTAGTAGCAGTGGCTGCCTCCTTTTGATCTAAATTGTAGGGTTAGACTACAGGTACTGGCTGTAGAATATCAATTAAATTTCTTTCTCTGACTGAAAAAGTTAAAATGCACATCCCCCACTTCCTTTGGAATGGTGAGATGATAAACATTTAAGTTAGTTGGAAGTATTGCTATTCAGGTCTTTCTGTTATGTGTTCTACCAATTAGAATAAGAAGCTGTGCTCTCTTTAATACTTTCTGTCAGACCTACTGAATCTTTAAATATTTTATGCAAAAAAGAAAAGCTTTAACAGGGAGAGATGAAAGGAGCAGCCTGCAGCTCTCACCAGTACAGCTGTAGGTGCAGTGAGAATGATTACCCTGAGACTGCAGCAGCAGGACAGCTTTGGGAACCAAAAACCAGGAACTTCTCCATCATGGGCTGTACTCACACCGTAGGCTGGAAGCTCACCAATCTGCCAAGGTGTGGGAAAGGTGAATTTGAGTCCTGGTAGCTGGAGGCAAAGATTGAATTGTGTTCTGCTGCTTAAAGATGTAAATTTTGGTCTACTGGATAAAAGTCAAACTCTGTCTCTATGCAGAGCCTGGTTGGTAAATTGACCCCTGGAAGTAATGGAGGCAGAGGAACACCTGGTGTAAGAGGTTATGTGTACACCATGTCCTTTTAGGACTTCTGTTTGAGATGATCCTGAAGGTGCTTAGCTCTGTCAAGAGAAAACATTCATTGGACATAACCATAACTCGAGAACTGTGCTCACAAAAATACCTCTGTGATTTTTACATGTAGTTATAATTTCTAGTGAGGCTTAAAGTCTAGTTTTCCTTGAAAAAACCAGGGAATCCTCAAGATTTTTCTAGTGAGGCTTAAAGTCTAGTTTTCATTACTTGAAAAAACCAGGGAATCCTCAGGATTCGAGATAAGAGCAATAAATTTCAAGCTAAGTACAAAAAATAATTGCTTTGATTTTAATTACATTGCCTGCGTTAAACTGTTTCACAAAAGCATGATTGTTACTTAGTAGAGTATGGCATAATGAAGCTCAGTGGTATTAAAGGTATTTTTACATGTTTATTTCTAGATAGGACTATTTCAACAGTATTTTTCAATTTTCTTGAGATCTCTAGTCAAGTCTTAGAAATTAATTCAGTGGCTAGTGTTGCATGAACTTGGGAAATATTTTGCCTTTCTAGGATAGTTGCTGATTTAAAAGTGAAGTCTAAACAATGGATGAGATGTTCGTAAAGCTTGTCTGCACCTCCCGGGGGAAAATTATGTTTTCTTTGACATTATATAGGAGGCAAGAAATTTTAACTGAAGAAGTAGTTTAGTTATGATACCAGCTAGTAAAGAATATTGTTTTAGTATTCTGAGAATCATAAAAAATTTTTGGAAAGCAGAGGAAAGAACCCATTTTGCATATGTTTTGTATGTTGGAAAAGAGTGGGTGTCAGAAGCGCAGAATAATTCTCTGTGGCGTTTTTTCCAGTTATCTTTAACAGGAAAACAGTTTAACAGTTTTCCAGTTACCTTTAATAATCAAGTTTGTTTTTGACTAAGCAGCAGTTCAGAAAACAGTGGAGTTATTTCTAAGCTCAGCTCTAACTTTTCTGCTAACTCCACCTCTTCATTTTTCCTGGGAAATTGAATCCCAGGCAATTGCTGACCAATTGTCAGGTATTCCAAACTGCCTTGTCTTTATTTCACAGACTGATGGACATCAGTAAGTCCTGGTTGTCACTGGTATTAATTTTATTTTTCCACATCATGTATTTGAATCATGTAATAGATTGTGGTTCAGTGACCCAAAAGTTCCAGGGAAGCATTTCCATGTTTAGGGGAAATGATTTCTGTGGGTCTGAGACACAGTTCTTGTCTATGTAACCTGAAATGACATTTCACAGCAGATCAGATGGTAGAAATGTAAGAATTTGGTGTGGTGATTTAGGCCATTGATGTTTATAAATAACCCAAGTTTGGTTCCAAGACACCATTGAGTAGAGGAAATAATTTCATTGGATCGATGATGTGGTTGTTCAGAAGAAGCTCTTTTCTCGCCTGGGAGAAAGGAAATGCTGAAGTAGCAGAGTGTGGAGAGCCAGGTGGAAGCATGTGGGAATTTGTTTGTTAGCTGGAGGAACAACACACAGCTGGGCTGTGAATAAGTAGGGCTTCTCAAATACAAATGGAATTAACTCGTGTGGAATTGTAAAGTTATATCTAGTGGGGTTACTGTTTAATTGTAACAAAATCTGAGGACATTTTCTCACTAGTGGGGTTACTGTTTAATTGTAACAGTTTAATTGTAACTGTTTAATTGAAAATTTGAGGACATTTTCTCGCTACTGCTGTTGTAGTCCTACTGACTTTATTGGTGGGGTGTAGGTAGAAATGAGGCAAATATTTTAATGAGTGCAGCAGGTTTTCTCTTACAGCTCAACCAACATGCATTAATTGAACAGATGTAGTGGTTTTGATTGCCTACCTGTAGTGCCTCAGTTTCAAGGCTTGAATGTGGTTCTGGCATTCTCACTTTGTCATTTCTCCAAACCACAGTCAATAACTGAAAGTTGAGATCTTTAGTTAAAAAGAAAGTGATTTCTGAAATCGTTTTGCAAGTCCAGGTTAATTCCCTTCAGATATTTTTCATCTCTTACTTGAAAATAAATCTGAACAGCCCCAATATATAAACAGAATGTACCTTTTAGAACAGAGTAATTACTTGTTCTCTCAACTAATATACCCATGCTATGTTGTCACACAGATTGTATAACCTGAAGTGTAGCTGTAGATTAACCAAATTACTAACTTCCAGATATTGTGTTATTGAAGTAGAAGAAAAGGCAATTTACAGCATCTCAAACCAACCACAGAGCTTTGCATTTAAGCTGATTTCAGTTTATGCTGACGCTGTAAAGGATGTTTCCATTTTCTTCTCTGCCAGTTCCTTGGCAGCACCTGCCACCCCTTCCTTGCTCCAGAATCAGCACTGATGTAGCCACACTGTCGACTCAGTTGGAGATGTGGCTGCTAAGGCATTTTGTTTGGTGTTTGCTGGGGCTGATTTTCAGCCATCAGGTGAAGTTTTGATCCTGTTGTCAGTGCCAACCACCTAAGGAAGGACAAATAGCAAGACTGTTCACTTTAGTGGCGGTGTGACCTTAGGTGAGTTGACAGTGTAACAACAATTTTGGTTGTGAAAAGCTGTTCTTAGGCCAGAACAAAATAGAGGGAAAGCACTTGGTCTAAAATACTGACTTCTGCAAAGAAAATGGGCTTAGACTGCCTTTATGCGCCATTCTGTACAACTAAACGAACCCTTTGTGTTTCTAAAACAGATTAAAGGTGAGTAACTCTGCTGTAAATGCTGTCTGCTGTCTCTTCATAGAATCACAGTGTGCTTGAGGTTGGTGGGAGGTCAGCTGGTCCAACCCCTCTGCTCAGGCAAGGCCACTTAGAGCCTGTTGCCCAGGGCCCTGTCCAGACAGCTTTTTAACATCTTCAAGGCATTTCACACAAGAATTGTGATAAACATATTCTTGGAGTAATGCTTAAGCCCAAATCTTAGTTTCTACTTTTACAAATACTTGAGTAAAATGAAGTACTTGGATTTATAGAAAGCATTAATTTTGCACATCCTTACATTTTAGACCTCACCACTGTGTGTCTGCATCCAGCTAGATCATGGAATCTAACTTATTCTAGTACTTTAGCCTAGTGAGTACTGGAAATAGCTGTATATCAGACACTGGTTTTTATAATAGAAATGTAGACCCCAGGGATCAGTGCATCCGACTTATTCACACTCAGACTGCATTGTAAGCATGTCTGCCTCACTTAAGGGAGATGTATCACTCAGTGTGCATCTCATTTCTGGTAATCAAATCTTTGTGCAGTGTTTGTACTTCTCTGTTATTGGTTTGATGCTTCTGTCTTGCAGAGAAGAAAAAAATATATTTATCAAAATACAAATGAGGACGTTTTTGTGGGCAAACTGTGCTTCTCCTGTATTGTCCCATTACATTAACCCTCTGTATTCAGTCATTGAGACAGGATTTATTGTCTTGCACAACAACAAATTACTGCTGATCATTTGATTGACTTCATATTCCTGTTTGTGAGGTGGTAACTTGTGTGCTAAAATCCTCATGCATTAAATTTTGTTATGTGGCCCTTTTCTCTATGCAGCATTTATCCAGCTTTCTATAGTTGTGTTTCTTCATTACAAGCTGAAGTTTCTTCTCTGAGTCAAATGGGAAATCTGTGTTATGTGTAGAGTTACTGCTGAAGAGCTTGGGAGGCTTCACAGGTGATTAGATTTTGTGGGTAATATGAAAATTCTAATAGCACTGTGCCCCTCTGCTTTGCCAAGATAGTAATCCTGTAGTAGTTCTGGGTCTTTTTCTGCATAATTGTTCCATAGGGGAGGTGAACATTTGGAAGGGTAATGACACACGTTGCTGGAAGCTGCTGACATTTTCCTGTTTGAAACAGGCACTGTCTGAAGTTGATGCAAGTGGAAGAGTCACTCAAGCAAGAGTCTTCTAAGTGTTAAGCAACCTCTGCCAAGCATAGAAGGAGGAACTTGAACTTTCTGTAGTATAACACAGTTCCACCTCAATTCTGCTTTAAAAAACCCATTGTTGGTCTCTTGGCACTGTGGTTTCCTCTTGGTTGGTGGCTCAGGAGGTCTGATGTGGCTCATACTGTTTTCTTTATTTCTCCAGTGGAGGGAATCCTCTGATTTCGTTTGTTTGTTCTTTCAGCATATGCAGATGACTATCCAGGCTCTCCAAGATGAGCTGAGGATCCAGAGGGACCTGAACCAGTTGTTCCAGCAGGACAGCAGCAGCAGGACCAGCGAACCCTTGGTAGCAGAGCTGACAGAGGAGAACTTCCAGCGGCTGCACGCGGAGCACGAGCGCCAGGCCAAGGAGCTCTTCCTGCTACGGAAAACCCTGGAGGAGATGGAACTGCGTATTGAGACACAGAAACAGACCCTGAATGCACGTGATGAGTCCATCAAAAAGCTGCTGGAGATGCTGCAGAGTAAAGGTCTGTCAGCAAAAGCCACTGAGGAAGACCACGAGCGGACACGACGGTTGGCTGAGGCAGAGATGCACGTGCACCACTTGGAAAGCCTTCTTGAACAGAAGGAGAAAGAAAACAACATGCTGAGAGAGGTGAGTGATCAAACTCATCTCCAGTCATAAACTCCTGTCTCCTATCCATTTCACAGTTGTAAGGAAAGAATCTTCCATCCTCTCCATAAACTGTATTTTACATTACATTTGATTTGTGCACATTTTAAAACTTCTTTATGGCTTCCCTGCACGTACCTTTTGGGGTTTTGTGCTGTGGGCCCCACTTTCCCTGTAGGCTCCATAGGAAACTCTGGAGGTAAATTGTCTCAGAGCCTGTAAAATGAGTTATGAATTCTTTTCTTCTATTGTTGTTGGAGAGAAAGTAGCTACCTGTATTTAGGTGAGAGCAGAGAGAGAAATCTTTGCAAGAGTAATGGATGATTGCTCAACAGTTTCCATGGAAACAGTCATCTTGCTGTGAAGGGTATTTGATAAAACTATTAGCTGCCCTGGATGCACAGCCAAAAAAGAGATTTCTTAAAGGGACACTGCTGCACACATAGGTGTAATGCCTTCTCACCATCCTTCTGAAAACAGAAAAACTATTGTTATGTCAGTAGTGTACCCTAAAAGAGTACAGTGGCAGATATTCTTCACTATTGATAATTTTAAACTAATTATAACAAAATATAGTCCATATAGAATGCAAATATTTTAGTAAAACAAAGGAAAATAAATGAAAGAAAATGAGTTATTGTGTAGCCGATGTCGTTACGTTTCTTGATATTATTAAATGCGTTTTCCTGTTGTCAACCAGCCTCCTAAAGTAATCGAATATTAACTTCTAAAAGCCTGGTAATTCAGCATGGATTGTGTAGATGCACAGATAAATATATGTGTATACATGGATTCAGTAGTGCTAAGATTCTGTGTGAAGATTATTTTACATCTGTCGACTGAAGGCATGAATTCTTAGCTATCCATGTCTACCACGTTTATGACTCTAATGACCTGTTCTGCACATTGGTATCTATCTCATGGTTCAGCATTTTTTGGGAAGCTCTGTGGGTATACAAGATTTAAGACCCCTCTCTAAGAAGTCAAGAAAGCAAGGCCTGGAAGAGTTTTTTGAGATGGGTGTATGCAGCACATAAATACCTCTTAATACCTCTTATTCCTATGTTTCCAGGGCCTGACCCATAGTGCTTGTGCTCTTATAAGCATTTATATAAGAAAGCTGGAGCCCATTGCATTTCTGAGCCAGATTTAGGCCAGATTTATTTTTTTAGAGCAGTAATCTCTTGAGTGTCTGGAGTGAAGATAATATGATTCCAGAGTTTCTGCACTACAGTTTTTCCTTTATTTAGCAACCAATGATAATTCTGTTCCAATTCTTGTAACTATTTCAGGAAGAGCCTCAAATGGCTTCCATTTGTTTCTGCTCTAAGTCCAGCAACATAAATGAAAAGCTGGCAGGAGCTGTGCAATTTTGGAGGAATGCGGTTGCGT
>NW_005054326.1:584972-594015 GCF_000277835.1 Geospiza fortis | reverse complement strand
GCTGCAGATGAGTAGAAATTGCAAGATAAGAATTCTTGTTCCATTCATACATATTTGGAAATAATCAGTCATTTAAATGCTAGTCTTTATGGTAAAAGACTTCCTAGAGGAGGTAGAGATGACCTACTGACTTGAAAGGGCAAATGTGATTTATCAAATGTTTTAGAATTAATTACTCCTTGCTGCTTGCCTGGCCCTGATTCATTGAGAAGTGTAAGCCGTGCATAATCTAATTTGTAGCTCAAACCATGGATATGATGTGGCATCCAGCTGTGAAGCTGAGCACCCTTGTAGCCTCAAAAATGTGGTGCCATTTTACCTCCTTATGGAACTGGGGGACAACAGGAACGGTTCTGTTTGTACCTGTTTGTCCTTGAGCTCTGAGCAAGGCTGAGCTAAGTGACCTCAGACTTACCTGCATCAAACTCAAGTCTCATGCCTGGGGTTCTGGCAGGCTGGAGCAAATCAGAGGAACTTGCAGCTGACTGCAGGATGTGGTTCACAGCTGCTGTCCATGTTTCACACGTGGAAATTGTCTCTCTTGGGTGTGTCACCCGTTAGGTGTGTCTGCATCACCCTCCTCAGCTGACCTGTTATGTCCATCTGTACTTCCATAGTTGTAGGTTATTTTAGCCCTTTGCTGCTCTAGATACTAATAATGGAATTTTTGAGCTGCTTTGAAGAAATGAATCTACTTTCTTGATGGTTCTATATCTAGCATTCTCAGTATCTGGAAAGGCATGCTAAACTCTTCTTTAAATACTGCTGTTAAAGGAAGCTTTAGTATCTCAAAGGGATTCTTAAGAGTGTGGAAGGTCAGTTTATATTTCCTGTCCTAACACAGTAGAAAATTTTAATAGCAGTCTTGACCATCTTAGCAAAAGTTCTGAGATGTCAGAATCCACCAGTACTGTTTCTGACTCTGCAAGGGTGTTAGATTTCTGATAGAATATTTGTGGAAATAATATTAAAGATCTACATCTTGAAGCAAAAAGGTATCCCTCAGTTTTCCAACTTTGAAACCTACATGTAATTCAAAGTGTGATGTTGAGACTCAAGGTCATCAGACAGTTTTTCAGGCAGGCAGTGCAGTTACAGTGGCCAGCAGCATGACCTTGAAAATTAAATCTTGAGAATTAATTGATTTCTTCAGCTTTTGCTATTATTGTACTAAAGATTGCATGAATTTCCTAAGGAAAATAAATTCTAAGAGAGGTCAAAGTTGGGGTTCTGATAAGATTATAACTGTGTGCCACTCACCATTTTAGATTGTTATATCCATTCTGATTTATCCCATTTTCTAGTCTGAAAAATCCAGTGCTGCTTAATTTTTCCTCATATAAAAGGCATCAGATATTTTTGATCACCTCCCAGGACACTGTCTCAGTCTCCCAAATCCAGATTATAAAATGGATTCTCCAGCAGCTGCTGAGAAGTATCTCTATAAGCAATTTGATTCTCTTGGGCTTTTCCCAATTGCCCTGACTTCTGAGGATCTCAAGAAATTATTCATCTAAGTCCATGGGAAAGTTACTATATCCAGCATAGGATGTATTCAGCAACTGATACATAGGGCATTCTCTCATTAACACAAATAATTAACTATCTCATTGAACATCAGAATGCCCTGACTTCAGCAGATAGCAGTGTGGCTGTATCACATTCCTCTATGCTGGAAAACAAGCTTAAGCTTCATAGCTTGTTAAAAGATAGCTGCTATTTTGAATACCCCTTCTTCAGTCTTTGTGACAATTATTGTTGTTGGTATTCTAGACTTAACTTTCAAAAACAAAATTATTTTCATACCAGGAAGAAATACTTGATGAAATCCAGCAGCTGGACTGCAGCTTCCAGAATAGCTCCCAAGCTGCCTCTATGCTCCACACTTGCCTGTTACAGAATTATCAGTGGTGGTCCATAGCTCCAGAGATAACCAAGCTTGCTGTGTTCTTTTTGATAGCCTCCCTTGCTCCCCACTCCCCAGAGTGCTAGATGCACTGGTTAGAAATGAATTTTTCTCAGTTACACAAATAAATAGCCCAGATATCAGAGCAAAATATGATGTGACTGCATCCACACCTGGTGTTCCAAACACTTGGAGTACTATGGGCAGACTCAGATTTGTAAGGACAGTCCAACAAGGACTGTAAGTATAGATAGCTGACTACAACCATTTAGGTGGAAACAGAAAAAAGGTTGTTTATCCTGAAGGTTTTTTTCTTCAGAAGGCAGTTCAAGGGTCAAGGCTTGCATGTTACAGTGGTGTGGAATGAGGGAAGAACTGACAGGAGCTTTATACTTTGTGTCCAGAAACTGTTTGGTAGTAAACTACAGTTTTGACTGTAATTTATTATTTATTTTTTTTAAATAATTGGGCCCATTCAGACAAGATGGATTTTTATTCCAGCTGAGTGAAAAACTGAATGAAGGAGTTAGGGATGGAGTGCTTAACAAATAAAGGAGGTTTTGTGTGTAAAACAGGCACTGAAATGGGTGGTTCATGAGGGCACTCAGCCACAACGAGCTTAAGGAAAGAGGCTGTGGCAGAAAAAGCTATTATTTCTTTCCTTTTTTTTGTGTTTGTTGAAATGGCAACCCCACAAAGTGCTGTTTGTGAACTGCATCACAGTCACCTAGGATGGCCTGATTGCAAGGACTGACCTCTCTTTGTGGCAGTTTGGAGTGAAGCTGCCCACTCTGTCCCAGGAATCAGCACTTGGTGTCTGGGAGCACTCCTTGCTCTGTCTCCCATGGGCAGAGCTCTGGCACAGCACACCAGCCTGTCTCACAGGTGTATTTAAACTCAGATTAGCCAAACTTGATCCTGTGGTGGCCAGAGAGCAGCAGCAAGGAGCTCAGTGAGAAAGGAGGGATGTGGCATCCACGTGTCCCATCAGAGCCCTGCTGAGCTGTGCCCAGCACAGAGAGGCTGGTTCCCTTGTCTGACTGGATTTTAATGAGCTGAGACAAGTTTTGCAAACAAATTATTTTTCCATGGGTGTGTTAAAATTCTTACCATTTTCTGCTCCAGGCTCAGAGGAGGATTTAGAAATTTTAATTGGAGCAATTAGAGTTAACTCAAAGAACACTTTTGTCCCATGCCAAGATTTTGCAACATAAATAAGATACTTCAGGAGAGAAGTTTTGTTTTGCAGGAGTAGATATTTCAGTAACTGGAACTCTTACTACCATCATATCTTTCTGATGAGGTAAAAAATGAAGTTTCTGCTTTTTTTATTTCTGCTTCATGCTTTTGACCTTTTAGAAGCAAATGGCAAGGGGAGAAGTGATTTCCATCAAGATAATTTAAATAATTATGTCTTTATTAGACTTGCTTGCCTGGTCTGCAGGTAGTTTTAAAACATACAGAGGTTTTATAGGTCAAAATTTGAGAAAACTGGCTATTGCAACTTGAATGCATGCATAATGTATTTTTTATGTATTTAAATTTTTTTAAAATACCATTTTAGTTTGGAATACTCTATATGTCACTTTAGGTGAGAATGATAATTAAAAATATTCAAACATATATGAAATTACTTTCAGATTTCCTCAGTGCAGAGGTTGGTAGCTTCATAATTCTTCAAAAGTTGAAAAATTAGGTTGGAAAAGAATATTTGTTTCCTGTTTTTCCAGATGACAAAAAAAAATCTGAAACACCTTATTCTAGCATGGCAAATTTCTGATTTTTGTACAGTAGTTATATAATGTGTGAGTATTAAGTAAATGGAAAAAAAGCAGAACTCCAGTCATCTGTCAGGATGTTTTTTTCTTTATTATAATTGTGGTCTCATCAAAGTGAAATAATTAATAAAATTTCAGTAGGTTTCTTCATATGCTTTTTCTAGCATGGGGGGGTAAATTATTTAATTATTGTACTTATTTCAAAACAATTTTTTTCTCTGTGAATGGGCTATTCTTCAACATACAGGAGGATTTCTTACTATTTCATTTCAGCACGTCCATACCTTTCAGATAGGATTTTAAAAAATCCTATGTGAAACAATGCATAAATCTGTCTGGGGATTAAGGGTTTAAAATGCTTAAACTTCAATATCTTTTGATGTTTTGTTATATTAGAAGAGTTTCTTTGTCAATACATGTTACATGCTTTGCTTTGTTTACAAATTACCTCTTAGCTATGCTTTCCTTGGAGATGGTCACATTATCCTGCACTTTTCTTCAGTAAAGTGGGATTTCTGGAAATTTTTTTCCACAAATGTCAAACTTTGTACTGGAAGGACAAAAACCTAAAAATACCATGAACAAGTTGGAAGCTAATTAAAGTACAAAATGAGTGCTTTTGCACCTTAAATAAGAGGAAAGAGAAAAAATTATTAATAGCACACATGTAAACGAAGTTCTACAAGATTAAGACTTTAATTTTTAATTGACTTTTCTTCAGCTTTTGAATTCACACTTCTGTAGTCAGATTTCAACACAATGCCTTGCTACTTACAACTAATTGGATGGTTTGAATTAGTTCTCATCTTACCTTGCTTTTACTCTAATTCCAAAGTTTTGAGGGATTTTACCTTTGTTTCCTGCTGATGGAAATGCTGAGATGAGCAGGAGGCTGTGCTTTAATTTTCACTTTAGGTGATGCCTTAGTTAACAAACTTAAGTGTCCTAATATCTGAGGTTTTAATTGGATTTAGAAATAATCGTCTCAATGGATTAATACAATTGCAAAAGAGAGATGAGTTTCTTTAGCCAGGGGTAGCTGAGCTTCAAAGCAACTGGCACCCTCCATGATCAGTGTGTGTGCAATTGCCAGCACATCTTTCAAAGTTATGTTCTTTATGAACACAGTCACTTTGTTTTTTTCAGGGAATTATGTTGATTGGGTTTGCAAATGCAGGAAATGACAAGTGGAAAAATGCAGGAATAATTTCCGAAGGAACTGCCATGATTACTGCTTCCAGACTTGTATAACTATATAATTTTAGTAGCAAAAACTCTAATAGCAATGAAATAAATTCTACAGGACTCTTATATGTTCTTTTTTCAGTTCATTTTTACGTCTTGCTGAAGTAGAAATTAAAATTACTGGTATGGAGCATTTTTTGAAAAAAAAGCGTAAAAAATCCTGAAACTAAACAATTGTGGTACTATCCAGTCACCTTCTGGCACCAGGTAGTAAAGATATTTATATAAATGAGTCATGCAGATTAAAGGGCTCTCCCACAGGTTATTTCATGCAACCTTCTGCTCAAACCAGCAATTTCAAGCAGCGGGGGATTCCACAGCCTCTCTGGGCACCTGCTCCAGCATTTGGTTGTTCTCCTGGTAAAATCTTTTTCATGTTAGCAGGTCTAAATTTTCAGTGCTGGAAATTCTTCCTGTTGACTATCATCCTTCCACTTCTGAAAAGACTTTTGTTTCCATCATCTCTACAGCCTCCAATTGGTTCTAGCAGGCATCAAGTTTCTCCCCAAGCCTTTTCTTTTCAGCTGAACAAACACTTTTCTCTCACTCACTCACTCCCCTTGCATCGTGTGTCTGTCAGACTCTGTTTAGATTTTCAGTGCCTTTCTTGTACTGGGGAGGCCAAAATTTGGCACAGTGGTCCACAAGGGCTGCACACAGGGAGCTCCTGCTTCCCCCCTCCTGCTTCTGCCCTCTTGCTCACTCTCACTCAGCCCAGGGTGCAGTTGGGCTGGTTGGGGGGTTTTTCCACATCAAGGCCACATAGCTTGATCCAATTAATGTCTTCCCCAAATTCCATAGATGTGTAAGCTGCCAGGAGTGCTGCCTGTCCCATTGTTCAGATCATGGAGGCACTGAGGGTTGTCAGGGGAAGCTGCTGCCCACTGGACCCCTCAGTGCTCATCAGCACCAGGCTTGGAGCCTGACAGCCCAGCTCATTTGCCACCTGCTTTGTTAACCACTTAACCAGCCTGTGGCTCACAGATTTGTCTCCAGGCATCTTTGGACACGGAACACCCATTGTCCCCCACTTAGTCACGCAGGCAGGTAGAAGAAAATCAGGTTAGTCAGGTATGATTTGTCCTTCTACACAACTGAAGACCTATTTTATCTTCTACAGCTACTAAATCATTTTTTTAATTAACAGCGATCATTAATACTGAGCTGATGGATGCTCCTTTTATTGTAACATTTGCATTTTATTGTAATTAATTAGAACTAGGTTGCTAAAATCTAGGTAGGCAGAAAAGCCATCTGGGAGACTAAACTTTAAGTACAAAAGATATAACATTCATTTAGTGAGGTCTGGAGGATAAGGCTGGAGAATAAAGGCAGTTTTTAGTCAAAACTCTCCAGTCCAATGAATGATGCAAAGATCCAGCACAGATCATCATAATTGATTACTCAAAGATATGAATAGCACGGTTAAGATTTTAAAAATACAGAACCATGACTATGCTTTTAATTACACATAATATTTTTTAGTGATTTTAAAAAAAATTAATGTAGGAAATGGCATGTTTTTGTTACTCTCTGTGTGGAATGTGCTGCCTGATGATGCAAGTTTGGCAGGAGATGGAAGGCATGTCTTCTATGGCTTTGGAAACTGCTTGTCTTGTGGCTACTGAGAGATAAGTTATTGTATTTTTAAGTATATAGCCTCCCCCACTATAAAAACAGGATTGCTTGGGAGTGCACCTTCACATTTGTTCTAAACCCCATGCAAAATCAGACACAGGAGCAACTGAGGGAATAACATTGGCCAGGTTGTGAAGGAGGAAAAGGTTTGGATTAAATTCAGCCCTCATTGTTATGCACTTGTGTATAATTTACAGGGATAACATTGCTCAGTATTAAGGACTCCTTCAATTCTAAACTATATTCTCTAATTTTAAATTATTTTCAAAAAAACCCCATGGACTTTGTAACTATTTATGGTGTGTTCAAATCACTTTATCACAGCTATTCTTTACATATTCAGTGTGTTTGATCAGCTGTTCTATGTAATTATGCTGACCAGAAAATTAGAGTATTGTTCCTCATTGCAGGACTACTTGGCAGATGTAATTATGATACACACCTTCAGTTCATATCTTTTTCTGTGGTAGATTTTCTTGAAAAGGAAGATGGATATTCTTAATTGAAAATTAAGATGAAATATAAACCCCAACTCTGGAGAAGGTGCCCACCTTGTTTAAAATTTCTGACTATTTCTAGCCTTCAGTTTCTAGTTATTGAATTGGAATTTTGTTGCCTGTGAATGTACTTTAGGGTTGCAATTAATTTGCTCCATAATTTTGTTTTTCCTTTTTGCTCTTACTTTTGAATGAAGGAGTTATTGAACATATGAAAGCAATAAAAACATAACATGGTTTATATGAGCCACCCTCTGTTATAGTAACTTAATGTACACTCAAAGGTGCAGTGATGCTAAATTTTACTAACCTGTTAGGAAACAATAGCAGTTGCATAAGAAAGTTCTTAATGTGTTGAAGTAAAGGAAAAGTCCTGTATTACTTTATCAAAATGGAAAACTTGAAAGGAATGAAGGACTGGGTTTCTCTTTTTCTGATCCTGATATTTGTGCATGGCCCCGTGTTTTTAACTATTGTGCAAAATCTTGTTTCACAGGTTCAAATCTTTATTTTCATCCATCTGTGGGGGTTGTGTCCACAGCAGAATCTGAACACATCAGAGATATGATAGATTAGTATTTTTCCATTCTGCCACATGGATGCAGCCTGTATTTCCTAATTAAGAAGGGGATGTGTGCACTGCTTTCCTTCAGTCTGTGTTCCAGAGAGGCTCCGTCTGCCTGTAGCTTTTTTTTTTTTTCAGGCTCTTCAGGATCACAGGCATGTTGCCAAAATTAAGCCCTTCCTGTGCAGTCAGAGGCTGGGAGGTGTTATTTTTCAGCAGGTTATGTCATCCAAATCACAGTGGAATTACTCAAGCCAATAGAAGTAGGACATTTCCTTTGCTGAAGCGCAGAGCATCACTTCACATAGAGGAGATACAGGCATTTCTCAAGAAGGAGCTTAGAAGAATTTTCTCTTTGGGAAAACACTGAGCAATGGTGAAAGCAGACACTGCATCCCTTTACAGACATGCAGTTCTCCTACTGTGTATTCCACCTAGCCCATTTCCATAGCAGTAGCTGGTTTTATATTCTCAGGTCAAAACAGTGCCTCTGCACAAGTGGAAATTACCTAACTACTAAAATAAAAATAATTCAGTGTCCAAAATAGGTTTACGGCATGTCAATTTTTGACCTTCTTATCCTTTGTTTTCTCAGTTGCTAAAAGCTCACAAGAGTTTGTTTTAATTTCTTTGAGTAAATCCATTTTGGGGATGTAGGTACAGGTAAGTAGAATAATAATGGTATTGCTCCGCTCTAGTCTATATGGTGCCAGTAATAGTTGAGCAGAGGCTCTCAACTTTTCTGTTGAATCTAGGAGAAACAAATATATTTAGAGGTGTTTTCAAGTTTATTTTTTCAGGAGGATTTTTTTTTATTTCAGAGAATACCAATGTACACTGCAAACACACTTGTAAAAATAGCTTCTCAGAAAATACACAAATATAATATTTAAAACCAGAGCAACCTCTATTGGATTCTCTTGTTATTCCATTCATGGGCATCAGCTTATGCCAATGGTTTTATGCCAGACTTAGGCAAGATTCCTGTGGCCCTTGTCGTCTTACAACACATTTCTATCTTTCTCACTTCAGAGCTGTGTAGCAACTTCACAATCTTACAAGCAGTGTTCTCAGTATTTTTTAAAAGCACTGTGCAACTCTGCCTTTTTCATTCAAATAATTATTCTTCTGGAGCTAGTTGGCATGGATGACTGCCATACAAAATTTTAACTCTTTGTGGTGTCTGCTGAAAATACCAATTTGTGAATGGTTCTTGGGATTTGTCTTTCAGGTGTTTGAGGGGAGTGGATGGATAAACTGCGTGTGGGCACATGACACAATTCATTGTTAGATTAACTGGCATCACAGTTTGTGCTCTGTGGGTACCAAAGTATTTTTCTGGCGTATAAGATTAACATTCTAACAGAATTCACATTCCTGCAGTTAACATGAGAGTGTGCTGTAAGGACAATAC
>NW_005054326.1:554430-584922 GCF_000277835.1 Geospiza fortis | reverse complement strand
TTACATGTGCCGGCTTGAAACCCCAGCTTTATATGATAGAACAAGTTGTTTCAGCTTTCTGTAATTTTATCCCTTAGCAAGCAGTTTGATGCATGATATTGCTGTGAATTTCCATCAACAGAAATATCACATGGACTTTGTATCCTCCTGTCTGCATCCCCTGAGCCTCTAGAGCAATGTGCTGTACAGTCATGTATTTTCAGCTGTGAGAAGGGTTTTTCATCCTCTATAGTTAAATGTTGCCACTCTGGGGTAAAAAATGCTGGAAAAAGAGTTAACATCAGCTGCACCTTATAACTTGCTGAAATAGAAACCACACTGTTGCTGCTTTCAGTAAGCCTCTAGTGAACTGCATTATGTGTATGTCTTCCATGAGAAACTACCAAGAGTTCAGATTAGTTTAGCAGGCAGATGATGGAGCTTTGTAGTGGACCCAGCTGTCATTTCAAGCTTATGTTGATTAAGAGGGTAGTCAAAGGCGCAGTTTGTGCTGTGCCTTTTTACCTGTGCCTGGGATTCTGTTGAATGAGCTTTTGGCAATCCTTTCTGCGATACGAGAAGTGATAAAATGCGTGGACTGGCAACACCAGAAAGCAGCACTGACTTATGCTGTGTATTAGAAAGAGAAGCTTCTAGTAATTATGTTTTTATTGGGGCCCTGCCATTAGTCTAACTCTTGCTTTCATTTCTGCTGGCACAGGAAATCCATCGTCGATTTGAGAACGCTCCCGACACGGCCAAGACAAAGGCTCTCCAAACTGTTATTGAGATGAAGGTAGGTGCTTGTTGTGTATGGGCAGCAGGAGAATTTGTTCTCTGGAAAATGGGTTTTCATCTGAAAGGTGACTCTACCAAATACCATCTGCTTCCGTCGGTCTTGTAATTTAAAATAAGTATATTTTTATACTGTTTTATTATTATTTTATTTGTTACTATTGATCACTGAAGAGACAGACACAGTAGAAACTTGTCTTCTGTCTGCCTGCAGCAGCAGATACAGATTTCTTGCAGTTAACCAAAAGTTCACTATATTACAAGAATGGGAATGATAGGTTAATATGAAAGATTTGTGGGATTTTATGATGTGGGTTCTTTTCTTTTTATGTTATCAATGTTTGAAGTATTGCTTTGCATTCTGTGTGTTAGCAAACTTGACACCCACTTAAAGAATGGGTCATATAGCTGGAAATATGTCTGTATGCCACCATAAACCTAACTTTTCTAGATGAATTTGTGATTGAATTCTTAAGCCATTAGTGTAAGTATTTAATGGACTGATGGCAATTGGCCAAGAGCTCAGGAGCCATAATCAAGTGTGTGGTTTACACAGCTTTATGCAATCATATTTCATATTTAATTGCTCATAAAGTACATCAGACAGGGTTTGGACAAATGGAATTGAAAATTTGGAAAGTGTCTTTGCAAGCTGTTCTTTCCCATTTTGTATCCCTCCTTTTTATTTTATTTTCCTTCCTTTCGTTCTCCTGCAACTTTTTCCATTCTATATCAGTGTTTTCCTTGTTTATATCCCATCTTTCATTTCCTATCACTCTTTTATTAGTCATCTTTGTGGTCCATAGTAATGGAAACTAGCTGACCATCTGGTAACATTAGGTGTCTTTGCTATCAAAAGAGAAACAGAGGGACATTTCTGGGAAATGATGTGAGCACTGAAACTAAATACTGTTGTCAATTTCAACATATCATTTCATCTTACTAACTCTAATTTTTTGCTGCAAAAATCCACTTTCTACATTTTAACTGAAGTATCAACATTAAGCAGGAAATCCAGTTAGATCTTCATAATGATGCTTTTAAAAATACAGTCTTATGAATGAAAACCTGTATTAAAAAGATCAGCTTTTTGTTTAGCTGTGCTTTGCTTATCAAAGAATAGGTTAGAAAGGTTTTGTTTATGAAAGTCTGAAGTATAGTTTCAAATCAGATCTGTCTCTCCAGGAAAGACTAAATATTTTGGTGAAATGAAATAAGAAAAAAATAGACTGCTTTAAGAGATAATAGTTCCTAAATACATATCCATGGTCATGAGTGTACATGGAGCTCTGTGTGCTGTGTGAATCTGTTCTTGCTGTTCTAACACAAAAGACTTCTAAAGAAACAGTAAACCAGGTCCCCTGAATGAATACCTCTGATCATCCTGTAAAAGTATGAGGATGATGATAGATTGACTTTGTTTTTCCACATGGCTATTTTCAACCCACTGAAATGTTTTATACATTGTACATATGAGCCAGCATCCTTTACTACTTTATCCAATCAATAATGGATTGTTGCACGTTTTCCTTGCTTGTGGTGCTTTGCTGTTCCCCATTTGTGACCTCACTTAAATTAACTAGTGGCACAAACCCGATTTCTTACCGTTCTTGCAGTCACATTTTGCTGTCCATTCAATTTGCTGTCCATTCAATTCGAATTACATTTCTCTCTGAAAAGGCAACATTTCCTCACGTTCCTTTATTTATTCATTTATTTATTTATTTCATCCTACGTGATGTTTCTGCCCTGAACCATGTTTTCTTTCTGTACTATACTCTTGCTTTCCTTGAAAGGTAAAAACTAAATTGAAAAATGAGTATCCGAGCTCTTATATGTAAAGAGTTGAACGCTGATTTCTCTAAGAACTTCCTAAGCAAATTTCAAGGGCAGGTAATTTATTGGACATGGATCTCCTTTTGTTTTGCTACAACAATATGTTAACAAATCACCTAACTGTGTGTCTTTATCCATCTCCTTTAATCACTTTCAGGATTCAAAAATCTCTTCCATGGAGCGTGGCCTCCGGGATTTGGAAGAAGAGATTCAGATGCTGAAGTCCAACGGAGCCCTGAGCACGGAGGAGCGGGAGGAGGAGATGAAGCAAATGGAGGTGTACAGGAGCCACTCCAAATTCATGAAAAACAAGGTACTGGGAAAACAGCTGACAGCCCTTCTTAAACTGAGCTGAGGGAACAGAGCAGAGAAATGTGCATGCTTTAGTTAGCAATTATGGTCTGCGTTCCCAGGCAAATGCTGGCAAACAGAATGGATTTAGTACATGTCAGGAAGCCACTAAAGTAACTTGAAAATATGTAAGAAAATTTAAAATTGAAATATTTTGAAAATTGGAAAAATTTAATTGAAAATATTAGAATGGTTTTTCAGTAAAATCAGTGGCCCAGGTTTTCCTTTTATTGTCACACATGATATTATTCCTCTTTTTTTCCTCTTTTTTTCCTCTTTTTTTCCTCTTTTTTTCCTCTTTTTTTCCTCTTTTTTTCCTCTTTTTTTCCTCTTTTTTTCCTCCCTTTTTTCCTCCTTTTTTTCCCCCCCTTTTTTTCCCCCCCTTTTTTTCCCCCCCTTTTTCCGTTTTCCTTCTTGCTTTCCTTCTTGCTTTCCTTCTTGCTTTCCTTCTTGCTTTCCTTCTTGCTTTCCTTCTTGCTTTCCTTCTTGCTTTCCTTCTTGCTTTCCTTCTTGCTTTCCTTTCCCCCCCTTTTTCCGTTTTCCTTCTTGCTTTCCTTCTTGCTTTCCTTCTTGCTTTCCTTCTTGCTTTCCTTCTTGCTTTCCTTCTTGCTTTCCTTCTTGCTTTCCTTCTTGTTTTCTTTTCCTTTTTCTCCTTTTCCTTTTCTTTCCCCTTTCCCCTTCCCCATACCCATCCATTATTGGTTCGGGTTTCATTTGGTCCGATGTCTTTCCAAAGGTAGTTCATTGAAAAAAGGAAATTCCTTTTTGCAGCCGTTGTACAACTGTTTGGCCTTTCCATTACGTAAAAGTTGAGAAGAGGATGAACTGGCACAATAATGGCTTTCCACTCCACTCTCCTTCCAGCAGTGGAGTCAGCATGAGAGCAGAGTCTGCAACAGTGGTGCTGCTGACATTTCTTCTGTTGTTTGCAATACAGGACAAATACAGCAGTGAGAGATGTTGGTCCTCACTTGTAAAGATGGACACTGGCTTTTGAATTGTCTGCAGGCAAAAGTCAATCCATTCTTTGTTTCTCAGTCTTTTAGCAGCTCCTAGCATTCTTTAGTGAAGGTTCAGGCCCTCTTGTGCAGTAAATTTAAGTATACTGTGAACAGCCTTTCTCAATTAGCTTGTGTGCTTTCCCTGCAAGAAGGATACAAACCCTGGAACAGAGGTTTAAAATTACTCTACTAGGTCCTGAACAATTGTAACCCACTGCATTTGTCCTACTTGAAATTATTGGTCAAAAAAAGAGTGCTGGGTGAAGTGTCTTGGAGAAAGCAGTGTTACTTGCCCCAAAGTAGATACAAGTACTAAGTGTGGGTTCCTTCCTCTTGCCTCACACCAGTTTACTGAAACACCTCAAGATAACCACTTCTGTTCTTGCTTTTGCTATTTATCCCACTGGGTTGCTTCTAGGAACTGAAGAGGGCACCTTGTTCAAATTAGGAATGGAGGAGGAGGTTATAGCACCACTTCCTTCCATCTTTTCTTCTTTCTTTCCTTCTTTCATTGTTAGCAACTCTTCAATTTCCCCTTGTCCTCTCCCTCTGTGGATCTATAGATCTGCTCAGCTGCTTGATTTCTCTTCTGTCTCCTGGTCTGCTCACTTATGTTCCTGCAGAAAATGTCTTCCTTTTTGATATCTGTTTGCTTATGACTCATGGCCATCTCCAATCCTCACATCTTGCTGTCCTACCTTGTTCTGTAATTGCACAGCATTTATTTTTTCAGCGTTGTGTTGTATACATAATTTGTGGCTGTAGCTTGACAATTAACATTATTTCTCTGAAGTATGTCCTTTTTCCTGTTGTAATTTCCCTATGAACTGCAGTTTCAAAACCCTTGGGATGAGTGCCACATACTTGACATATGTAAACATAACCATAACTGTATATCTTCTGTTTCATAATCAAATTCTTGTCAGACAGCTTTTATGAAATTACACAGACATTGAACTTTTGAGAGGACTTAGTGAAGAATGGAAGAGAAAATGAGTGACCAGTGTTGATCCTTCTGTTCAGTCCTTTTGTCACTTTCAGTCAGTTGGACTGAAACAGGCTGACTAGAAGCTGACAAATAATAAATATTTAAAAGCATAATAATGTCGTGACAGGTAGAGCAACTGAAGGAAGAGCTAAGTGCCAAAGAGGCTCAAGGGGAGGACCTGAAAAAAAGAGTGGCTGGTCTCCAGACCGAGGTCTCTGCAGTAAGATCTCTCTTTTGTGTGCAGTGGCCATTCACTGGGGCTTGCTAGCTCTTCTGGCTTTCTTCTCTTACCTCCTTCATGGCTTGATATAACAAGTAGAACTAACAGCCTGCTCAGCCTTGTAGCTACCTTTTTGTTCACATGGTTTTGGTGTCCATAAATAACATCACTCTCCAGCTGAACATCTGTATTTGTTTTATTGCTGTTTTTTAATGGTATGAGCTGTTTGAGCAATAACCTACTCTTCTCTACTGAAGCAGATTTTCAAAAGCATTCAGCACCCATTTTGGGGACAGACTTTCAAAGAGATTTCCTTTTCCTAGTGAAAAAAAAACTAATTTGAAAACTTGTGTTGAGCCCTCTTAACATTGTTTCACAAAAAAATCATGAAATCTGGATGCTGAACGCTTTTATAACTGATTGCTCAATTTTAGCAGCATGAATTTAGGTTATTCCTTTGCTGTGAATTTGGAATTTCACTCAGAAGAGTGAATATGGTTTCTCATCTAGAAGAGAGATGTGAGCGCTTGATGCTGTCTTCACTTCTCTTGCAAATGTGGATGGTGTGTGCTGCATTCTTACTAAAGAGCTCTGGCACGTTGGCAGGGTGGGCTTGCAGCTCTGAAATGGGACACAAGAATCTTGTCTGGAGAAAGGATCTCACAGTGCTGCTTGGGAATCTTCACCTAATGAAATGCTGTAAACATCTTTTCTGAGATGTGCCCAAAAACAATCTGTCTTTTTGAGAAAGTTTTACTCTGATTCATCTACTTACTAATTGAAAAAGTTTGTGTCATCTGAGATTTTTTAAGGAGGCTTTTTTGTTTAGATACTCTAGAGAAGGTAACCAGTAAATAATTCAGCTCTTTGCAGTTAGAGTTGTTCTGTGCCTGGCAGTATTGTGCAACTGGTGGCTGACAGCAGAAATAGTGCAGCTGACATCAATACCTCTGTGCTGAATTGAAATAGGTGGCAAAATCATCCTCTGGGCATATTTGCTTTTAGTAAAATATGAAAAAAAACCAACTTAGCAGGTTTGAATTAGTGAACAACAAACTATTGAGTAGCTCTGTAAATTCTTATATACCTTCTCAGTGTTCCATTTAATAAAATGAGTTTGAGAGGTTTTTTGAGATGCATGTCCTTTTCCTTCCCCATTCCCTCATGTCTACAGTTTCACACTGGAACACAGGAGTCCTGGGTTAACTATTTTGATACTATTTTAACACTCTTTGGTAAAGAGTTTTATTCCTTTAATTGCCCACTATTGAAACAGTGTTGTCAATATAAAAGTGCATTTATCCAAGCTTTTTTTTTTTCCTCAGTTATTTCTACAAGTATGTGCATTTATTCTAATCAAAAACTTTAAAAAATATAACCTTTAGTATTATTTTGTTCATGTGGCATGTTTCCAAACATGGACAGTAATTTGGACAATTTTTTTATCTTGTGATGTCCTTTAATTTCTGTTTTGAAGCACTGGACAATGCACTTTTGAGGCTAAGGGATTTTTTTTTTTTAATGTCGCAAACAGAATTGTTCAAGTTGACAAAGACTGTTAAGTTTTTAGAAATACATCCACCTATACTATATAATATGTAGTGGTAAAATATTGCTATTCTGTGAGATAGGAAGCAAACCAGAAAGCTGGTTACAAACTTGGGCTTAAAACTACATTTAAACTTCTCTGTCATCTTTTATTCATTTATTTTCAGACTTAAGAAAAATTGTCTGGAGTGATTATTGCATTTAAATTAAAAGTTTGTATAATATAACTGGCTTTTTTGCTTTTCTTTTAACTTTTTAAATTTACTGGGAGTTTTTTTCTTAATAAAAATCCAGCACACATTCATTAAAATAAATTTGCATTTTTGTACTGATCTAATTCACTACATTAAATTTAGGAAATTGCTCTCACCAAAATGCAATTCCACAAACAGTCTTCATGTTGTTTTGATGAATATCTGCATCTGCTTTTAGAAGCTTCCACAAACTAAAGTATATGTTTCATAGAGTAAAATGCTGATTTTGTAAATAGTGGGAAAAGTAAAGGTGTCTTCCCATCCTGTGTAAGCATGAGGCTGGATTGATAGGTGAGGAGCTGGAGGGCAACTTAGTGATTTGGCATTTCAAAGCAAATGTTGTGCTGCTGAGAGCCCTGCAGGTGTCTCATCTGCTCTGATATTACAGACCAGGGATCCTTTGTCATTACAGTTCTGCTTCATCTTCATTAAAACCTTGTCCCTGTTACCTGTCTGGGTTTGGTCAGTCCTTTGGAAGATGAATAACTGCCACTATTAAAAAGAAGCTCCCTTGAAAAATTGATGACATTGCTCCTCTCTCTTTTTTCTTGTATCCTTTGCTCATGACACAAATTTTTGCCAGCCTTTCACTCAAGATAACTGAAGGCTTCATAGTTCTGTGGGATAATTTCAGAGTATCATGCTGTTGGTTGATGGTAGTTTTTGTAAGGAAGGCATAAATGATTTCTCCCTTTGCTCATCCTTTGTGTGTGTTGCAGATCGGCCAGGTGAAACAGGAGCTGTCACGCAAGGACACCGAGCTGCTGGCCCTGCAGACCAAGCTGGAGACCCTCACCAATCAGTTCTCTGACAGCAAGCAGCACATCGAGGTTCTCAAAGAGTCTCTTACAGCTAAAGAGCAAAGAGCTGCCATCCTGCAGACAGAGGTGAAGTGGGCAATTCTGTACTTGCTGAGTGTGCACAGAGAAAGAGAGAAAACCCATGATCTTTTCTGTTCTTAGGCTGTGCAATCCCATAGCTGCCATCCAGTGCTGCTTGTTCTGAGCATTCTGTATCTTTGATTGTATGTCTAGCTCTCTAGGCCAGGGGATTGATCTAGAGACAGATATGTGTGCATAAGTGCTTGGCTGAATTAGAAGTTGCAGTGTCTGAGCTGGGAGGATTTATTTGCAGTGACCTTGTAGCTAGAGGAGAGAAGGGAAAGGAATATGATTCCGACAGCAAACACTCTGCAGAGGCTTCACCATTACTGTCAGAATGTCTAGGAACTCTTGCTTTGCTTACACCTAAAATATGGACTTTCATGGTTTATGATGCATATTCCAAAGTAAAGGAAAAATATTTTTTCTGAACTGTGTTTTGATGACAAATGCTTAATAAATTCCCATATTAGATAAGACCCAGGTGTGTATCTGAACATCACACAGATAATGAATGCAGCATAAACATGTTGCTTCTGGACATTCTTGAAGAGCAAGCATGAAATGTTGTGTGCAGACAGCACTTCAGTCCCTGGCTTGAAAATTGTAGTGTTAGTGGAAGTCCAAAAGATGGCAGTGATGCATTGAAAACTTTGTGTTGTTGCAGCTGAGAGTCAAAGCCAAAGGAGCTGAGAAAAAGGCATGCAGGAAATTTATGGGTGACGCTGGTAGAAGGTTCCATATTACAAGAGCTTAAGAGAATTGGTCTGAACTTTATGCCCTAATTTAACTTTCCTTTAGCCAAAATTGGTGAATCTGTGGGTGCTCATGGCCTTGCTGACATGCAGTAATGAAGTTGCATAATAAATATTTTTGGATGTTCCAGGATGGCTTTTCTGATTTTTCTCAGATTTATGTCGAGGTTGAGATTTCATTAGTGGGTATAACTAGGAAAGTGTTTCAATTTGCATTCATAAACCTCCTTTTAAATTTGTTCATTCATTTTTACTAGTTCATGAATGTACCCTAGATTAGTACATGTCTATTTAAAGAAAATATTTAAATTTCAAAATATCATTGAAAGCAGGTGTTAGGTAAATAAACATTTTCGAGGGTGAAATGCAGGCTTTGATCCACTGCATGATTGAAAAGAATATAGATATGTTAAATGTGCCGTTCTGTGACAAACCTACAAAACTAGAAACACATTTCTCACTTCTAAGTAATAATTAGTAGTACTTCATCTCCATGAGATGTGAAGTTCTTGAACAAATTTACTTTATTAACAAGCTAAGACTTCAGTAGAGGATCATATTTTCAGCTAGTACAGTAGATAAACATATTTATTCAATTAAAATGTCCAGAATTGAAACAGAGTATTTAAAACCAAGAAGACTTGATTATATAACATTGATAGATACTCTTGAACATCTTATTTTACCTAAAGACCAAAGTACTTTAATACAGAAAATTACTCTACTCTCTAACTTGTAATATTACTAAATTTAAAACCAAGAAGACTTGATTATATACCATTGGTAGATACTCTTGACAGTTATTCAAAACGTCTTGATTTTATTTTACCTAAAGACCAAATACAGATTTTATTTTACCTAAAGACTTTAATACGGAAAATTACTCTACTCCCTAACTTGTAATATTACTATTAATCATTGAGTATATTTGTTCTTCATTGGCTGCTTCCAAATGAAATTCTCATGTAGCACCACAAAACCAAACTGGATTCCTCCTTCCAAGAAGATATTTATACTTTTTGAAAGATAATCTCATTTTTTTCACCCTTGTTGGAGTTCTTGTCAGAAAGCTCAACAATTAAATTATCACAGAGTCACCTTTTTTCTGTTTTCATAGGTGATCCTCTTAAGCATAGGATTGAAACATGCTGAGAACATACAGTGTTGAGATGTTTGTTATTGCATCCTGTGATGATTTGGTTTTTTAAAATGAAAGGATATCTTTCCATACCAGGGTTTTCTTTGGGAATGAGGTAGGAATGTGAGATCCTGCTTGGCCTCACTTCTTGACGGCACTGGTCAATGTTAAAACCCAATTAGCTTCTCTCAAGGCACCTAGATTGAGTGTGAGGAGGGAGAGCTGCAGTTTCTGACATACACTGTCCGACATCTTCATAGGGGATCAGTTTTTTAAAGTCAGATTTAAATAAACATTAAAAAAAATATATACCTCTGCAAGCCTCTACCTCTTATTTAGTCTTTTGTTAAAGGAACTGCTCACAGGTGAGGAAAAGTGTTGATATAACATCTCAAAAATGGATGTGCCACCTGCCACACTAGAACTAGAAGCAGCAGTGAGCTGTTTGTGGGGTGTTTATCTTGAGGGCTATTGGGTGGAGAGGATATTGTGGTTAACTTTTCAATGGGTGTAGAAAACTTTAAAAATAGCTCCAAAATTGTAGAGTCACTTTGTAAACAAAACAAAAAGTCAGTATTTATGTTGGAATTAAGGCTTTATCCATATAAAGTTTTCACCCAGTGAGCCCTTCAGCTTAGATCAGTGCCAGAAGTTCTGTGGCTTCAGTGGGAAGTTGCATTAACCAGTGAGACTGTTCTCCTTTATTTTTGTATACTGCCCAAGCTGGCATGGTTCTCTAATTGGTCTCTTCCTATGGTAAATTCAGATTAATATTTAGTAGAAAAAATAATCTAATCATGTGTGCACTGAATGTCTCATTAGAACATAAAATTTTCTGAGCATTTTTCTCAACTGGGGCTTATGCTGGCATTTTGAAACTGAAGTAGATTCTACCAAATCAGAGACAGAGGAGTGGATTATATTTAGTGAGGAATGTCCAAATGGGAGCTGGGTGTTAAATGTCCTGTGCTAGAGCTTGTGCAAGAGCAGTTGAACTAACTTCTGACCCAGGCAGGCCTTGGGAGCTGCACATCTGTCCTGCACTGAGTTTGTAACCCTGGCAGGAGCTAAATACCCTCTGCACAAAGCCAGGTGTCTGCACCTCTGCTCCATGGCATCGTTGTGTAATCTAAGTTGTTTGGAAAACTGGGATCTAAATGTTCATGAAGAATTCACTCTCATCTACAGACCATCCTGGATATGCTGCAATTGGTATAAGGAGGTGAAGAGTCAAATCTAATCTAGTTAAAAAGAAAGATCAGTGTCAAAAATAGAGAATTAAATTAAGTCTTGTGGTAGCACTGCATTCAAATCAGTCAATAAACATAGCTTTAAAGTGTTAATTGCAGACTATGCTGTCAGTAAAAAGGCTTAACTCCTTCTTTGGATTGATATATGTTTGGATTGATATATGTTTCCCAGTTAGTAATGGAATGTCACAAACTGATCCTTTTTAAAATGTACTCATACTTGGAACTTAATCTAACAATAGCTACAATAGGTAAAAAGCAACTCTCACCTCACATACCAATTTTAATTTCATGTCTCTGTGCATTTCTCAATTATTTTTAAGTTCTGAGTGCTGACATAGAATTACTTCAACATCTGCTTTAAAAAGTGGCTGGCTCCTGTTAGAAACCTTAGCAGGCTCTTGAATACACATTTCAGGATTGGTATTCCACCTGATCCTTCTGCTGCCTCTACAGCAGTCACACCTACAGAGAATTAAACTTTAGAATTTTGCTGTTACAGAGCAATTGGGGCTTGGATATAGCATAGGGGAGGTTGTACCTTCTGACACCACTGAGTGAAGTATGGTTTGGTTCACTGATCTAAATTATGGTTCGGCCATGGTTTGAAGAGCTTTCAGGTAGATGTGAAGAATCACTCAGGAAAAATGAGTGTGCTGTTTTTTCTAGGCATCACTGACATCTTCTTAAACCCAAGTGGGGAATCACCAGGGTTGGAATAACATGCTTGCCACTGTACAGTGGAGATGGTGATAAAATTCAGAAAAAACCCATGTTTTCAATCTCAGTCCTATTAATTCAAGCTCCTGAAACTGTGGAGCACCAAGAGGTCTGAAACTCACTGTGGACTTCTGAAAATGTAAATGATTTCCCTGTAGTTTGGAAATATTCTGAAAGCTAAGACTGTCATTACAGAATTCAAGATTCTAAAAAAGGCTTAAGATGAGATTTATATTAAATATAATTTCATTTATTGTGCTTATTCTGGTAGTAATTGGAGCTACTAATGGATGACATTTCCTTACAAATTTGGACTTGTACATGTTTAATATATGGCTAGACACATTAAGAACAGAGACATAAAATGTTATTTACAGCTACTGGAAAACTCTGTGAAGACAAATCAGTGGTTCCCAGCACAGTTTTTCATAGATCACCCTTAGAGTGAAGAAGTGTTGTGTGTGGTATCCAGCTGTACCTGGGAGGGTTAAAGGTGTGCTTGTTTTGCTAAAGCTTGGTGAGCAGTGGGTGCTGCAGGCAGGGGAAGTGAGTGAGCCCCTGTGACAGGAAGGACTGGCCTGAGCTGCACTGTAAGGTTTTACCTGCCATGCAGAATTAAAGACGTGGCAGTCCATTACTGGGAAAGCAGTTGGGTTAACACAGGGTTAAGACAAAACCATCCAAACACAGAATTCAGGAGAAGGGGTGTCAGCACCTCAGTAGTGTTTGCCTGATTGTTTCCCTGTGCTGAGAAAATCCTGAGCTGACTCTGTTGCAGTTGGCATCATCTGTCTCCCACAGACCTCAGTTCTTGTCAGTGCGGGAGGATGCCATGCATAAACTGAGCTGACATGGATAAACAAGTGCAGTGTTCTGCCAGGAATAGTGCTAAGGTGATGATTGTGTGTCCTGCCAGCCTTTGAAGATACTTTTGAAAGTGTTTTCTGTGGTTTCCCAGGCAAAGACCTCACACAAATAAAACCAGGAATGCAATTTACCCCAAACCATAGGCTAATATAGAGTTCAAAGAGAATAATCAATCAGAAAATGGAAAGCATTCTGTGGATAAATTTCTATTTGCAGATGTTCTCCTTTCACTTACTGCTGTGCTGTAGGCATCTGGACTGTCTCAAATATTTTGCAGCACAACTGTTGAGAGTATTATGTTTTCTTGTGAGGGAGATTTTCAGTTTCCCTTGAAGAATTAATGAAAGTGACTCTTAGCTCTAATATCAAAGATTCCCAAGGAAGAACATACCTAATCAATCTATAGAACTGTATGTTTTAAAAAAGAAGACAAAGCATGATCCACCTGCTAAACCTTTCATTGCAAATACTATCCATCCTGTAAATCATATTTGGGTAAGACCTGGTACTCTAATATCCCTGCAGATCACACTATTTACCCCATTTGCTGGGTGAGAAGTCAGGAATGTGATTTTAATAATGTATGTGTAAGGGAGAGGGCTCCAGACACAGAGGTGGCAGTGGGATTGCAGCGCTGATGGGGAGAGCAGGGCAGCTCTTTTCCCTGGAAAAGAGGGAAAGTGCTTACTGCTCTGTGGGAAAGGAGGCAGACAATGCCAAAGGGTTTTGTGGGTGGAACCCTGGAAATGCAGAGCCTCAGAGACAACTTTTCCATTAGCAATGCAAAATAAAATGGAATTAGAATAATATGTTAAAACTAAGTGTCGCACAAAATACCATAAACAGAGTCAATTCCTAAATTCTTACCCCAGCTGGGGTTGTCCAGTGGTTGCATCCTTTCACTTCATGTCTCTGCTAGTCTGTGCTGTGCAGAAGGACCAAGAAATTCATTGATCAGCCTGTTTACTCTGTGTGACTGATGTCCTGTAATGGATTCTGCTAACAGGAACCAAATCTGATACTGTCAAATGAGATTAGCAGCCAAGCTGGCAGATTTGAGCTCTGGCTGAATGCTGAGTGGATAAGGGTCAGTGGGTTTCTTTTGGATCGTGAGCAGGTTGGTGGTGTTGGATTTCGTATTCCACAATAGCCTTTGAGATTAGTCTGTGCTCTGTGGTGACCTTACTCTCCTCAGTGAATTTATATTCAGGTAGCTCTGATTCCTTCTCCCATTTCCTTTGTCTTGGGAGCTCTGTTTCACATATGGACAAGAAATGCAGAAGGAAAAGCAAAAGATGCTCGACATGCAGTTTTGAAGTTTGAGGTCACCACAGCGTTCTCAGAGCATGTTTCTAAATTCACTCAGGCCCTTGGAGCTCTGAGTGTGTTTGTGTGTCCAAATTGCACCCACAATATCCTGTACTGTGTCATTTGTTCAATTTTACCTTTAATATAAAACTGCATGCTGTGAAAAACACGTTATATTTAAACAATTAATTTGCTTTTTAAGCCAAAATATTCTTAGCCATCCTGAGGTAACCTCTTCCCAGTTGTGATCTGCAGTGGCTACAAAGAGCTCTGCTTTCATTACCTTCAGGCTCAGCTACTACTGTGATTAAAATTCAGACTATAAAGTGACTGTCTGGTACAGTGGGTCTGTGTTTATTCTCTGATTATTAGTAATGTTTCAAATAAAGGGGTCAGTTTCCCTGCATGTGAGAAAACTTCTCCACAACACATTGTGTTGGCTTCTATTTGAGTAAAAAAAAAATTAGTGTTATGTGATACACACCTGAGTTATTTGAGAAGTATGATTTGAGGTTTTCCAAGAAGGAGCATTATTCACATATTGTTGGGAATAACATGGTTGATTATTTTTAGTATTTAGTCTTCTGTCACTTATGGTAACTGTTTTATCCCAGTTTTATGTGTTGAATTATTAAAGAAAGGGGTGTTCAATTTCTGTATCTATTTGTAATATTTCCCCTGTGGAAGTGCAGTTTCACTTCCCTGAAGTTTCTCTCCTTCAGTGCTAAACAAAGCTTGTTCTGCATTTCTGAACCCAGGTGGACGCGCTGCGGTTACGTCTGGAGGAGAAGGAGACCATGCTGAACAAGAAGACAAAGCAGATCCAGGAGATGGCAGAGGAGAAGGGGACTCAAGCAGGAGAGATCCATGACCTCAAGGACATGCTGGAGGTGAAGGAACGCAAAGTCAACGTTCTTCAGAAGAAGGTAAGGTTGGAGAGCTCCAAGTCAGATAAACACCTCTGGTGCTTCTCAATTTCCAAGGCTGTCAAAAAGTCTGAACTGGAATGTACATTCTGGAGATTAATGTTCCAGTCCATTGATGTAATGGGAATATGATGAAGGAGGAATTTGCTCGAATTTTTGACAAAAAATCAGAATTCACAGCAGAGGTTGTTGCCTTGCTGTGATTGCACATGCTGCTTCTACTTCCATTTTAATATTGCCAGTGGCTGAGGCATTTTGATAAGGGCACATGGTCTGAAAAATCAATCCTTTCCCACCCAGCACCTTACCAAAATCACACTGATTTGAAGCACAGGCTGATCATGACTTCACTATGTGACTGAATGAATGAGAGGTTGGATCAGTAGAAGCAATTAGGGTGATTTCTCTGTAACTGACCTCGTGAAGAATTTTGTATAACTTTTGTTAAAAATGCTGTGTTCTCATACTTAATATTTCTTGGGAAGTGCTAGAATAGGATAGTCAGACTATCCTTCATATCTTTTTAGATAAGAAAGATGTAGACCTTATCAATGAACTGGGTGAGGTCTGGGTCAAAAAAACACGTAGACTGTGTCAGACAAATTAGAGAGGCATCCCAAAGGCACTGAGCCCTAGGGCAAGGGATGTCATTATGGATGATTGGTGGCAAATTGCACACAAAGTATATCCCAGTTTTCCTCTGCACAGGGTAAAAAGACAGAAATGCATGTACTGCAATAAATTTTAATTTGAAGAACATTTTTTTTCTCTTTATCTTTAGAGAAGCTGTTGTTGGAGCTCTTATTCAGTGTATTGGCCTGAGGATGTGGGGGTTTTTGTTCTATTTTTTTTTCCTAGACCTTTAAACAATTCTGTGGAATTCTTGTGATATTAATAGTTCAGAATATTGATTAATTTTTGATTCCTGGCCAATGCCTTTTCTTCTTGTCTGTAACCATAAATCATGAGGGTTTAGGTCATGTTCAGTTCTGTTACAGCAAATGTCATGCAGGAATGGAAGTTCAGGCATGGACTTCAGCCATAAATAAGTAATTAATAATTCTGGAGCAGAGCCCTAATTCCCAGTCTTCACAGTCTCTTTTTTTTTGACTGTTCATATTTTTAGAAACACAGAATTCTGATTTTTTTGTGCTGTGTTTCTTTTTGTTTTACAAAACTGGTCGTGCACCCTCCAGACAGAGATTGAGATCCCAGCTGAATGTTTAACCAAGGGGTGGGGGGAGTCTGACATTTGTGTAAATGTTAAATGTCACTGAGGTTGTTTTATTTCCATTCACTCTTACACTGCTTTTTCACACAGTTTCTTGCTCTACTTGACACTTGAGAATGATCTTTCATTAGATCATTTATAGGCAGCTCTAAAGGTTCTTTTTTTAGTACTTGTTTTTTTTGAGACCACAGTAATCCATATTGAGACAGTTCCATTTTGTGTCTTCATGCATCTGACCTGGTTTTTCAGGACTGTTCCCTGCTGCTTTCCAGTGAAAGTACCTGCTCTTTTCAGATTGGAAAGAAAGGACTCAGGCTTTTAAGAGTGAAACCTTTGAGGTCCTGTTCTCCTGGATAGCTCCACTGAGGATAACACTGCCGTAATAAACTGCAATTTGTGGTGTTGTGTAAACCTCTCTCTGAGCTTCTTAAGCAAGAACAAAACAAAACCCAATGAAACAAAGCATCATAAAATGCTTTGGGATGAAATGGACTTGAAACATCATCCAGGTTCAGTTCCCTCTGCCATGGGTAGGGATGCCTTCCACTAAACCAGTGCTCCAAGCCCTGTCCAGCCAGGCATTGAATGCTTCCAGGGATGGAGCATTCTCAGCTTCTCTGTATGAAATACATAAACCTATCTGTAGAAAAATGTCTATTTCCTGCTGCTAACTACAATCACATGCAGAGATTTGAATTTGCTTTAGCCTTGAAGTTGCTGGAGGCATTTTCTTTAACATCAACAGTTAAATTGTGAGAGTTGTAAACTTGAAGTGTAACTAGCTAACCTAGAATATTCTTGTGGAGAATCCAGGTGGCAGTTCTTTTATCTGAGGTTTGTGGTGCAATATGGAATTCCTTTTTGGTTTTTGTATAGCCTGGGGTAAAAACCTGGCAGTTCAGGCCTTTCAAGTTCAAGGATTGATGTCTTTAACTCAGATTTTGAATTACTTCTCCAGACCTGGGATTGAAGAGTAGGTATGGGATTTTCTATAGATAGGGGTTTGCATTTTCTTGTTCTCTTTAACATTTTTCCACAGAAAAGCAGAGCTTGAGAAAATACCTAAGGAAGGGCTTTTCTGATTTTTTAGTATGTGTTATTGTGAAAGTTATGAGAACTTGCATAAAAACTGTTTCAGGTGCTAGGGAAAAATTATGAAGCCTCAATTTATCTGGTATATATGGCTGTCCTTTTTTGACTTTACAGATGGCTATCTCTGCCCTCTGCCTGGAAACTCAAAAGCCTGTAGCTCCTCTCATATAAATATTTTTCTCTCAATCCTTGTAAACTGTGATTTGTTTTTTCTGGTTTTGCATTTCTAGAGTGCATCTTATTAAAGTGCATATCTTGTTTTCTGCTTTATCCAAGTGCTATCTTTCAGTTCTTCCAGGACAGTTCAGAATTTTATTGCCATTAAAAAAAAAAAAAGGCAATTTTTAAACTTTTACCTCCATGCACAATTGTATTTTTATTCCTCTCTCTTGTTACAAACTGGTATGTTCAGACAGATCAGGTTTTAGTCTTAGATTCTAGTTGAAGATCTGACAGTCTGGTTTAAAGTATCTTCAGAGGTCCTAGATATTATAGATAGTAGTTTGGTTTGTCTGGGTTTTTCTCTTGCTGGCTTCATTATCTGATAGTAAATGTTTGTTTTAAGTTTATTGACGTGGTTTAAGTAGTACTCATTTTAACTGAATAGGGTGGAAGATCATGAAAGGCACGTCGTACAAAAAGTGCTTTTCTTGTGTAGTGTTAATTAGTATTTTTGTATGGAAATAATGTATTTGGAATGAGCAGGTATGAGAAGGAACAGGGTAAAGATGCGACAAGTTGAAGGAATTTAACCAAATCAAGGATTGGATTAGTAGATACTATTTAATCAGTTTTCCCCTAGTACTCTTCCTTCAGCATTTACTCAGGCATTTTTGAAGTTAGGTATTTTTGAAGTTGGATTCTAATCAACTAGATTTTGCACACTAATATTTCTTAATGCTAGGTACAAAGAAACTTTGGAGCAAAAGCTAAAGTGATAAAGATCTAAAAATAACAGAGTTTATTAAAAATTATTTACTTGCATAACTTGGCCATTTAAGAAGAGTTGCTTATTTCTTTTGGAATGTAGAGATTGCCTGTACTAGAATGTAGCCATAGTTGAATGGGTATTGGACCTCATGATTTTTTTTATTTTCTGTGACTGTTTTAGATGTGCAATCACCTTTTCTGGTGACACTGACAAGGAATTGTTTGGCGTGGTGCCCAAAACTCTGCTATCCTAAATTGTTGCTGTTGAAACAAAAAATTATTTAAAATGCACCTTTTTTGGGGGGGATGTCTCTGGATTAATTGACACAGACCACCTCTTGCTTTGCTTTATGAACCATTATTTTTGTTGTATTGGTTAAAGCTGGTGAGTATACTAAAAAGTATACTAAAAGTATACTTTTTAGTCATCCAAAAATCAAGGTGAAGAAAGTAATGGAAGTTTACTGGCTGATTAGAGATCAGTTAAATGACACAGAAGAAGATTATGAACAGCAAAGATCTGAAAAATTAACATGACAATTGGCATCATCACTGATACCCAGTAGGCACCAAAATACATTTTCTGGGTTGCTGAGGAAACCAGATGCTTCACATTTTAAATCCTGGAGTCTTTCCAGTTCTAAGCTCATACAGTGATGCTCCTTGCTAGTACCTTTATTTTAGACAAAAGAACTAGGGCATATGCTAGAAATTTGGAAACTTTGGCTTTATGTCTAAAAATTTAATGCAAAAACTTAGTTTTATAGAGCTTTGGGATTATTTTTTTCTCATTTCATTTAAAATGGATCTTGCATAAAATCTCATTTTAAGCTGTTAGAACTCAAGGCCAGGGGAGAGCATCTTTGAAAATAAAATAGGGACCATACTGAGCAAATTTGAAATCTGAACCTGAAAAACATTAAATGGTGCTTCATTACTCTTTTTGCTATATCTATCTGTGCTGGTAAACAAGGATGAAAAGAAATGAGAAAAAAAAATCAATATTTTGCAATCAAAGCATTTTAGGGAAATGGCATTTGGGACAAAAGATAAGTAATAATACACTGAAAGGAAAAAAACCAGGGAATCAATCACCTCTTGCTTTGGGGGTAGGCCATGTTTTGTCTTGGAGAGGGGGGTTAACACTCCCTTCTTTGTGCAATGCAGCTGCAGGCAAATAAAATGCAAGTTTTAGTGTCTGAACATAGCAGTGTTTTTGGCAGCTTCCCATGCTCTGTGTGATAATTGACCTGTGAGAAAGGAAGAGCCCAGATTTATTTTTTTCTTTGGTGCCTGTGCTTACTTGTTTAGCTAGAATTTGGGAAGGTTTCAAATGTTCTTGCACTTTTGAATAAGAAGCATTTCCTTTCTCCACAGAAGATTAATGTCCTCTGCTTCCCAGAAATCTTAGAAATCAGAATAAATATCTTGTGTTTAATGATTAGAAATACTGTGTGGCAGGAGAGGAGGACAGCAAACAAAATGTGTAACTCAGTTGTTTAAAATCAGTGGTGCTCATAGTTGGTTTAGTATTCCTAACTTTGAAGTGCAGTGTTTGTACTTTAAAGTTTATTTTCCTTCTATTCCCTCATCTCTGAAGTAGGTTTACCTACTCAGATAGCTCCTCTCCCACAACCCTGAGGAGATGAGAGAGCTCAGAGAAGGAACTGCATTTTCAAAGATCTAATTCAGTTTATGGTAGTTTCGTCCAAGGTGTGACCTTGAACTTGCCAACCAAGCTAATGAATATATGGTTTTTTAAGAATTCATGAAATCCAGGCTGGACTTTGAGACATGCCTTTGAGCTCTCTCAGCTATGGCATTTAGTGCTTTAAAGTGCCCCAGTGTCCACACTGTAGGCAGTGGCTTGGTGATACCTGCAGTGTGTCTGAATTTGTGTGAACTGTACAGAGAATAGCTCAGCAGAAGGGGCAAAGACTGGCCCAGCGAAGATGGGCTGCAGGTTCATTTACAAAGTGGGTGTGCATGTGCTCTCCTGTTTCAGACTGGATGGTTTTTTGCCTCTGTAGCACTCCTGTGGGCAAGCTTACCTGTTGCTTTTGAGACAGAAATTATACTAGGCTGGTTTGAAGGAGAAGTGTGTTTAATACAAAAAATTCTCCCTTTTATAGACAGATTCGACACATTCTACTTGATTGGTTAACTAACGAAAACATTTTCTTACAAACAGTCTTTAAGAACAGAAAAACAGAGTAAGAAAACAAGTTGTTTATACTAACTAGTTATTTTTGTTTCTACAACTCTTTAAGAAGTCTTACAAGTCCACTGTGAGAAAATGAAACCTGTTTTTTCACTCTCTGACCAGGCTGTTGTATCCACACTTATCCTCTGCTTTTCATGTGCTTGAATCATGGGCATTTAAGGAGGAGTAGCACACAGGCTCAGCTCATCAGCCCAGACTCTGCAGGGAGGGCAAGGTGGATTTGCTGCACTTTCTGCTCAGCTGGAGTTGATGAAATAGTTCGTGTTTGTTCAGGAGCTCAGGACCTTATCCAGCCCAGTTACAGGATATTTCTGTAAGTCTCTGTCAGAGCTGCACTTCTGCTCTTTTTACTCCAGGTCTCAGGTTCTAAACCCAGTTCAGAGATTTCAAATGCCGCAAAAAAGACCAAACATCCCCACAGGGCTCTGTGTCAGCTTCTTTATTAAATCTGACAGACGTGACCTCAAAGATGTGTCCTGGAGGGCCATGGGGAACTTGTCTTTCTGTGTCCCTGAAGGGATATCAGACCTCTTCTGCTGCTGCTTTTTCTTTCATTCAGACCTTCCTGTTACAGCCTTGCTGACGACCACTGGACAAGACAAAATTGCAATTTGTGCCTTTTTGAAATTTCTAGAAACCATTCTGGTTTATTGGTTGTCCTTTGTGTCCAAGATGCTACAGTAACTTCTCTTTTCCCCAGTGTACTTTTAAAATTGCTTTACCATGGGGGGGTGGGATTTTTATTGACATTCATAATGTCAATAGTATTATCTTCAGTTAGAAGAATAATAGGAAATATTAGACAGGTTTTAATCCCTCATCTCTCTCAAAACACTACTTGTGGTAGCAATGAAAGTGCCAAAGAAGACTGGAGAGGCTTCATTATGTAAGTTCAAATTCAGCACAATTCTCCTGTGAGATTTTTTTTTTCATTCCTGACATCTAGGTAGATTAGTTGTTTAATTTCCAAATGGAAAATTAGGACACAACACAGAATATTTTTTCATTTTACAGTGAGCCATGACCCCTTTCAGAGTAGTATTCTTACCCCTTCGTTTTGACTTTCCAGTTCTTTGACATTCCATTAAGACCTTTCAGAGTAATTGCAGCCCAGCTCAGGTGACATGGTGTGTTGTGGGTTTTTTGGGTTTTTTTTCTTCCATGAATGTGCAACTAATAAGATTATATTAGGGCAGGAGAATAGCACAGTTTCTTCATATCACTTTTAAGCTCCTTGCTAGTTCAGTTTTGAAGGTGGCTTATTACCATAGAGAGTTTGTTACAGCAGCTTCAGGAACAGCCCAAAGATTTGGTATCTTTGATTCCTTTGAGCCATTTAATAACATACATTTTTTTAATTGGAATATGGATCCTAAAAGGTCCACAAGCTTAACTTGAGACAGCATTTTCCATGGCAGATAGGGCATAGTTTGCAGGTGCTGGTAGAGGTGGCAGCGTGTTCTCCAGGGACTTACCCAAGGAATATACTATTTATGCTGTCACAGTAATTTTTAGTGCTACTGCAGCATCTATTGGCAGAAAAACCTACTGGATTCAAAATAAGGTTTTGTGCCTGCCTATGTTATAATTTAGAATTTTTAAATTGAGGATATGCTTCTTTATTTCTATATTACGGTTTTTTTGTTGAGCATTTTGTGGTGCTACAGTAAAAATAAAAACATCTGGATTATATGTAGCATATGTACCTATATTCCCAGGTGTATGCTAATACTCTTTTTAAAAAATCAGATGTTGCTCTGTGTGAAAGGTAGCAAGTCAATTTCTTATTTTGAGAGCTAATGTAAGGAATACTCTCTGCATTTATATTGATGTGATTAAAGAATCTTGCCTGTTGACTTTAGTAACTAAAGTGCTTGATGGTTTTTTTTCCTGAAGTAACCCTTGTAGATGAGTAGGCTCACACAAAGAAAGCAAGCAGGCCTGTGAGGTTAATGAGGTGGGTTAATGAGGTAGTTCAGCTATTGCAGCCAGGTGAGGAAGAGTTTTAAACTGATGCACACTGCTCTAACAGTGTCACACAAGATTGATAGCAACAGCTCATTTACAAGAAAACTCAACTGCAGTTTTGGTATTATCTGAAACCACAACTCGGCAAATTTGGCAAATCTGTCATATATATGGAAGGAACTTTCCTAGTATCCCTCAAAGAGGAGAAGTCACTTTAATATTAAGTGCTTCTTGGGCCTAGAGATAACCTCTTGATTGGCAAGACAGGGCATTACTCGTAGGTAATGCTGGTTTCTTGGAGGGGTCTGGGAATACAGCCAGCTCTGGGGCCCCTTGCCTTCATTACGAATTAAAAGTGTAGTTTTTTTCTGGCAAGATGAAGCTAATAAGCTTTGTTGGTGCATTCACTGTCATGCAAGACAAACAACTTCCCCATGATTGAAGAGGCAGGAAAAGCAAGGGCATGTGCCACTTTTGAGGTTGCTTACATCAGTCTTCCTCACATGGCTTTTCACCGCTCTCTGGGTTGTGAGGCTTCACAATTTCCAGCACTTTGGTCACCAGGCGTTTTCTGCCCCTGGGAGTTTTGTCTGAGCTGTGTCTGGAACAGACATTAGTGATCGTGTTAGTCAGCTTAGGGATCTGCACTAGAGCAGGGAAGGAGTAATTTGTCAGTTTAAACCAATAGTTTCCTGGATTCAGGAGTGAATTTTGAACCCACTATGCCAAACAGCCTTTAAAGCTGGGTCTCTGCACAAATTTATACATACTTTAGGATTTTCATAAGGCACAAATATATTAACAACTTTGAAATCTGTGATTACACCCAAAGGGTAAAAAAACTGGTCAGCATGGAGTAGAGCCAGCAGAGAAACTGAGGTCCCTTTGTCTGAGGACAGCATGGATTTGCTACTTAAGATGCTCCTCTGCATGATGAAGAGGTGCCAGCAAATGATGGTACTAATTTAGTACATTAGGTTTTAAAAATTTTTAGGGGTTTATGAGTATGGAGCAGTAACTAATGTAGAGTTTGATATTTAGTCACCCATCATGGTGTTCTGAAGTAATTCTGTAAGAGCAGAGATAGCTAAATACTGAAAAATGCACACACACACAAAACCACACACTCATATTTAGTATTTACAGTATGACTTCCTAATCCCTTGCTATTCATCAGTCCATATCCTTTCCAGGAGAATGAAGCAGGACAATCACAGCTGACTGGCCATGTTGTATACTGGGATTAGAAGCATCCCTCCTTTCCAGAGGTCTTCCCTCAGGGTAGAGGACAGTTTTACTCTACAGTGTATCTTTGATCATAATAAATCAGTGATTTGGGCAATGTAATTCAGTGGCTGAATTGTAATTTAATTTAAAGTCTTTGTTCAAGTTGTACAGCCTTCCGCTTGAGTGAGCCTAAATGATAATGTAAATGGAGTTTAGTTTGCTGTGAGGATTTCCTTTATAATCAGCATTAAATCCCATGTTCCCAACCTATCCCTTGCTCTGCCTCAATGGTTGGTCTTTTCTGCTCCCTGATTTCCATCCTTGGCTTTCTCCGTGCTCTGAGGAGTTCAGCCTTTCCTCTCTTTGTGTCTTTTCTTGACCTTTCTTTCTGCTGTGAGTGTGGTATGTAGCACTGTACTGTGTCTCTAACCAGGAGATACCATATTGCAGGATCCCTACTCTCTGTAGAACCAAAATCTCAAGTCAGGAAAACATCATCAGCATTGCTGAGTAACAGGGATCAAGTTGCCACAGGGTGAGGACTGTTTGTTTCACAGTAATAATCAATGAAATATGCACATGGTTTATCTAAGTAAAGAAATTTAATTGTTAGTTTAGAAACGTTTTCACTTTCCACTTCTAAAATGTTACTTTAAGTGTGAACCTTGTGAACCTTGAGATGTTCTGAAAGTAATGTCACAACTTGTTAGTTTTATTCTGCTTCTTACAAAACACAATATCAGATCTAACTTAACAATTACTAGGTTCAATTTTTCTCCTTGTTTATCAGGCTTGCACAATAAAATACTTTTGATTTTTCTTTTTTTGAACATTTGGGATCCATCAATATGAAATTATTCCAATTTGTAGTGTTTATGTTTTCTCTGTAATGAGCTTTCCTAAGTCAAATCTGTGCACATTTTTGTCAAAGCCTATTCAGAGACTTGGAACAGGAGTGAGTAAATGTCCCCAGAATAGTTGGGTTTTTAATCCTTTTGTGCTTGGTAGGTCATAGGAGTAAAACTTTGGAAAACACAGCCTTAGAGATTGCTTCATAATTCAGGACACAGCTGAAAGGGGAATTGGCATGATGTTATTCTGTGTGATTAGGCCAGGATTTCAACCAAATGGATGTTATTCATAATTAGATTCAAAAATTAAAAATAAAAAGTTAGATCGGGAAATTAATTACCAAGTTATTTCAATTATGGTTCTCAGTATAATGACATTTTAATAAATATGAAATAAATTAATAATATCTAAATTTCATTGAAGAGGAGCAGCAGAGTTTAAACTGTTTTGTTTTGGTACATGTGATAGCAGTGTTTTGTTTTGAATTACTTGTGGGAATGCAAGTATCAGGCTCAAGCTGGAACCAACAAATGCCTTGATGAACAGCTGAGGTTGAAATCTGGGTGGTGGATAATGGCTGCAGTCTCTTACCTGATGAATACCAACAAAAGGGGTTGCTCAGAGGAGCTCTGAGATAAACAAATGAGAGAGAATTTTGAATGGCTTATGTAGTTAACCCTACATAACCAACCAACTGGCTCACATATTGCCAAATCAAATCTCTTACGACCAGGTTTTCTACTTCTGTTATTTGATGGCATTTTACATAAAGTATTGTCCATTCATATAATATCTGTATGCCCTGAGACCCAGGCAGTGTCAATGGGCTGGGAAGAACTGCTTTGCTTTGCTTTCCCTCTCAGCTCAAACCCTGCCTTGGACAGGCCAGAGCCCATGGTAGGATTTGGATTCAAACACTGCTTTTAACTGGGTCAGGCTATTGATATTATTGAACCTCCTCAGAATGATGCAATTCCACAGCTAAATTTAACTGGTTTACAGCTGTCTGAGGATGTGAGTCATTGCTAATGCATAATATTTTCTAGGCAGTGCTTTGCAACTGAGACAGTGCTTAAGAACAACATATACGTTGGCTCCCCTGACAATGTGAATTTCAGTGCATTTACCAGCTCAAGAATCAGTTTTAACTCTTGGAGTCCTAATTTTTTTTGTCCCCCCCTGGTTTGAATTGTGCTGGAGTATCTTTAGAAGCTTGTAAGAAAACCTTCTCTCAGTATCAGTTTTCAGAAAAAGCAAACTTTAGTGACAGGATTGTGTTAGGTTTGAAGGAAATTCAAGCTATTTATTAGCAGAAGAGAAGGTTTGCAAACATGGTAGTAACATTCTGAGAATATGATTTGAAAGATCTGCTTTAAATACTGCTTGTTATGGGGAATGTGACAGTACAGAAAAAGCCTTTACTATTGAGAAGATATTAGAATTACAATTCACTTTATGCTGACTGTTCTTAGTTCTGCTTTGCAGGGATCTGTCAGCAAACTGGTGCTACCAGAGGTTGGCTGGGCATGCAAAAGAAGGGAGGACAAAGGAAAACAAATAGAAATAGAGTTTATTTACATAAACATACATTAACTGTTTTTCTGGCTGGTATAAATATACTTACAAAGCACCCTTATGTGAAAAGGCAGTGGAAAGAGAATAGTCTGTTGGATCATTATCCATTCTTTGTTGCTCTTTTACTAGAGGTACAAAAAAATTAACTGTCTGTACAAGTTAATATTTCTTGAATCAGCACTTCTTCCTTTTCTCAAAGCAACCCGATTGCAAGCTTAGGTCAAGAATGAAGCATTAATTTAATGAAGTGCCCTTCCTAGTGAATTCCTAGATTTTTTTTCTCTGCCTGCAAGCTGCTTCCTTTTGAAGCAGTAGCAAGGTGTCTGTTTGTGAACCATTTATTTATTTGACAATTAAGGTTTTACTTTTAAGTAGACATCACAAACCTAAATTCTTTGTCCTTTCTAAGCTGCATAGCAACAAAGTATTTTATTTGTAAAGCTAAACTTTGTAGATTTTTATGCTAATTTCAGAGACTTTGAAATGTTACAAAATCTCCCACCATTTTAAAGTCAGCAACATCAGGACATTTCCAAAGTGCACAATATTCCAGTGTGATGCTGCAAAGGCAGTAATGTTCCAGGAAAGCATTGAAATAGAGGAGCTGTAAAAAGAAAAGTTTATTGGGAAGCAAAATAAAAATTAATCCAGTGTTCCCTGGAATGGCTTTTAGTGTGATAGTTCAGGAACAAGAATCTCTGAATATAAATTGACAACAATTTGATTATATTCATATAAATTGGTTGGATCTAAAAGTAAAAAAAAAAACATATTGAGCGCAGCTGAACTTTGGAAGAAACTCTGATTTGCATTTGCCAAAATCTTTTTGAAAAAAAGGGAAATTGTTTGATCTGTCCTGAACTTCAAAACAAGTTAAAAATCTCACCCTTGCTAGAAGACATGCTTTGCCTAAAGCTTCACATTGTTGCTAGTCTTGGGAATTTAACCTTTAATAGCAGGAACATTACTTTCAGTGAAATGATTTAGTACAGTGCTGTGAGTGATATTCACTCATGTGACAGACCTTGCTTCTCACACTCACAGAATCTGTTATTGCTCAATTAAATACACATTTTTGCAATTCATGCAGGACTGTTCTAATGGTACTTTTGCAGGATTTGCAATAGGAAGACAATTGTAATGGTGAGGTTTTCAGTGTGACATGGACAAAACTGGAGCTTAATCTTAGAAAACTCCCCAGTAATATCTGCTTACGTGCTTCCATTATGTTCTCCAAAACGTGACTTTCAAAAATATAGTAATAGTTTTAAATCCAATAGTACAGCTTTCTTCAACAGTCTCTGAGTGCTTAAGATGATCTCTCACCAACCTCTTTCCTTTTCCCCCACAGCAGTATTTTTTAAAATATATTTTATGCAATCATGTCTGTTTTAACTGTTATGTTGTCATTTTGATTTTGACGTGAGCCCATCTTTTTCAGCTTCTCAAATTCTGTGGGACTCCAGCAATTCAAGTATGACTGTAGGCTCTCAAATTTTTATTATTATATTAGTAATTTTACATTAAAGGGAGTGGTGTGTCTTGACCTAGACAGAGCTGTAGCTGTTCTATCCTCACATGCCTGCTTACTTACCCACTCTCCCTTCCAGAAATGCATCTTTCATCCCCATGGTAGTATTCCTGATGTGAAAGAAACATTTCTGCCTGTGGTTGGTGATAATCCATCATCTCCTTGTGGTCATTTACCCTGGAGCTGGGGAGACCAATAGTGCCTTTACAAAACCAAGGAAGAACTGTTTGGAAAAGTAGCAGCTTATGTGAAGTTGTTGTTTATTTGGATGGCCGTGCCACAGGAATGGGAGCAGAAACCTTCTGAAATCCCTCTGATTATTGAGATCCTGTTTACATTGCTGCTCCCCCCAGGGGAAGGCTGGGATCAAAAACGTGGAAGGCTAAACAGAACTCTGAGATGCTCTCCTGCACAATTGCTCCTGTGCTACTCTGCAGGAATACTATCAAGTGTTAAGTTGATTGTGGAAGGGGTTTAATGACCAGTTCACAAACCTACTCCATTTATTCAGAAGTCACTGATAGAATAGAAATTGGTTTTGAAGTGTTCAATTTCCTCATGCCCCAGGGCATGGCAGGAGGGTGGACACTGTCTCCATGGAAGAATTTCTTGGCTGAAGCATGATACACAGTATCTAGTAACCTCTAACCAGAGGAATCTGGGAATCCAGTGGCCTTGATGGATATTTAACTAGATGTGTTTCCTTTGAATCCCTGGGCTGTTTTTAATTTGCATTTGCATGGGCTTTTCACTGAGTCTGTATTTGCAGGAAATAAAATGCTTCCTTGCCTTTGGAGCAGAATGCCAGAGGAAGCTTCTCTTGACTCTACTCGGTGCTTCAGGGCTCAAAGGCAAAATAATTAGTTCCACACAAATAAGAATAAATCACCCAAGTTGAAACATGATAGTGCCTGATGACTGGTAATGTTAGAAAAAATATTCCAATAAATCATTATTGGTGGGAAAATTGGTGTGCAGAGCAGATGATGCCAGTGTAGCCGTGTGTACCTTTACACTAAGAATAATGTTGTTAACTTAGCCATAGATTGCTGGCTTTACCCTGCAAAATAAGTAAATATGGCAAGAAAACAAGATTGTTTAGCTATTAAAAATAGTATATACTTTTTATTTTTTGGTTTCTTTAGAAAGATGGTACAGTAATATATATATTACTATATACAAGGAAAATATATATATATAAAGGAAATATATAAGGAATATATATCCTTTATATATATATTAAAAATATATATATAAAGGGGATATATAAGGACTATATATCCTTAGGTTTTTGAAACATATCTGAGAAGGTTTATCAATCCTTGGGCCTCTCTGTGTTCCACAGGGCTTGGAGATTCCTTTAAGGTTTATTTCATCTTTTCTTGGGTAGAAAAAAGACCCTATTCTGGTAACCTGTTTTATTTTCATCAGTTATTTGAGCATTTGTTCAGAATTGGTTGTGGGGTTTTTTTTGTGTATGTGTGTTTTGGGGTTTTTTTTTGGGGGGGTGCTGGGGGTTTTTTTTGTTAGTTTTTTTGGGTTTTTTTTGTTTTCTTGTTAGGAATGTATTATCTATTCTTTTTTTGGAAGAATTCTCAACCTACTTGCAAGGACACAAGAGCAAATTTCTTCATTAAGTAGCTACATGGACAGAGTGGAGACTGCTTGCTTTCTTCAGGTGGAGAAGGTATCTCATTGTGGAGATACTTTTTATTTGTTATAGTACTGCAGATTTAAGAGAAAAATGGAATAAAGGCAATTTATTGTTGGGTGTGATTTCATAGGGAAATTTTGCATCTATTATTACAGAAATATTTCAGTTTTGACACATAATGCCAGTTGCAGTTTTCTGTAGTGTAAGGGCCAGGTCCTTCAGTTACCTGACCCTGCAAAAGGCACAGCTGGAGCTACAGAGGGATTTTTAGGTCGTGCCTAGATATGACTGGGAATATTTTGGAATACCTGCTGTTCCTTCAGTGATAACAAACCCCACCATTCATTCCTCCAGACTGAAAAATGTGCATGTAGACTGAAGGAATAGACAGGTTCACACTTTATACACATCACATTTTTGGTTTGGGGGTTTAATACCAGAGGGTGTAGCTGCAGTGGGGAGGTGCAGCAGTCATAGGTAGTGCTGTTATCTTACTCTGGCCACAGCAAACAGTGCCTTTGAAACATGAAAATGCACACTGGGCTCGTGCAAATAAATGCTTGTGCTACCTTGGTAAGTGCTTTAATATGTGCTGAAGCAGAATTATTTAGCTGCCTTTGCTGTGTGGTTTGCTCCCAGCAGAAAGTCACTCTGCACTATCCCCTCTTCAGCCAGCCAGAGCCTTTGATGAGCATTTCTCCTCCAGAAGTAAACAGGAGTCTAAGAATAACTCAGCCCTCTTTGTAGTGTATTTTGATGGTTAGCTGTCCAAACAGCCAGCCTGTCTAGACAGCTGATTGCTCTGGGAGCTGCTGCAGTCAAAAGCAGCCACTCTTGGGCATGCTGGCCCCTGGGCAGCCCTGCGTGTGGGCACCAGAACCTTTCAGGCAGAGCTAGGGGGGTTCTTTCTGAAGCTCCATGGGCTACAAGTGTGTGCTAACAAGGCATTAAACAACTGATATGAGTGTATAAAAAAGGAATTTTCAATTCTTACAGTTAATTTCTGACTGCCATGATATGTCTTTGGTTGTGATTTCTTGGTGGCCTTAAATTTTGTTTTGTAGCGTTGTGCTCAAATTCAGTTTTGAGCATAACTTTGAGGTCTAATATTTTTTTTTCTAATAGAAACAAATCATGAATCTAAACCAATCCCCATGTTCTACTGTGTTCCAGATGTAATTTCAATACAGATAGCAAAGGTAGTGGTGCATGTGTCACAGAGCCATTTGCTCTGTAATCACAGAAACTGTTTTTCCAGGGTTGGAGAGTAAAACCTGAGTATAATTGCTGTATTTCTAGTAACCAAGCAGCTGCTAACTGCTGTTCAACAGGTGAAACCAAAGGCTAGTTAATGCTTTAGATTATCATTATGAATGATAGCCTTTGGTAGC
>NW_005054326.1:521410-554386 GCF_000277835.1 Geospiza fortis | reverse complement strand
TGCTACAAATGTTCTGGAGTTGGGTACCTTACGTGGCACATGTCTTTCATTAGTTTATAATGGGCATTTGCTGATGCAAGAGGAACTTGTCAGAACAACACAAGAGAGCAACTGAGAAATCTGTGTACACTTTACTCCTTTGTTGATAAACTTGTTTTTGACATGTTATCATGTTAATGTGGCTATTTCTTTTGATGTGTATATGTGCATGAAAGGGGGTTGGCATTAGGTCTTCTGAGTGTGTCAAAAGATATGTTCAGAACTGCTAAACAGATGAAATTCTATATACACAGGAAAAAAGGCTGGTACATTTTCCACCCAGGGAACGGCACTTTGTGATACTCCATCACAAAGCAAGCCAGCTACCATGTAAGATGAACAAGCAACTTGCCAGTGTAGCAAAAAATACGATGATACCGAAGGAAATACCTAAAATAATTCTTCTTCACCAGTTTTTAATTATCAAGTGCCTTTTTTAGTTTACGTATGCAGTAAGGTTTTTGTCAATTTCTTTCCTTCCTTAATGTGTTTCTTTGTTAATGTGTTGATCATCCTTCTGTGACACAGTGCCCAACATCCTAAGAAATTTGGAATAATAGCTTTTCTTTATGCTGTTCTTGTGAATACTGTTCAGACTTGTTTGCTCTGAATTTATTCCTGACTCTTGGAAAGTTTACTGATTCCTTGTTATTATTTGATGGGTTCGATTGCATCATTTGTTGTTTTGAAGTAGGATTATAAGAACTGGGCTTCATTTGCTTTAAGAATAATATTAATCATTTAATATACCCTGAGATGGTTCCCCTTGCTGTTGTCTTAAAATTGACTTCTTTCGTTCAAGATCGAAAACCTTCAAGAGCAGTTGCGAGACAAGGAGAAGCAGATGAGCAGCTTAAAGGATCGGGTGAAATCCCTGCAGGCTGACACCACCAACACTGACACTGCCTTGACCACGCTGGAAGAAGCACTGGCAGAAAAAGTGAGTGTGGGAAGCACCGTGAGTTCCCTGGGGAGATCCTGCTGCTGTGCGAAGGCGCGGTTCCTGATCCTGTTCCTGTTCCCGTGCCCGATCCCGTGCCTGATTCCAATCCCATGCCCAGTCCAGTTCCTGTGCCCGTTCCCATGCCCGATCCTGATCTAGTTCCTCATCCTGTGCCCGATTCTGTTCCTCATCCCGTGCCTGTTCCTGATCTCGCATCGCTGCCCATTCCCGATCCAGTTCCTGATCCAGTGCCGGATCCCAATCCAGTTGCCAATCCCGTGCCCGTTCCCATGCCTAATCCTGACCCCGATCCATTTCCTGATCCTGTGCCCATGCTCGATCCCGGTCCAGTTCCTGTGCCCATTCCCGATCCCAATCCTATTCCCCATCCCGTGCTTGATCCCATTCCTCATCCTGTGCCCATTCCCGATCCCCCACCCCTGTCTGTTCCCAATCCCTTTCCTGATCTTGTTCACGTTCCCCATCCCATTCCCAATCCCTTTCCTGATCTCATTCCTGTTCCCCATCCCATGCCCAATCCTGATCCAGTTCCTGTGCCCATTCCCCATCCCGTTCCCCATCCCGATCTTGTTCCTGATCCCGTTCCCCTTCCCGATCTAGTTTCTGATCCCATTCCCAGTCCCAACCCCAATCCTGTTCCTGATCCCATGCCCGATCCCGATCCAGTTCTTGTGCCCGTTCCCAATCCCGACCCTGATCCCGTTCCCCATCCCGATCCCAATCCAGTTGCTGTGCCCCATCCCGATCCCCATCCCGTGCCCGTTTCCCTTCCCGTTCCCGATCCCGTGCCGGGTACGCGTCCATAGCGGAGCGGCCGCGGCGGGGCCGTCCCCGCTAGAGGGCGCTGCAGGACGCGCCGGTGGGGCGGGCACGGCGGCGCTCCCGGCGTGGGACCGCAGCGACGATCCCGATAATCTGAGTTTTTAACGCTCGATTTTCGGGAGATAACTGCCTCAGAGACAGACCGTCCCATTCTCTTTGGTGTCACAGCTTCTTGGGAGAACTATATATGTTTTTTCATTATTCCCAGAGGAGCTCCTTTAGTCTATTTGGTTCTATGAACCATGGTTAAACTTTACCTGAGGTTTGGGAATTTGCTTGCATCCTTTTAGATTTCAAGATATCCGAAGCTCCACTGATATCTGGTGTATGAAAAAGTAATTTTGTTGCCTTTTCTTGCTGTATATAAATCCCAGTGTCGTATTGGCATTATACCCCTCCTTCTCTGAAGAACCACTGATTTAACTGTACATTTTAGAAAAATAAGATTTAAATAAGTTCACAGCACTGTGAACATTCAGATATCCAGACATTCACAATATTGAATCCAGTATTCACAGTGCTGGTGTTTCACAGCAATGATTCCACAGAATTCTCAAGTTTTCTCTTTCTTGAGGATCTTTACAACTGTAAAGAAAAGAAAACGGCAATACACTCCTTCTCCTCGTTTCAAGCGTAGCAGAGGTGTTGTGATAGGAAGCCTCAGAAGCTGGATTGACTAAGAGGGATTTCCTTCACAAAGTGCTTTCTTTTGTCAGGAAAAGACCATTGAGCGGTTAAAGGAGCAGCGTGACAGAGATGAACGAGAAAAACAGGAAGAGATCGACAACTACAAGAAAGACATTAAGGACCTGAAAGAGAGAGTCAGCATTTTACAAGGAGATCTCACAGAGAAAGAGGTTGACCAGCAACACGAATCTATTGTGATGGAATTATTTGTTGTCTCTGTTTGTGTTACATTTGAGTTGAAGGAAACTGTTCCTTTATAGTAATTGTCTTTCAACAAAGCTGATCTGGTAGAGTACATCACTGGAGAATTTGCAAAGCATCAGTGTTTCAGAACCACCTTTTGAGGGATAGCAGCCATCCCCTTGTTTGCAGCAGTTAATCTTGTTAGTAGTGACTGACTGCTGGTCAGTGTGGCATTGACTGAGCTGTGCTGATAGACAGGGGAAGGCTGGGATCACGCTTGTCCCTGTCTCAGTGTAGGGAGGAAGGAGCAGAATTGATCAAAGCTGTGGGTGCCAAAAGCATGAGAATAATGTTTGTTCCTTTATGCAAACAACACAGCCAATTCTTTAGACTCTCGAGTATTTTTTTGATTAATTAGGTTGATTGTTGGTAATGAGCCAGTTGGCTAGACAAATTACCTTAATTATATTGGAGAAATATAAATGTTCTCTGTTCCTCTCTTGTGTATTTGCAATCTTTTTTCAAAACTTAGTCATAGTAAAACAACACAAAAATATGTACCCAGAAAGTACTAAGAGTTTGTCTACATGGAAATCAGCATTTGACAGGGAAAACAAAAAAAAGCAATCACAAAAGAATTTAGAAAGAAAGAAGCTGAGATATCTTTTGAAGTAGGGTGGCATGAATCATTTTCACCCCGTGGAAACTGTATACAGAAATGCTTTCAACTATCTCAATGGCCAAATCTTCTAACCACATGTGAGTTTAAATACAATTTTATTGAAAACCAGTTTTTCTTAAACATGACTGTCACTGGAGCACAAGTTCCAGTTTTACAAATTGCTTACAAGAAGTTTACATCTTTAAAAACTATTTTGAAATTAATTTAGTTTATTTTGATCCAGAAAGCCTGAATTAATTCAAGCTGTCTTAAGTCAGTGACACAAACAACCTGAAAAAGTTGTTTTCAGTTAGATCCTGTACATAGTGTGAAAGGATCGGAGGAAAATAAAGACAGGAAAGAAACTAACTATTGCACTTACTTGATAATTATTTCACATCTTTTAATTTAGACATCATTACTGGATCTTAAGGAACATGCTTCATCATTAGCTTCATCAGGGCTGAAGAAAGATTCAAGACTCAAGACACTGGAAATTGCATTAGAACAGAAAAAGGAAGAATGTTTGAAGATGGAAACACAATTGAAGAAGGTAATCTTAGTGCATTTTATGTATGTGTTGTAAGCATACAGTTCTAAACACATTGCCCATGTCTACAAAGAAAACTTGGGGTCTTAAGAGCAAATTATTTTAATTTCTTTTCAGCAGTAACCATGAAGATGTGTCCATGCAAAACATATTACAAGCTAAGCCTATCAAGCTTAGCTTGATTACAAGCTAAGCTAAGCCTAAGTAACTTTCAGACACTTGTGCTAAGTTTTGATTTCACTTACATGCACTAACAGAGCTGTTGGCTTTTTTGTTTACAGCTACTAAGAGTTTGAGGCTTAGACTGTTTCAGTGCAGCTTGTAGGAGCAGTTGTGCTGTTAAATTGATGTAACAGCTGAAAAAAGAACAGCTAAACATTTCACATACCAATTATCAATGCTTGTAGGAGTTAATGTGATAAATTCAGGTGCAGAATTGGCCCTGCAAAAAAGCAAAAAAAAACAAATGAAAAGAAGATGCTACCTGTGAAGTGTGTGATTTTGAGTCATCAGTTCTGACCTGTTTAGAATTCCTGTTGTGTTGGTGTTACTGCACCTGAGAGCAGTGTAAATGAAACTCTGTGCATGCATATCTAGGCCCACGTTTGTCCTGCTTCATTCTATCACACCAAATCAACTGTTCTCAGCATCAGCAGAGCTCAGTAGCAAGAAAAGGCAGCTATACACATATAATTGGTCTCCCAGGCTGTTTTCAGTGGGCACTTCTGAAGGACCTTTCATTGAATTCTGTGCCATGAATTGCAGTTTCACCCTGTGTTGCTGGTAACGAGTTGACAAATCTATCATTGCTAAGATTACCCAGAGATTGTTACAGCATCTCCTCATCCAAAGAAGCTACCTAAATCATGGTCAGTTCTACAACCAAAAACTAAATTGGTAGCCTACCATTACCTATGTGGAGTAACTTCCAGTTACTAGAGAAAAAAAGTAACTTCCAGTTACTAGAGAAAATGTAGTTAACATTCTCTTAAATATGTTTTATTCCTATAGTAAGTTTACATATTTCTTTAATAACCTTTTTTCCCAGCTGTTTTGAATGGGTTTTATTCTAGCTTTAGTGGGTTTTATTGTAGCTTGCACAGAAGCAAAAAAAAATAAAATTTTAAAGGCTTTCACTTTTTAAATGCTTTGCAGATATTTATTCAGGTGGTTTGACATTTTCAAGATAAAATAAGAAATAATTATGACATAATCCAGCTCCATTTTAAAGCTTCTAAAAACTCGTTTTTACACCTCTGCATTGTTAACAATTGCAAATAATTGTCATAATTAACCTTAAAACTAATGGCTACATAAGAGCGTTCATTTAAAAACTGAATTAGAAGTTCATTCTCTTGAGGTTTATTACATTATCTTAGTGCAGATTTGCATGAGACACATGCAGGAAGGAAGCTCTCATGTAGCTCCTTCAGAGTAAATGACTAAAAGCTTTTCCTTTTGGGTTCTTCCCTCACAGTTTGAATGGAGATGTGTCTAACATCAGTCTTGCTTCCCTTGCTTCCTATTCCCAGTGAGCAGTTTGAGTACTTCCAGTAAAACCTGGTAGCCCTGGAAGATAAGAAGCTGGCAGAAGAGGCTGAGCTGGACTACTGTTAAGCCATCAAATAAAAAAGACTTTGGTAGTCCTTACAAAAAACTCTTGCTAACCTGCAAGCAGTGAGCCTCAGAGAAATGAACCATGCAAGCTTCCCTTTCTTCTGTAAAAGGGAATTAACTTTACACTAAACAAAAATATTAACCAAGCAGAGTGCAAGGGTGCTGAAAAGTTGTTAATATTGATTTTAATTCCATGTCACTCTCCTATGTCTCCCTTGAAGTATCCACTTCTTGTTGCTATTCCTCTTTTCACTAATAAGTGTTTTATGTTGATCTTTGGCTTAGCACCTGAAACTGCAGTGTTTTTCATATTGGAGTTGTTTTTTTTCAAATAATAATACCATGGTTATGCAAATATGTCTGTTTAATTAGTCTGTATTCACTGCCTCTGTGCTCAGTTGTCATCCTGCTGCCAGCAGGAGATGCAGTGGGAGATTCTGAAATCTGAAAGCAGCTCATAAATCCCTGTTGAGTTTACATGGTGTACTGTCTTCATTTTGGCTCAGATGGAATCATTAGAGGCAAATAACACACAGGATGTTCTCTCCCTTTTTTTTCTGTGAAGTGCTATTATGCTCTGTGGTGGTTTTTCTTTTCTTCAGGAAAATCTTTGTCCAAACTACTATTTTAATGTATTATTTTTTATAGTGAGAAGCTTTTCCTTTAGTTTTTATTTTTCAGGATACTCTTTTCCCAGCATTTTCTTTCTTGTCTTTCCCAGACAATATACTTTGTTTCATTTTGTTTTTCTCATCTGGGAGAGACCAACTAATAGAAATTTTTCCAGGAAAGATGAGTGGATTTTTGTTCATCTTCCATTTCCACTGCATAGTTTTTCTCCCTATAGATATACTCCTTATTTTTAGGGAGGAAAAAGAGTCAAAACCATATGTTAATAAACTTCCCCTTGCTGCAGTTCTAGGAACTTTTCACCAGAAGAAGTTAGCAGTGATTCCTTGCCAGGAAAATACCTCTACCTTCAACAAGCTTACTCAGAGGTTGTTTTTTGAGGTTCTTTTCCTGCTCTGGTGTTCTTTCTTCAAATTCAGGAGGATAGTACCTTTCAAAAAAACAGGAAAAAAAAACTTAATGAAGTGTTGATCCAAATTCTGTCTTTCCCAAGAATTAGCCTGGCTAGTCTAATGCAGACTCTGCTGCTTTTTATTTTGTGAACATGGATTTTCTCCCACAGTTGAAAATATTACTGATAACATTGGTAGATGAAGCTGGTTTTTGTTCTCAGCTGATAATTATTTTTTTTAAGAAGGGACAATAAATGATGTATTCAACATAGAAAGAAAAAGGCTGCCAGGGAAATCAGGATTTCTTGTTACAATAAAAGCAAAAAGGAAAAGTCTGTTCAGCATTCAGGTAGTGTCAGTTACTGAATTAGTTTTCTGAACCATTCAGCTGTCTTGAAATTGATACAAAGGAAGCACTAGGAATTAAAGTCGTTCTCAATCTGTGAAACTCATCTGTAAACCCAAACAAAGAACTGCATCAAATATGTGGGGGCTGGACAAATCTGTTAAACTGAAATATTCAAGATAAAATTTGGAACTTGCATGAGGGTAACTCTCCATGTTTCTCATGTTCCAGAAGCTGGTTAGTAATGCATGCTAAAACCACTAATTAAGATTTTGTCATCTTAGTAAATTAATGTTGCAGTTATTATTTTAAATTCTTTTCTTGTTACATCTTTTCTTTTTCTCTGTCACACTATTCCTATCCCAAATTTTCTCCATCTTTTCCTATCTTCTTTCTCCCTTTAGCACCCTGAAGTTATATTGAGTCATCCATCCAAGCTAGTAAGTTCCCTGGCAATCTGAGGGGCTGTTGCCAGCACATTTAATTTTTTGTGTTGCATGTGTATTCACCTGTGCTTTTATAGTTGGGCAAACACAGAGTGTATTGGTAAATTCCTTTGGTATAGTGGGTATGGGTACAAACAAAAAGCAGTGGGATGTCAGACCAGTCATGTTCCAAAAAAGCTCTCTGAGATGTTTTTGCTGTTTGACTGCCTTGGCCTAACTGCTTTTATGTTTGGACAGCTTAATATCGTGTCTTGTGTTTTGTTTCCCTTTGCTGCTGGTGCTTGAAATGTCCTGTAGCTTTTCTGTCATCTCCATTGTCTGTGCATTTTCAGAGCAAGAAGGTGGAATTTCCATGCAAATCAAGCTTCTTGTGTGAAAGCGTTCTGTAACACTGGGCACAGCAGCACATTAGAAATAACAACTGAGTTGCAGCAACTGAAAGATTGCTTAAAATCTTGTGTAACCATTCAGCTCACTGGTACTATGTCAGTTTAATTTTGGATCCTATTTCCAGCCTCCTGTTTGATGTCAAAGAGCACTCCTGTCAAGGAGTGTTTGTGTAATAATATCTTGACACTGTAAATTACGTAATCCAAGGTGGTTTTCATCAGAGATTTCTTTTGTGGCTCTGTGCATAAAAAATGCTGTTACAGAACTTTTTTGATACCTGTGTTACTCTTGGCAATGTTCAGGGTAAATGGAGTTGTCTATCCTGACAGTCATTGTCTGAGGGTCAGAAAATTTCTGGGGCTTGCAATTGTTCCATTTTTGTGGCATCCCATATCAGAAATTCCTTAAACCTGGCTAAATAGTGTCAATAAGGACTTGAGAAAATGAGATATAGTATGAAAAGATTGTACTTGGTACAAATAGGCAGAAGAGTTTGTGTCAGGAGAGCATATTCTCTACAAAATCTTTAATAGCATGCAAACTTTTTGAGACTCATTATTCTGAAATCAGAACATAGAAGATATTGGAGCAAACTGTGTATTTTATTCTCCAGTATGATATAGCAAACACACAGGATAAGATAAAGAGGGTTTGTGAAGGCCAGGTTGGATGGGGTTTTGAGCAACCTCATCTAGTGGAAGGTGTCCCTGCCCACAGCAGGGAGGTTGGAACAAGATGATCTTTAAGGACCCTTCCAACCAAACCATTCTGTGATTCTGTGCTGGCTTTTAATGTTCCATTCTGATGATCTCAGCATCATCTCATATAGTGGAAAGTTGGAGAGGTTTTCTCCCTGATATTCTTACAGCTTAAAAAAAATTAACCTTGCCTACTCTACCCCTCCCAGAAAAACTTGTGAGATAACACTTATTTTGAAAAACTAAATACTCAAAATTCAGGAAATGGCCAGTGTCACACTGTGTGGTTTTTCTCATTTTTCCTTGTGAGGTATTTTGTATAGCATTGCATAACTAAATTATTGTCTGCTAGAGTCTTGCTGTTTTCAATATTGCATGACAAATGCTCCAAGAGTGAGGCAGATATACATGAGAGATGATAATCATCCAGAGAAATAAGATGGTAAAATGCTTTTTTAATAGCAGGAAAGCATTGAGTGAATAAGGCAGGATATATTTCCATTTTGCCTTTTGCCCTGCATAACAGGTTTAATAATGCATCCTCATTTCCCACTGGTGGTGTTAAGGAGTGATTAGTTGTGATTAGCATGACAGAAAGTGTCGTGGTAGGGGGAGACATTGTCACAACCTGACATCAGGGTTTCATGGAGCAGAGGAAGTTTTTTGGTGCCCACAGCTCTTTATGTGTGCTATTCCAAAGACTCCACATCCAGATTTGGTTGGCTATGATTGGTTACCACCCAGCTCACCTGGCTAATAAATACCTGCTCATGTTCATGGTAGGGATTGGCTCTCTGTAGCCAAACCCCTCCTCCTCTTATGAGGCATACAGACCATCTGTACCCTGTCATAAGAAAGAAATTTGGGGAATTATTTCTTTTAATGTCATGTTGCAGTTAAGAATAAGCAGCTTATAGAGCCATACTTTGAATATCCAAAAACTGGTACTAAATGTCTGTTCTTTACTTGTGTCCTGATTTTGTAAGCCTGTGGTCAGGTGAGTAAGGGTCAGATCAGAGGAGGCAGGTGGGGGTTTAAAATGCATTTACAAAGAGAGATGTCCTGTGGGCATTTCCCTCTTGGCTTTGCCCACTCTGTGCTGGGCTGAATCCAAAGAGAGCAAATGGTTCATGTTTAATGACATCTCTGGGAACTTGTATCTCTCTGAAGAAATCACTTTTTTAAGGAATAGAAATTGCCTCTCTTGAGGTGTCTTCCTGTCTTTATGCTCCTTCATAAAGAAAATAATTTGTTTATGAATTGTTTCCAACTAAACACTTGCTTAATCAGTGTCAAAAATTTGCAGATCTATTAACAAAGATTAACCATGTAGAGGTGGTTAAAAGACAGCAAATAACTCTGTGACAGACTCAAGTTTACAGTACATAGTATATCACAGAATTTCCTGAGCCTTTTACTTCCATTACTGCCTTTTCAAAAAGCTTTTTTACAGTTTGGGGTGTGTAGAGTCTTGGAACTAAAGGAGGAAAAAGCCTGATTTTTTTTTTTAATTTGCAGTTCTGTTAAAACTAATAAAGGCATGATAGAAGACAGCACAAATGTTTTATCAGTTGAATTTCTACCTTTAGTACAGAAGATGGGAAAAGTGTGTCTTTTGCAGTAAATAATCATAATATATTTTTGTATTTGTGTGTGCATTTACTATTTTTAGGAGACATGAGGCTCCCTTGGAGGTAGGAGGGTGGATTAAAATGGGATTTCAGGTTCTTGGGAACTTTTACTTCATGGCCAAAAGTTCTTGGCAACATTTGTATGTGAAATGTTAAACTGAATTTACTGTCTCAATTCATAGGTAAAAGTAGAAAGTGTTTGCTGTGAGTTATTTGCTGTTTGATTTAGTTAATATTTTAGGAATATTGATTTGGAGTCTTGGTCATAATGTTTGGAATTTTTATTTACATTTTAGAACCTTTAAATTAGGTCTGTGCTATTGTTATTTTCCCTGTCTCTGGCACACTTTAAGCTGTGTAAGATTATCTTACCTCTTAAAAAAGAGGGTTTTGGCACAAGAAATATCAACTTAGAAAATTATTTTTAATGTGTTTTGTCTTCCACTCCTCTCCATCTGTAAATATTGGTTATTTCTATGAAACATTGGTCATCTTTGTTTTAGCTGTAGAAGTTGGCTTTGTCAGCTGATTTTCTGTGGAAGCAAGAGAAGTTAGAGTACATTTATTTTGTTGAGGAACAATCACTCTTTCTTATGTTCTGTAGGTACCCTGAGCAGTCACCCCATCACTTACCACTTTCCAGATGGGAAATGAGAGCAGGAAAGCAGAAAGCTGTTAAACCACCTCTTCCTTTATAGTCCCTCTTAAAGACTGGGAGAACATATCCAGAGTAGTAAACTTAAACTATTCTCAGCCCTGAACCACTTAGAATTTGAAACTCAATTCACACTGGCAAAGATTAATACTGAGCAGATGAGCTCTGCTAATAAAAGCAGAGCTTAAGAGGGTGCTGCTTTCTAGCTGAAATGTGACTGTTTCTTATGCATCAATGCAGAATAAAATGTGTGAGTTTGGCTGTGCTCTTTAATTCACCTGTTTGATACCACACAGGAGCACAGAGAGCTAATGCCAAGGTCAGGGGTAACAACTGAAGGGTGTAAATAGCCTCTAATCAGGTAAACTCAGTGATCTGCAGAGATGAGAGAGTGCAGTGGTCCTTTCACCCCTCAGCAGGCTGCTTTCTACATTTATTTAATTTTTGGTCATACTTCTTTTATACATTATCACATTTGTTTGTAACAATATTAAAATTACAGATTTACAAATCCTGTATCAGGCAGAGATGGAATTCAAACTTATGAAGTAAGTCTCTTAATACAGGAGAAACTATTGGTGCATTTGTCACTTATGTCGGTTCTGCTTCAAAAATGAAATTACTACTTATTTTGGAATTTCTGTATACCTCTGATGGGCAAGTTGTATGTAGGTTTTTTACTGTGAATATAGGAATTCATTTTTTGTGTTTTGCCTTTTTTGGTTAAAGGGAAAAAAAAAAACCAAGATTAATTATTTTGCATAGGGAAGGTAGCCAATTTCATCTGTTCCAGATCTTGATGTGAGTTTGTGGGAAAGCTCTAAATGCATTGGTTTTCTCTCTTATACAATAAATGAATCCAGTAGGATTTTAGATACGGTCATGAAACACGTATTTTGTACAAAACCCACAAAATGGACCAAAGTCACTCAGTCAGTAACTCACAGTGCAGGAAGTGGTCTCCAGTTTACAGCATATCACATAACGTTCTCTTTGTGTTAGGTGAAAGTATCCATACTTATGTGCATTATATACAAATAACATGTGTTACATGTCTTAACCAATAATTTATGTCCTGTAAATAGCCCTTTGGTTCTATAAGAACCAGACACACTGACTTGTTGGCTAATTCTCTAGAAAAGAAAATTTATTTCCTCTTCTCAGTAGTGTCTCTTGGGTTGTTGTGGAGATGCTTTTATTAGCAGAGTAAAATAAATCAGGACTGTTCTGACAGTCAAATTGCATTAGGTCTTATAACTTCTTTTGAATTAGTGAGTTTAATAAGCCAGGCTAACAGCCTAACTTTGTTTTCTTTGAAAAGAAGTTTCTTGATTATCTGATCATGTATTTTGGATGACTTTAAAGAGCCTGGAGGAGTATTTGTTAAACAATTTGAGATGTTGGAAACATACCTAAATCCAGTACAGAAGAACTCAGGCTCTGTCTGGTGAAAACTAGACTTAACTCTATACACAGAGTCTCTTAGGAGAATACTGATGCCCTCAGTCGATGGATAGGTGACCCCAAAAACAGTATTCCCAAGTGCCTGTATTTGGGAAAGAAGGATTGGAGGGGTTTTTTTTGAAATTTAAGGTGTAGTTGAAAAGGAAATGAAATAAAATATTTCAGATTTCCTCAGGCTGGAAATCCCAAAAAAGCATTTCAGAAACACCCAGCAATGCTGGTTCCAAAGCCAAATGTGTCCCCTGGTGCTCACAGCTGCTCGTGGGGCTGACACACTTGTCAGTCTCACTGCTGCCACCTCCTCCTGGAGTCTGCATCCTCTTGGCAGGGCATTAATTACACTTCCACTTGCTGTGGAGAGCCCTTTCCAAGGGTGTGTGATTTGAAGTGCTTGTGGGGCAGTAAGGAATCTGGAAGCAGTGACAGCCCTAACTCCAAAAGGCTTTGCAAAGCCTCACAGGGATGCACTTGTGGCCAGGTCTCAGCCAGAAGCCCAGATGCACAGGGTTTTCAGTCTCACAGTTCAGTGACACAGGAGTGTCAGGGTTTCACTGGAAAGTCACTGAAAAGCAGGGAGCCTGTTAAGTGTTCCTAAATGCATTACCTCAGGAAAGGGTTGGTTCCACTCTTCCATGATTTTTGGTTATTGGGCACTCTTGCTGACATCTGCCTGGGAGACCTGGGGCATTTTTTTTCTAGGATAAAATACTGTCCAGCCTAATCAGCTTTCTGGAATTCTTGTTTTTAAACAAAAGAAAACCACAACAGCTTATTATTGACCTTCAGACAAGAGCTGTAGGGCTAAGGCCCTGGAACATGAACCTTTCCTTTGTTTGGGAAAACCAGATCCATCCCAAGGTCAATCCCATTAAAGACAGGCATCAAGAATTTCCACAGTCCCATAATATTCTGCTCCACAAGTCTCCTGGATTCTACTAGAATGTGGCCTTGGCTCTAAAGAAACTAATTAAAAACTAGACACTTCAAGGCAAAAATGTTGGAGTCAATGAATGGATATTTTCCTCCAGTCTTGTTTTACTGAATAACTAAACAGATTTAGCCAAATGTAATTTTGCTAGTTGGTTCTTTGGAAGCAGCAGCTTTCTGCCTTGAGTTTTTTACTGCTGTAGTACTCTCCAGTTACCTTTAAAAGCAGCAGAGTCCTGTACTATCAGATCTAGACTTAGTGTGCTTTGGAGCAGAACATTGGCAGCTTGTAAAACAACTTTCCACAGCTGCACACAGAGGGGAGAAAAGTCTGTAGTCTTATTTTCTGCTGTAGGTTTGTTTTGAGAAGAGCAAGGCCTGGGCTTTTGCAGGCAATCCTGATCAGCAGAATAGCTCCATCAAACTTGCTATTCACTGAAGCAATTTTGAGCAATTCTGAAACAGCTTTAATTGATATGAAATTGCATTTGAAGATCCAAGAGCAGAGGAGCAGGGTGAGAGAAAAAGAATAGTCCTTAGTCTGCTGGTTTAACTTCCAGCATTAATGCTGCATTCTTCCTGTCTGTTTAATGCTTGGGAGTTATTGAATTAGGTTTACTAATAAATTAGTGATTTTTGTAACAAACCAAGCCATTAAAAACCCTCCCCAAACAATCTCTTCATTGGGATCATGTCATCCTCAGTCCAGAGGTACTTTTTGGCCCAATAGCCTGATTTTGAAAAATGTATTTCCTAGATAACTAAGCAAAGATAATTTCAGTAGCCATACTCATAAACCCTGGTCTATGGAGCTCACAGAACTGGGAAAGGCTTGAGCACATCAGCACCATTTGTGCAAAGGTCTGACACATTGCATAGTGATGTAGTTATTGAAGGTTATTAACCTGTGGTTTATTTTCTAGAATAAATAGGTTAGAAATACCTTAAATAACTGAATCTATAAGCCTATCAGTGTTTTATAGGTGTACTTTAGGAACTGTTACACTCACATTTGCTTTTATTATTTTTTTTCTTTCAAAGAAGTTAACACTTTTTTTCATATTTGTTTCTTTTTTGATTCTGTTTCAGATTAAAAGTCATGTAATTTTTTAGGCTGAATTTGAAAAACGAAATTTCTTTGCACTTTTGTGTTTCTGCAGAGTATTTCCTCATACTTAAAAATAGCATAGGCCTTTCATATTCCCGTGTAATAATTAATAATTCCCGTGTAATAATTAATCTTGCCATTTTGAAATAGGTATTTAGATAGCACCTTGGAATTGTCATGGATGACATTTTGGAGTTGTCAGAGCTCCCTGTGAATGAAGTGGTGTTTCTTGCACCTTTTTGTCACAGGCTCACGAGGCAACCCTGGAGGCCAGGGCCAGTCCCGAGCTGGGCGAGCGCCTGCAGCAGCTGGAGCGGGAGGTGACGCGCTACCGCGAGGAGTCCGGCAAGGCTCAGGCCGAGGTGGATCGGCTCCCGGGGGGCCAGATCCTCAAAGAGATGGAAAACGAGAAGAATGACAAGGATAAGAAGATAGCAGAGCTGGAAAGGTGAGGATGGTGTGAAAGTTAAAAGAAGAGTAAAACAAAACTCGTATTAGTATGTTAGAGATGAGTTGTTTATCTTGTCTTAAAAACCTTAAAGGTGTATGTTTTGGAAAAGTCTTTTAGTCTACTTAGAATTTTTCTTTCTTTGGTCCTTTATTTTGCTACATTGTTAGGAAAAGGGTGTCTTACCATGTGCTTTTTCTTACCTGGCTACTCAAAAAATAGGCCTGATACAGGTAGAACTAGAAGGGTAGATAGAGATAGAAGGGAATGGAGAGGGCAGGAAAAGCTGCTGAAATTCCGGTGTGTTTGTAAAAGAGTTTGCTGTTTTGATACAATAAATTCCTCAGGCATGGCTTTCACAGAAACAAATAAGAAAAATGCCTTTTCAGAGCTTGTGTTACTATTTACTCAGGTTCTTCAGGCATGGCTTTCACAGAAACAAATAAGAAAAATGCCTTTTCAAAGCTTATGTTACTGTTTACTCAGATTCTCCTGACAAGTGGCCTCATAACTCAGTACTGGTAGGGATACAGATAAACTTTAACCCAAGTGAAGCCTGATGAGCTGATTTGCTTTTGTTCAAGCAAAACTGGATTCAGCACTTATCAGCATTTTCCATCTTTCTCATCGAGCCAGGAGGCTCAAGACTATAATGTCCCTAGAAAAAAAATTGAAATTTATTATGATTCCATGACATTTGTATCACAAATATAAGTAAGAGATCATGTGAAAAACCTGAATTAGATTCTGTGTTCTGTCATTTTTCTCATCTTACAGTAGGCCCAGAGCAAATTTCTGGGCAGTAATACCTGTTTGGGGTTTTTTGTTTACTTTACCCACTCCCAACTTGGAGCAGCAAAATGGAAATTTGATTATTCCCATTTGCCTTGTGCCAGAATAGTCTTTCTGTCTTTTCACTGCTTAACTACTCTATAGTTTACTGTCAGGAAGATTAGGGCAACTAAGTGGAGTAAGCCATCAAATAAAAAAGACTTTGGTAGTCCTTACAAAAAACTCTTGCTAACCTGCAAGCAGTGAGCCTCAGAGAAATCATGAACCATGCAAGCTTCCCTTTCTTCTGTAAAAGGGAATTAACTTTACACTAAACAAAAATATTAACCAAGCAGAGTGCAAGGGTGCTGAAAAGTTGTTAATATTGATTTTAATTCCATGTCACTCTCCTATGTCTCCCTTGAAGTATCCACTTCTTGTTGCTATTCCTCTTTTCACTAATAAGTGTTTTATGTTGATCTTTGGCTTAGCACCTGAAACTGCAGTGTTTTTCATATTGGAGTTGTTTTTTTTCAAATAATAATACCATGGTTATGCAAATATGTCTGTTTAATTAGTCTGTATTCACTGCCTCTGTGCTCAGTTGTCATCCTGCTGCCAGCAGGAGATGCAGTGGGAGATTCTGAAATCTGAAAGCAGCTCATAAATCCCTGTTGAGTTTACATGGTGTACTGTCTTCATTTTGGCTCAGATGGAATCATTAGAGGCAAATAACACACAGGATGTTCTCTCCCTTTTTTTTCTGTGAAGTGCTATTATGCTCTGTGGTGGTTTTTCTTTTCTTCAGGAAAATCTTTGTCCAAACTACTATTTTAATGTATTATTTTTTATAGTGAGAAGCTTTTCCTTTAGTTTTTATTTTTCAGGATACTCTTTTCCCAGCATTTTCTTTCTTGTCTTTCCCAGACAATATACTTTGTTTCATTTTGTTTTTCTCATCTGGGAGAGACCAACTAATAGAAATTTTTCCAGGAAAGATGAGTGGATTTTTGTTCATCTTCCATTTCCACTGCATAGTTTTTCTCCCTATAGATATACTCCTTATTTTTAGGGAGGAAAAAGAGTCAAAACCATATGTTAATAAACTTCCCCTTGCTGCAGTTCTAGGAACTTTTCACCAGAAGAAGTTAGCAGTGATTCCTTGCCAGGAAAATACCTCTACCTTCAACAAGCTTACTCAGAGGTTGTTTTTTGAGGTTCTTTTCCTGCTCTGGTGTTCTTTCTTCAAATTCAGGAGGATAGTACCTTTCAAAAAAACAGGAAAAAAAAACTTAATGAAGTGTTGATCCAAATTCTGTCTTTCCCAAGAATTAGCCTGGCTAGTCTAATGCAGACTCTGCTGCTTTTTATTTTGTGAACATGGATTTTCTCCCACAGTTGAAAATATTACTGATAACATTGGTAGATGAAGCTGGTTTTTGTTCTCAGCTGATAATTATTTTTTTTTAAGAAGGGACAATAAATGATGTATTCAACATAGAAAGAAAAAGGCTGCCAGGGAAATCAGGATTTCTTGTTACAATAAAAGCAAAAAGGAAAAGTCTGTTCAGCATTCAGATAGTGTCAGTTACTGAATTAGTTTTCTGAACCATTCAGCTGTCTTGAAATTGATACAAAGGAAGCACTAGGAATTAAAGTCGTTCTCAATCTGTGAAACTCATCTGTAAACCCAAACAAAGAACTGCATCAAATATGTGGGGGCTGGACAAATCTGTTAAACTGAAATATTCAAGATAAAATTTGGAACTTGCATGAGGGTAACTCTCCATGTTTCTCATGTTCCAGAAGCTGGTTAGTAATGCATGCTAAAACCACTAATTAAGATTTTGTCATCTTAGTAAATTAATGTTGCAGTTATTATTTTAAATTCTTTTCTTGTTACATCTTTTCTTTTTCTCTGTCACACTATTCCTATCCCAAATTTTCTCCATCTTTTCCTATCTTCTTTCTCCCTTTAGCACCCTGAAGTTATATTGAGTCATCCATCCAAGCTAGTAAGTTCCCTGGCAATCTGAGGGGCTGTTGCCAGCACATTTAATTTTTTGTGTTGCATGTGTATTCACCTGTGCTTTTATAGTTGGGCAAACACAGAGTGTATTGGTAAATTCCTTTGGTATAGTGGGTATGGGTACAAACAAAAAGCAGTGGGATGTCAGACCAGTCATGTTCCAAAAAAGCTCTCTGAGATGTTTTTGCTGTTTGACTGCCTTGGCCTAACTGCTTTTATGTTTGGACAGCTTAATATCGTGTCTTGTGTTTTGTTTCCCTTTGCTGCTGGTGCTTGAAATGTCCTGTAGCTTTTCTGTCATCTCCATTGTCTGTGCATTTTCAGAGCAAGAAGGTGGAATTTCCATGCAAATCAAGCTTCTTGTGTGAAAGCGTTCTGTAACACTGGGCACAGCAGCACATTAGAAATAACAACTGAGTTGCAGCAACTGAAAGATTGCTTAAAATCTTGTGTAACCATTCAGCTCACTGGTACTATGTCAGTTTAATTTTGGATCCTATTTCCAGCCTCCTGTTTGATGTCAAAGAGCACTCCTGTCAAGGAGTGTTTGTGTAATAATATCTTGACACTGTAAATTATGTAATCCAAGGTGGTTTTCATCAGAGATTTCTTTTGTGGCTCTGTGCATAAAAAATGCTGTTACAGAACTTTTTTGATACCTGTGTTACTCTTGGCAATGTTCAGGGTAAATGGAGTTGTCTATCCTGACAGTCATTGTCTGAGGGTCAGAAAATTTCTGGGGCTTGCAATTGTTCCATTTTTGTGGCATCCCATATCAGAAATTCCTTAAACCTGGCTAAATAGTGTCAATAAGGACTTGAGAAAATGAGATATAGTATGAAAAGATTGTACTTGGTACAAATAGGCAGAAGAGTTTGTGTCAGGAGAGCATATTCTCTACAAAATCTTTAATAGCATGCAAACTTTTTGAGACTCATTATTCTGAAATCAGAACATAGAAGATATTGGAGCAAACTGTGTATTTTATTCTCCAGTATGATATAGCAAACACACAGGATAAGATAAAGAGGGTTTGTGAAGGCCAGGTTGGATGGGGTTTTGAGCAACCTCATCTAGTGGAAGGTGTCCCTGCCCACAGCAGGGAGGTTGGAACAAGATGATCTTTAAGGACCCTTCCAACCAAACCATTCTGTGATTCTGTGCTGGCTTTTAATGTTCCATTCTGATGATCTCAGCATCATCTCATATAGTGGAAAGTTGGAGAGGTTTTCTCCCTGATATTCTTACAGCTTAAAAAAAATTAACCTTGCCTACTCTACCCCTCCCAGAAAAACTTGTGAGATAACACTTATTTTGAAAAACTAAATACTCAAAATTCAGGAAATGGCCAGTGTCACACTGTGTGGTTTTTCTCATTTTTCCTTGTGAGGTATTTTGTATAGCATTGCATAACTAAATTATTGTCTGCTAGAGTCTTGCTGTTTTCAATATTGCATGACAAATGCTCCAAGAGTGAGGCAGATATACATGAGAGATGATAATCATCCAGAGAAATAAGATGGTAAAATGCTTTTTTAATAGCAGGAAAGCATTGAGTGAATAAGGCAGGATATATTTCCATTTTGCCTTTTGCCCTGCATAACAGGTTTAATAATGCATCCTCATTTCCCACTGGTGGTGTTAAGGAGTGATTAGTTGTGATTAGCATGACAGAAAGTGTCGTGGTAGGGGGAGACATTGTCACAACCTGACATCAGGGTTTCATGGAGCAGAGGAAGTTTTTTGGTGCCCACAGCTCTTTATGTGTGCTATTCCAAAGACTCCACATCCAGATTTGGTTGGCTATGATTGGTTACCACCCAGCTCACCTGGCTAATAAATAACTGCTCATGATCATGGTAGGGATTGGCTCTCTTTAGCCAAACCCCTCCTCCTCTTATGAGGCATACAGACCATCTGTACCCTGTCATAAGAAAGAAATTTGGGGAATTATTTCTTTTAATGTCATGTTGCAGTTAAGAATAAGCAGCTTATAGAGCCATACATTGAATATCCAAAAACTGGTACTAAATGTCTGTTCTTTACTTGTGTCCTGATTTTGTAAGCCTGTGGTCAGGTGAGTAAGGGTCAGATCAGAGGAGGCAGGTGGGGGTTTAAAATGCATTTACAAAGAGAGATGTCCTGTGGGCATTTCCCTCTTGGCTTTGCCCACTCTGTGCTGGGCTGAATCCAAAGAGAGCAAATGGTTCATGTTTAATGACATCTCTGGGAACTTGTATCTCTCTGAAGAAATCACTTTTTTAAGGAATAGAAATTGCCTCTCTTGAGGTGTCTTCCTGTCTTTATGCTCCTTCATAAAGAAAATAATTTGTTTATGAATTGTTTCCAACTAAACACTTGCTTAATCAGTGTCAAAAATTTGCAGATCTATTAACAAAGATTAACCATGTAGAGGTGGTTAAAAGACAGCAAATAACTCTGTGACAGACTCAAGTTTACAGTACATAGTATATCACAGAATTTCCTGAGCCTTTTACTTCCATTACTGCCTTTTCAAAAAGCTTTTTTACAGTTTGGGGTGTGTAGAGTCTTGGAACTAAAGGAGGAAAAAGCCTGATTTTTTTTTTTAATTTGCAGTTCTGTTAAAACTAATAAAGGCATGATAGAAGACAGCACAAATGTTTTATCAGTTGAATTTCTACCTTTAGTACAGAAGATGGGAAAAGTGTGTCTTTTGCAGTAAATAATCATAATATATTTTTGTATTTGTGTGTGCATTTACTATTTTTAGGAGACATGAGGCTCCCTTGGAGGTAGGAGGGTGGATTAAAATGGGATTTCAGGTTCTTGGGAACTTTTACTTCATGGCCAAAAGTTCTTGGCAACATTTGTATGTGAAATGTTAAACTGAATTTACTGTCTCAATTCATAGGTAAAAGTAGAAAGTGTTTGCTGTGAGTTATTTGCTGTTTGATTTAGTTAATATTTTAGGAATATTGATTTGGAGTCTTGGTCATAATGTTTGGAATTTTTATTTACATTTTAGAACCTTTAAATTAGGTCTGTGCTATTGTTATTTTCCCTGTCTCTGGCACACTTTAAGCTGTGTAAGATTATCTTACCTCTTAAAAAAGAGGGTTTTGGCACAAGAAATATCAACTTAGAAAATTATTTTTAATGTGTTTTGTCTTCCACTCCTCTCCATCTGTAAATATTGGTTATTTCTATGAAACATTGGTCATCTTTGTTTTAGCTGTAGAAGTTGGCTTTGTCAGCTGATTTTCTGTGGAAGCAAGAGAAGTTAGAGTACATTTATTTTGTTGAGGAACAATCACTCTTTCTTATGTTCTGTAGGTACCCTGAGCAGTCACCCCATCACTTACCACTTTCCAGATGGGAAATGAGAGCAGGAAAGCAGAAAGCTGTTAAACCACCTCTTCCTTTATAGTCCCTCTTAAAGACTGGGAGAACATATCCAGAGTAGTAAACTTAAACTATTCTCAGCCCTGAACCACTTAGAATTTGAAACTCAATTCACACTGGCAAAGATTAATACTGAGCAGATGACCTCTGCTAATAAAAGCAGAGCTTAAGAGGGTGCTGCTTTCTAGCTGAAATGTGACTGTTTCTTATGCATCAATGCAGAATAAAATGTGTGAGTTTGGCTGTGCTCTTTAATTCACCTGTTTGATACCACACAGGAGCACAGAGAGCTAATGCCAAGGTCAGGGGTAACAACTGAAGGGTGTAAATAGCCTCTAATCAGGTAAACTCAGTGATCTGCAGAGATGAGAGAGTGCAGTGGTCCTTTCACCCCTCAGCAGGCTGCTTTCTACATTTATTTAATTTTTGGTCATACTTCTTTTATACATTATCACATTTGTTTGTAACAATATTAAAATTACAGATTTACAAATCCTGTATCAGGCAGAGATGGAATTCAAACTTATGAAGTAAGTCTCTTAATACAGGAGAAACTATTGGTGCATTTGTCACTTATGTCGGTTCTGCTTCAAAAATGAAATTACTACTTATTTTGGAATTTCTGTATACCTCTGATGGGCAAGTTGTATGTAGGTTTTTTACTGTGAATATAGGAATTCATTTTTTGTGTTTTGCTTTTTTGGTTAAAGGGGAAAAAAAAAAACCAAGATTAATTATTTTGCATAGGGAAGGTAGCCAATTTCATCTGTTCCAGATCTTGATGTGAGTTTGTGGGAAAGCTCTAAATGCATTGGTTTTCTCTCTTATACAATAAATGAATCCAGTAGGATTTTAGATACGGTCATGAAACACGTATTTTGTACAAAACCCACAAAATGGACCAAAGTCACTCAGTCAGTAACTCACAGTGCAGGAAGTGGTCTCCAGTTTACAGCATATCACATAACGTTCTCTTTGTGTTAGGTGAAAGTATCCATACTTATGTGCATTATATACAAATAACATGTGTTACATGTCTTAACCAATAATTTATGTCCTGTAAATAGCCCTTTGGTTCTATAAGAACCAGACACACTGACTTGTTGGCTAATTCTCTAGAAAAGAAAATTTATTTCCTCTTCTCAGTAGTGTCTCTTGGGTTGTTGTGGAGATGCTTTTATTAGCAGAGTAAAATAAATCAGGACTGTTCTGACAGTCAAATTGCATTAGGTCTTATAACTTCTTTTGAATTAGTGAGTTTAATAAGCCAGGCTAACAGCCTAACTTTGTTTTCTTTGAAAAGAAGTTTCTTGATTATCTGATCATGTATTTTGGATGACTTTAAAGAGCATGGAGGAGTATTTGTTAAACAATTTGAGATGTTGGAAACATACCTAAATCCAGTACAGAAGAACTCAGGCTCTGTCTGGTGAAAACTAGACTTAACTCTATACACAGAGTCTCTTAGGAGAATACTGATGCCCTCAGTCGATGGATAGGTGACCCCAAAAACAGTATTCCCAAGTCCCTGTATTTGGGAAAGAAGGATTGGAGGGGGTTTTTTTGAAATTTAAGGTGTAGTTGAAAAGGAAATGAAATAAAATATTTCAGATTTCCTCAGGCTGGAAATCCCAAAAAAGCATTTCAGAAACACCCAGCAATGCTGGTTCCAAAGCCAAATGTGTCCCCTGGTGCTCACAGCTGCTCGTGGGGCTGACACACTTGTCAGTCTCACTGCTGCCACCTCCTCCTGGAGTCTGCATCCTCTTGGCAGGGCATTAATTACACTTCCACTTGCTGTGGAGAGCCCTTTCCAAGGGTGTGTGATTTGAAGTGCTTGTGGGGCAGTAAGGAATCTGGAAGCAGTGACAGCCCTAACTCCAAAAGGCTTTGCAAAGCCTCACAGGGATGCACTTGTGGCCAGGTCTCAGCCAGAAGCCCAGATGCACAGGGTTTTCAGTCTCACAGTTCAGTGACACAGGAGTGTCAGGGTTTCACTGGAAAGTCACTGAAAACCAGGGAGCCTGTTAAGTGTTCCTAAATGCATTACCTCAGGAAAGGGTTGGTTCCACTCTTCCATGATTTTTGGTTATTGGGCACTCTTGCTGACATCTGCCTGGGAGACCTGGGGCATTTTTTTTCTAGGATAAAATACTGTCCAGCCTAATCAGCTTTCTGGAATTCTTGTTTTTAAACAAAAGAAAACCACAACAGCTTATTATTGACCTTCAGACAAGAGCTGTAGGGCTAAGGCCCTGGAACATGAACCTTTCCTTTGTTTGGGAAAACCAGATCCATCCCAAGGTCAATCCCATTAAAGACAGGCATCAAGAATTTCCACAGTCCCATAATATTCTGCTCCACAAGTCTCCTGGATTCTACTAGAATGTGGCCTTGGCTCTAAAGAAACTAATTAAAAACTAGACACTTCAAGGCAAAAATGTTGGAGTCAATGAATGGATATTTTCCTCCAGTCTTGTTTTACTGAATAACTAAACAGATTTAGCCAAATGTAATTTTGCTAGTTGGTTCTTTGGAAGCAGCAGCTTTCTGCCTTGAGTTTTTTACTGCTGTAGTACTCTCCAGTTACCTTTAAAAGCAGCAGAGTCCTGTACTATCAGATCTAGACTTAGTGTGCTTTGGAGCAGAACATTGGCAGCTTGTAAAACAACTTTCCACAGCTGCACACAGAGGGGAGAAAAGTCTGTAGTCTTATTTTCTGCTGTAGGTTTGTTTTGAGAAGAGCAAGGCCTGGGCTTTTGCAGGCAATCCTGATCAGCAGAATAGCTCCATCAAACTTGCTATTCACTGAAGCAATTTTGAGCAATTCTGAAACAGCTTTAATTGATATGAAATTGCATTTGAAGATCCAAGAGCAGAGGAGCAGGGTGAGAGAAAAAGAATAGTCCTTAGTCTGCTGGTTTAACTTCCAGCATTAATGCTGCATTCTTCCTGTCTGTTTAATGCTTGGGAGTTATTGAATTAGGTTTACTAATAAATTAGTGATTTTTGTAACAAACCAAGCCATTAAAAACCCTCCCCAAACAATCTCTTCATTGGGATCATGTCATCCTCAGTCCAGAGGTACTTTTTGGCCCAATAGCCTGATTTTGAAAAATGTATTTCCTAGATAACTAAGCAAAGATAATTTCAGTAGCCATACTCATAAACCCTGGTCTATGGAGCTCACAGAACTGGGAAAGGCTTGAGCACATCAGCACCATTTGTGCAAAGGTCTGACACATTGCATAGTGATGTAGTTATTGAAGGTTATTAACCTGTGGTTTATTTTCTAGAATAAATAGGTTAGAAATACCTTAAATAACTGAATCTATAAGCCTATCACTGTTTTATAGGTGTACTTTAGGAACTGTTACACTCACATTTGCTTTTATTATTTTTTTTCTTTCAAAGAAGTTAACACTTTTTTTCATATTTGTTTCTTTTTTGATTCTGTTTCAGATTAAAAGTCATGTAATTTTTTAGGCTGAATTTGAAAAACGAAATTTCTTTGCACTTTTGTGTTTCTGCAGAGTATTTCCCCATACTTAAAAATAGCATAGGCCTTTCATATTCCCGTGTAATAATTAATAATTCCCGTGTAATAATTAATCTTGCCATTTTGAAATAGGTATTTAGATAGCACCTTGGAATTGTCATGGATGACATTTTGGAGTTGTCAGAGCTCCCTGTGAATGAAGTGGTGTTTCTTGCACCTTTTTGTCACAGGCTCACGAGGCAACCCTGGAGGCCAGGGCCAGTAAGTCCCGGGCGGGGGGAGCGCCTGCAGCAGCTGGAGCGGGAGGTGACGCGCTACCGCGAGGAGTCCGGCAAGGCTCAGGCCGAGGTGGATCGGCTCCTGGAGATCCTCAAAGAGATGGAAAACGAGAAGAATGACAAGGATAAGAAGATAGCAGAGCTGGAAAGGTGAGGATGGTGTGAAAGTTAAAAGAAGAGTAAAACAAAACTCGTATTAGTATGTTAGAGATGAGTTGTTTATCTTGTCTTAAAAACCTTAAAGGTGTATGTTTTGGAAAAGTCTTTTAGTCTACTTAGAATTTTTCTTTCTTTGGTCCTTTATTTTGCTACATTGTTAGGAAAAGGGTGTCTTACCATGTGCTTTTTCTTACCTGGCTACTCAAAAAATAGGCCTGATACAGGTAGAACTAGAAGGGTAGATAGAGATAGAAGGGAATGGAGAGGGCAGGAAAAGCTGCTGAAATTCCGGTGTGTTTGTAAAAGAGTTTGCTGTTTTGATACAATAAATTCCTCAGGCATGGCTTTCACAGAAACAAATAAGAAAAATGCCTTTTCAGAGCTTGTGTTACTATTTACTCAGGTTCTTCAGGCATGGCTTTCACAGAAACAAATAAGAAAAATGCCTTTTCAAAGCTTATGTTACTGTTTACTCAGATTCTCCTGACAAGTGGCCTCATAACTCAGTACTGGTAGGGATACAGATAAACTTTAACCCAAGTGAAGCCTGATGAGCTGATTTGCTTTTGTTCAAGCAAAACTGGATTCAGCACTTATCAGCATTTTCCATCTTTCTCATCGAGCCAGGAGGCTCAAGACTATAATGTCCCTAGAAAAAAAATTGAAATTTATTATGATTCCATGACATTTGTATCACAAATATAAGTAAGAGATCATGTGAAAAACCTGAATTAGATTCTGTGTTCTGTCATTTTTCTCATCTTACAGTAGGCCCAGAGCAAATTTCTGGGCAGTAATACCTGTTTGGGGTTTTTTGTTTACTTTACCCACTCCCAACTTGGAGCAGCAAAATGGAAATTTGATTATTCCCATTTGCCTTGTGCCAGAATAGTCTTTCTGTCTTTTCACTGCTTAACTACTCTATAGTTTACTGTCAGGAAGATTAGGGCAACTAAGTGGAGGACATTTCAGGTTCTGCAATCCATGGTTGTTTTTCATGGCTTGCTAATTGTCAAATTATAGGATGGTTTGAAAAACTCTTTTCTAAGTAGTCCATTCTCTTTTCCTTGACATGTACAGAGCTCTGGAACAGTTCAGTTTGCCAGCTGGGCTTCTTTTCTCTTTGTGACTGTAAGCCAACATCCTGTTGGTTTTCTTTAAGTTGCTTTATTTAACCAAAATTCTTCATACCTATGGCATAAGCTCAAACACCCAGGAGCGCGGATATATTCTTTTTTAATGTCTTCCCTTTTTTCCTAAGTGATGCATTGTTCAGCCCCTTGGTACACAATGTAATCAGCAGAACATTCAGGCAATAGGTTGATATTGTTGAGTGAGTGTAGACATGAAAAAGCTACAAGTCACTCATTTGTGTGATTTTTTTCAGTCCTCCTGGGGTCCCCATCTCAGGTGTGACATTTCCCATGTCATCCTCTTTAGGGCAGGCAAGTTGACCATGGAACAGGTATAAGCAGCAAACTTCTATCAGAACTAAGATAGGGGGAAGAAATATATTCACAGTGCCTTAATTGTTTTCTTTCTTTCTGGAGAAGTAACTACTGTTTAGGAAAAGAAAGTCAGAAATATGCATCATTCCTCAGCCTGATTCCTAGAGGAGATTAAAATGGCAGGAAGAGAATTCTTACCTATGCTTTTAATGCAAGCTGACTTTTTTATTACATTAGCATTCAGAAACTTATCATGATTTGACTTGCAGCATCAAAAATTGAATAGACACAAGTGCCCTATAAACAAAAAAGTTTATAGTCTATGAAGGAAAAATAACAAAGAGAAATTAGGATGGGTCTCCTTCTCTTTTATTAATAGAAGCAATTGTACCATCTTCAAAGAGTTAGAAAGTTAGTTTAGTTAGTTTTTCTTGGAAAAGATGCACTTCTAGAGATCTGCAAAGCAGTTATTGTTTGTCCTGTTACATTGTAGTTTCTTGATGTTTCAGTCACAAACTAAAGTGGTACTATGAAAACATAGAACCCCCAAATGAGTCGATATCATTCTGTAACAATTGGGTACATACTTTGACTATTCAGTTTTATCCATTCCTTCTTACCACCTGATTATCAGTCTTACAAAAAATTGAGTGGTCCTCTTCTCTTTCTAACCTATCTTTTCTACCAGTACTGAGATAAGATAGAGTATATTTTCTCTTATTTCTTGTAATTAGAATAGGTATTTTGACTATGCAAAAGAAAAGATATCTTTTGATATCATGTGACTGCCAGCAGCCAAATAAATCAAGGGGAGGAGAAAAATCTTAAGAATATTCATTAAGTGGAAATAGATAAGGTCTTCATGATCTAGAGATCTAATCTGGAAGCTGTTAGTGTGGTGAATTAGGCAAGTATCAGCACCTGAAATGATTTTTCAGGTGGAACTGAAATATAAACACAGCGCTGGAGAAAGATATAGAAACTTCCAGATACTTTATGGTGAGGTTTTGACTGGTAATTTCTCTTTTTCTGAATAATTGTTGGAATTTCTATTTGACCTTAGTTGTTTTCAAGTTCTCCCCCAAACAACTATTCCATGAAAGCTTGCTTTCTCCTTGTGAGTTTTTGCACAAAGCAGAGATTTTATCATGCCTATTTCACGTATAGGTTGGTTCTGTTTTTATCTACAATGCTTGTTTATAAAATATTCTTTTGTAGCTGAACCTAATAAATATTGCTGTGCCTATCAGGAACAGTCAGTGTTCCATGTGCAGCAAGATGAGAAGAAAAAAGTCCCATATAGAGAATAATTGCACTAAAAAATGGGATTTTTCAAATGAGAGTCTCTCCTCCTTGTAGTTTTCCCTTTTGCTAGTTCTGTGTGACAACTAGAGCATATGCTGTCAGGGAGAGAGAAGTGGTATCACAGTTTCATCCACAGAAGAGATGTGTCACCTGTTAGGGAGGTGTGCACAGAGCAACAGAGAAAGAGAAAGGACAGTAAGGGGAGGAAGATGATATTAAAAGCAGAAAACTATTATTTTAACCTTTTCAATGCAAGCAAAGCTGCCTTGTGCTTAAGTTAATAAAAGGAGGGAAATGCTTCCACTCTTCAGTAGCTGTTGCAGTTACTGACTGGAGACATTGCTTTTCAGATGAAAGATTTTAAAGAAATGTGTGAATTATGGTGCATGCTGTGCAAAAGTCGAAAAATATTCTAGAGTCAACACAAGGTGGAAAGCGCAAGCTCATTGTTGTATATACTCTGGGGGGGGAGGATTTTGCTTTTTTTTATGGGAAGGTGGGCCCGAAGCCCAGATTTCTTCTGTGGGTGAACAGCCCCATAAGTTTTATTTGTGCCCCCTGTTGTGGTGGTGTAGAGGTTTTGTAGCTGTCTGGTTATTCACTTCCTTTGTAACTAACTGTTTGCTTTTTGTACTGCCATCCCATAACCTCCTGTCTCTCTGTAACTTTTCATTTTATGTTCTGTTTCCTCCCTTGCTTTTTCCTCCCCCCTGTCCCACCCTGCCCCCCGAGTTGTGTTGTTCTGTTTTGTTTTGTTGCCCCGGGGGTGTTGGTGACTGTGCCTTTCCTCAGAAAGCGCGGCTCCCGCACACTGCACCCTCCCTGCCAGGTGTCGGTCCCCGCGCCGCAACACCTGGGGGGGTTTGTGTGGGACTTCCTGGGAAAGTGAGTGCCCTCAAGGCTTCTGTTTCCTCCTCTGGGCTGCAATGTGGCCTCTGCTGCTGCTGTTTGGGGCTGCTGCAATGCTGCTTCTTTCCTTAGGTCAAACAGCACCTGCTTATGTCGAGTGCAAGCGCTGCTTGTGACCGCAGTCCAAAGGAAGTTTGCTGCTGTTCTCCCTGATTTAAACTTGACAGAAGCTGTTGCTTTATAATTCTATATTTCTTGCTGTGTTTTGCCTTTGGTTCTAATCTCTGCTACCTACCTACCTGCCTGAACCAGCTAAAAGTCAGTGTTCTTCAAGTATTCTAAAATTGATAGAGGTTGATATTTATCGGTTTCTCTGGGTCTGGATTGAAGGCACTTGAGACAGTAATTCATGTTTGGACTCAGGTGTTTATTATCAGTAAAACAGTTTTACTACTGTGAGTTCAGCAGCAAGGCACAAAATGGCCAACAGTCTCTTGTTACAAGGTCTTCTAAGACTAAACTATCCAATGAAGAACTGACACCTGGATTATTTCCTCTTTGAACCCAATAACTGATCCCACAGAGCCTGCAATGCAGACTTTTCTGCCCAATTACAAAATGCCACCCAAACCCAGGAAGAAGAAGCATGAAGAAGAAACCCAGGACAACACCCTGTGCCCTCCATCTTGCTTCCGTCCACAACATACTAAAAATCCCAAAACCTAAATTTCTCACCAATTGATACACCTACACTACTCTCTATAATCCATTTCACACTTTTGTGGATTCCAGTCTATCTTGAAGTCTAGGAAACATTCTCCATGAATGAGGATCAAAGTCAGTGCTCCCCTGGGGGTCAGGGCACCCCAGAGCAGACAGAGAAATATTCCCAATGCCATGGGTTTGTACAAGTATTGAGTTATTATTGAGTTTTATTGTGATGATAATTAATACACATAATAGTTTATACACAGCCTATACAGCAACACAGCTCTATTGGTGTACACATACTGTGCAAATAAGAAATTTGTACTTGAGAAGTGGCAGTAAGTATATTTGTGTATGTTTCTTCAGAAGAGAGCACTGAGTGAATATACATGCAAGTTCTAGTTCCAGTTGCAGGCTTAAAATTGATTTTCATTTGGCACACTCGCTATATAAGATGGGTTCTTGCAAGGACACAAGGCTTGTTTTTATTCCTGAAGGAAACTTTGCTTTGGGAGCAAAGGAAGACAGCACTCAGCTGTGGAATACCAGCAGTCCTGTTAAGGGCAGCTGGAATTAGTGGCTATTTTAAGAAAGAGAATTTGGAGAGTTTTCCTGAAAAGAATTTAAGGATGCCCTTTTGAAGAAGAAATGTTCCAACTTTTGATTTGAAGCAGCCAAAAGGTATACTCCTCATCTTAAATATTTCTTCCCAATTGTAAATAAAAGATTAAAAAACATTAGAGGCTTTCAAAGGAGTGCTGAAAAATATGGACAGTAGAATGCAGTATCTTATTTTGTCTGTCTTTAAGACAGATATGTTTGTGTAGTGTTCTATGAAGGATAGATGGAGAGAGAAATTAGCTGTATTTTCCATCAACTTTACAGTTTCCTAGAATAGTGTAAAGGAAACTGCACTAGTAAATTATGCCCTAAGCTTAAGTCAACAGTTTGAAGCTGAAATACTTATTTTCAAACTGCTACTCATACCTTGGAATAATTGTCTTTGGTTTTCAAGTCTGTTGTTTCTGTGAATTTTTAAATAGTTTTTTAGAGCATTCCTAAGCAAGAACCACATCGAGTCATATAAATAATTTAAAGTAAAAGATACGGTGTCAAATTGAATAAAGGTGTTTATAAAGCCATAATAATCACCATTAAAGTTAACCTTGAGAGATGGTGTGGCTATAATTCTGTAAATGTCTTAACTGATTATAGTCCTCCAAAAATAAATTGAACTCTGATTCAGGCATTGGAAAACCTGAAACAATTAAATATTATTTTAAAATACTTCAATCTATTTTGTTGCTATAAAAGCAAATGTATTTATCTTACACTTGCATGGTATTATTGCAAGGCAGAATATGTTGTTGTTGTGTTTTTCATCCACTTATCTGTAGCTGAAGTGAACATTAAAATTCTAAGGTAAATCATTCAAAACTTAGGATATTCTGAAATGAAGATTGCCTTATAATTTTAATTTACATTTTATGTGAAATGATACACTCTTTAACTATATATGAACAAAATTTTTCATTAAAATGCTGCCTTTTGTGAAGGACACAGCTGAAATTTTCCACAAAAATCCCTGGTTAGGTTGAACCTGTCATGGGAAATAGCAGCATAACTTTTTCATATTTGGCTAGCAACTGAGAACTGGGTTTTGTAATGGAAAGAAGTGGTCAGGCCCATAGTTAGTCCAGCTCCACCTCTGAGCACACAGATCTGTTGAATATTAAGATTTTCATCGTTTCCAAGCTAGGAAAGGAAGAAGTAATTTCTTTCTTCTCAGTCTTGCTTTATCTTATACAAGATCAGCATGACACCTGAAGTCCTGTATCAAGTTTCACAGGAGGAAAACACAAAACATTTCATATCAACATAACTTCTTTAAACAGATAAGAATAAAAGATGCAGGCACATTTGCTTACAGGTATTTAACTTAAGGCATTTGAAAGTACGCTGGTTTTCAGCAAGTGTCTGCCCTCTGGAAGTCAAGCTTTGTTTAAGTGCCTTAAGAGCAGCGCTCAGACTCACTAATCACTCTTGAAACCTACATCTAAGCAAGGAAAAGAAAGACACAGGGACACTGCCAGTAATTGCAAATCCATCTGTAGGGAGCAGCAGATAAAAACCCCATCACAGTGATTTTACAGTGACTCCTTAATCCATCCTCACCTTTTTCATATAATGGGATATCCTTCTTCAATTTGTTCTTTATTTAGCTGTCCTTTATTTCCCATTCTTTTCCTCTTCCTGTGTTCTGGGAGAAACCAAAACTTTGTGATTTTGCATAAACAGCTGTTGTAAAACACAAGGTCAGAGAACCCCAATTAGTCCAGCCCCTGACGTGGTGAGAGGTCAGGGCTGGCACATGCTCTGGCTGAATATCAGAGCTGGCTGTGTTACCCCCTCAGTGAACCATCCAAACTGGTATTAAATCCATGTTCCAGCAGGCAGGACTGACACTCTAAGCAGTGATTCATGTCCACAGAACTGAGTATGGACCAGCTCCTTGGCTAAGTTCAGCAGTGAGCTGGCTGAGAGCATGGTTTATCTGCTGATCTCAGAGTAAGGATCCAACCTTGGGTCCTCCAGGAAGGATCCTGCACTAGAGAAATACCAATAATGAGAAGCACTGATTGTGAGCTTTTTTGAAGGCCTCTTTTCCTGCCAAATTTTCTGTAGTGCTGAAGTCCTGCTTGTTTTTATCATTAAATCAGGTGGTTTTCAAGCACTCCCTCTCGTGCCTGTTATCTGTAGTGAGTATAGGAGTTGTCATCTGCCTTATATTGTAGCAATAATGGATTTTATTTAGCAGGTATCTCCTAATCCAGCTGTTAGGTCAGTAGAGTGTAAGAGCTGTGATATAATTAAAATAATTATAAATGTGAGGAGAAAGCATCATGGAAATAATGAGCCAAGTCTGCATATCAGTTTCATTGTTCCCTGCCCTTACTACATCTCTTCAAAAGCTGTTTTGTAGCTTTGTTTCAGTCAATATCTTTGAGCAATATGGGAGTATCCATACTCACAACCTGGTGTGAAAGGAGCAAAAAAAGCCCCAAATCCACCAAAACTGTCTTTTATAGAACTGATATCGTAAAAATTAGAGTGTCAGATCCTGGCATTGTCTTGGAGTACAGAAAGAACAAGAGGAATATGCAGTAATTACCAGTAATTCAGTGAAATAGTAATTTTAGTGCTCCATTGTGGCCATCTGTGGCTGGGTTTGTGCTCTTAGATCCATGCATACATGTGTGCATGGATGTGCACACAAACCTTCTGTCTCTGCCTCTCCATCTCTTCCCTGTCCCTCTAATACCAACCTTAGAAAAAGGAAAAGACCAGCCATCATTTTTTGTATCAAGAGAATCTGTCAAAAGGGGTAAACATAAATAGCCTTTCTGCTTTGACAGACACAAGGAAGATCAAATGCCTGTTGTTCCCTGTCAGACTGCTTTGAAGGGTTGACAGGGTAATAAAGATACACAATCACTCACTGTCAAACAAGGGGAATTCAAAGGTTGACTGAAAATTGTTACATAAACTACATGCTAAGTACATCTGAGACAAATGTCGCAAGCTCATTCCACTCCCTATAATAGACAAGCATGTGGAAGAAATCGTAGCTGGAATAACCAACAGCTTTTAAAATATGGATTTCTTAATTAAAATGCTTAAGCATTCACATCTCAATTTTTTGATCTGCACCCAGTGATCAGATTAAAGTCAGCTCTACCTTTAAAATTAACAGGATGGTATTTTAAAAGAAAGTGGGTTTCTCTGAGGCTGCCAGCTGGCATGACAATTGTCTTGTCTCCCTGTGTGACTGTTGCATCGAGCACGCAGTTATTGGGGCTGGGCAGGAGCGCTGCTGCTGGATCTTGT
>NW_005054326.1:487079-521369 GCF_000277835.1 Geospiza fortis | reverse complement strand
AACTTGTGATTCTGCTCTGTAATGAGTCTGTCTCGGTATGTATGTGGTCCTGCTTGCTTGGGGCTGCTGCCTGGGGCAGATGCTTGCTGTGCTCCTCTGTTCAATTTCACTGATAGAGCCCATGCACTGAGGCTTCAGCTCCAGTCCATGGCAAATCTCCATTTACTTCCCAGTAGCTGACAGGTTCAGGTGTCTGCCTTGGTTTTAGTTTGAGTGACAGCACACTTACAGATTTTTTTTTCTCTAATTTTAATGTGCTTTCAGACATAGTCCTTATTTTTGTATTATGATTATTCTAAAAATCCACACTTCTAAAAAATATTTTGTGCCTCTGTAACAAAAACTTGGAAAAGGGGCTAGCAATTACTGAAAATGTATTTTTCTTTGGAAGAAAGAATTATTCCATAACAAAATGGAGATGTAGCAATAATTATTCTCTGTTTAAAACCCATGCAGCTGGTTAAATAATACTTCTGTAGCACACAGAAAATTGCAAGTGACCTCAGCATAGTGTTGTGCATGCTGATTTGCCTTCATCCTGTGCCAGCAAAAGATGCTACCTTTAATAGCAGTTGGAAGAACTGTATGATTCATTTAAATTCCACTGGGCTGTTCTGAGTCATAGCCTGTATGTTTCTCACTGTTAAACTGAAGAAACAATATCACATCATCACAACACAGCCAAAGGATCCCTGAAACACAAAATGAGACTCTTAAATTTTTCACCTCACTGTATTTATTCCCATATTTAACCATTTCTTTTCCCATTTTTGTTGCCTTTTGTTAAATTTGTTTGTAGTCTTGGATTTCAATCAGAATTGTTACTTACATGTTTTTAGTATGAATTAACCACGGCTTTCGGAACATTGTAAGTTACTTCAAGATCAAAGACTGAGATGTGGTATTTGGCACTTCACTTGGAAAGTCTCATCTTTCCCCAAATCCCCAGATAATACAGCCTTTACAACAGCTGTCCTTGAAGAGTTTGATTTGAAGAATGTTAGTTGAGAAGCCAAAGAAAAGTACTTTTGCATTAGTTGATCTGTTACATACCAATAACAGCTGCTTGTACAAATTCAATACCCAGCACAGTTGATAGTAAAATTTATGTCATAAATAAAGACTTCAAATTTTATTTACATTCCTCCATATACCAAGAGTAATAAAGAATATAGCAGTTAGCCAAAAATATAGAAATGGAAAATATAGAAATATTTTTATCCAACCCATATCCTGCCTTTTTAGAGTGAAATTTTGCCATGGGAGAAGTACAGCAAATGTTGTCAAAGCCAAATTGCTACTTTGCACGGAAGGACATTTTCTTTGCCTCTTTTCTATTGACTGAAAATCATCAAATTTAAAATCAGTTTGAAAATATCTATATTTATGGTTCCTTGGACTTACCTTGCTGTTATCAGTGAAATTGACAGCAGATGCCTATGAAAGATACTGGAGACATTTGGAAGAAAAAAAAGCAATAATGAACCTATGGGACCTCATGTTATACAAGGGACTCCAGCATTTTGTCTTGGTCAGTTCTGCTGTTGAGCAATGTTGGAGAGAACTGTGAAAAAATACCTGTTTGGTCATTATTGTTCTTAGATTGCACCTTATACAGGAGAATTATGTGTCAGGAAGAAGAGGCAGTTGCTTTTTTTGTTTCTTTTTGGAAGGGGGGACTTCAATGTCAAAATTAAGAAAGATGAGCTTTTAACCTTGACAAATCTTCAGGTCTCGAGGACTTTACTCAGTGGTTGGGGTTTTTTTCCTTTCTGTTTAGTCCCTTTATACAAGTTGGGATCATCTGCAGAAAAGGGAAAAAATTGCATGTTTTGCTCATGGAGAGAAAATAAGCCCTTAGAAGATATCATAAAGGAAACATCAGGTTTCGTCTCAGATAGTCAAACTCTGTATTTTCAAAATGTTCATTTGAATTCTGGAAGAAAGGTACTTGCTAGTGATGTGATACAAATCCAGAGTTTTCTTGTAAGATGGCTTATTTTCTTTTTCCAAGAACTGTTACATATTGGAGACTATTTTCTCTACAGAAAGTTGCCTCTAAATGAAATGGTGTAATCTAATCTAAAGGTCATTTTTTTTCTCTTATTTCTTTTTCTTGGTTTTTGGTTTTTTGTTTTCTTTTTAATTAGATGTCTATAAAACATGCAGCTCTGTGTTTGTGAATGATTGTGTGTCTGTGTGTCATTACCTGATTTATATCTGCTTGTTTTGTCCTTTTTTCTTGAACTGCTTTATCTCTGGACTCTGTTTTCACAAACTCTAACTATTTCTCTTTCGCATCTCCTTCCTGGATTTGCTGCTTCCTTCAGCCTCACCTCAAGGTCAGTATCTGCTTTTAAAAGGGTGTTTATAAGACTGTCTATTCAGCTAAAATTGAGATCTTACAGAAGATTGCACATCAAATTACATGATTGCAAAATAAAAGATCAGAGATTTGGTTAAGTCTATGTAGGAGGATGGGTTGAATAGGGTGCATGTTTAGAAGGAAAGAATTTGTATCAAACCATTGTAAATCAATGCTGTTGTGCACTGGGAAGAAGGGGGAAGACTAACCAATGAAGGTTTTAAAGGGAAAAAACTCCAGGAACAGGAAGCTGAAGCAAGACAGTTTAAATATTTCTGGTTTTATCTGTTACTTTAAGAGAAGAGACTGGCCATTAGCCATGTTCCATGATACATACACATGCTGTGGAGTGCAAAAGTGGTTCCTTTGAAATACTGGTGGTACAAACTTTAACTGCTGGATCTTTGTCATTGCATCTGGGCCTGAAACCTTACAGGCATGTTGCAAAACCAGTTTTGGTGCAGCTTGAATGCACTGTGCTGTCAGAAAGAACCAGGGACTGAGGGTTAAAGAGAAGTGAATTAGCCAGAGGATGAATTTGTTGAAAATGCAGTGATAAACCACTGAAGAAAGCCTACTAAGAGACAATATGTTTAATTTGGAGTCTCTCAGCCATGGCTCATTTTTCTGGTTTTATATTTTAAAAGCAGTTGCTAACCTTAGATTTTGGGATTTCAGTAGAGTAGCTCAGAGCAAACATCTGTGACCTAAATAACACAAGTAAGAGTACATCACCTAATGACTCTCATTTGCCTTTGAAAGCTCTGCAACCATGTTGGATTTTAGTCTTTGCTGATAAAGTCTGTTGCTAGAAACCATCTGTGACTCCTGAAGAAGGAATGATTATAACTGTTTCAGGCAGTGTCTTTGCCCAGAAAGCCACTACTTAACGACTAAAATTCTGAGTTATCATGGACCAACATCCAACTTTGCTGTTCATGGTTAGCACTGAAAAATGTGGTGGTGGCTGGAATCCCCCAGAGCTGTGATGCTGCTGACGCCTTTAAATTGTGTCAGTGCTGTGACCTTGGTTTGGCACAGGCTCTGCACTTGTGGCCTCTGCTGCGTGTTTTTCTTCCTCCCACAAGCTGGAAAAAGATTGGAAGTTAATCATGTTGTTGTCATCCATCAATACCTTCCATGCTCAGTGTGTCATACTGGCATACTTGTAATTACTGGGAAGAGGAGGTCTGGCCTTGAGTGACCCCCTTCATATCCCAAAAAATGTAACTGCCAGGAAGCTTTTCCTGCCCTGTGAACGTTCTCCTCTGAAATAACCACTCTGCCTTTTGCTGCAGGGGCAGGACTCTGTGGGCCAGTCTTTATTTGCCTGCTACCACCAGCAAATACTTATTTGTTTGGTGTTCTTTGACTGATGAAGTCCTAGATGTTATGGAATTCAGCTGTCAAAGCTCTTTTGACTTCAATCCATATGGCTAAAGGTTTTTTCCAATACCTGTGCCTGTGCTGGAATTAATGATAAGAGGGGAAACAATTTTAGGGTGCTGTTAGGTTGTGGTCTTTCTAAGACCAGGAGTGATTTCTCTTTTCACAGGCAATGTAACCATAACTTTTATTTCTCGCATTTAGACTATATTGCACAATTTGGCTAGAGAAGATATGGCTGTGATTTGAGGTGACCAAGTGTTAGGATTAGGAACTTGGAGGAGTTTTCTAAGATGTTAAAGAGATTGCCCATTCTGTCCTCACAATTTCTTAGTTGGTTTATTGCTTATTTTGGAATCCTTTTTTCTGTCCATTTTTAAAATTATTGTGGTTAGTTGCTGAATTTTTAATTTATTTGTTAAAATAAATCAAGGGTGTAAGGAAGTAGGTGGAATGACTGCTCTTGGAACTACAAAACTTCTGCTGGCCAGAATCAAAATAAAAAGATTCTCCTCAGGGCAAACAGGAAAATTACAGTGCTTGAAGTACACTAGTTTCTTTCCTAAGCATTTCAGAGTTTGCCTAATTACCACTGACTGCCACATATGAAGAAATAGCTGTTCTGTGAAGTAACATTCTACCTTGGAAGCTACTATAGGAGGCATAATTTTATATTTATCTGAATGATGTAAAGCAATTTTTTTCAGATATCAAAGCAAGTGTGTCTCCTGGAAAAGAACTCAATATGTGAAAAATGTGTTAGGTATGTCTGTCTTCTAACAGGAAGAAATCCTCTGATTATTTCTGTCTCATCTAGGACAGCTTTACTTATACTAATCAATACCTCTGAATTTTCTGATCTATCCATTAAATTTTCATCATCTCTCTCCTGTTGACAAACTCAGTGAATCAGAATAGAACCATGTAATCCACATCACTGTTGCTGTTGTGACATGTATTTGCTGCTCAGAAGTCCTAAGGATCTGGATTGGATGTCATGCTGATTCATAGTAAATAAAATTGCCTTGGAAAGCATGAGGATTAGAGCAGTTTTCTGTAAGAATTTCTTTTGCTAAGCATCTCTGCTGATGACAGCTTCCCATAAAGAACTCCCCAATGCTGGCTGAGTTCAAGAGTAATAAGCCAAATAACACTATAATGAAGTCATTACCTGCAGCAGTGAAAAAAAGTAGAAAAAATACCCTAAATTCATATGCTCCAGTTCTTCTAAGCTGTTATTTTGATCATGTGTCACAAAAGTTGAGATAGCTAAAGATAAAAAGACAATCAGGTGTTCTAGCAAGCAACTGCAGGTTTTTTGAGGGAAGAGTGAGCTATATTGATAATGCAGAAATAAGATTTCCAGCCTCAAACTAGGTAACAAATAACTTAACTGGATGGGAGATATCCCACAGAATGCTTGTCTTGTAGTGTTCTGCTTCCTACTGTCAGATTTTCTCCTAGTTTAGATCACATAATTGATTGTCCTGTCTGTCATGTTTTAAAGCAAGTAATCCACTTCTTAGAAGAAATTTTTCCAGATTTTTTTGCTATACCAAAGAGAATTTGATGCTTTAGGAAGTAATAATGAAATTCGCTAAACCTTATTTCCACAAGCAAGGTGGCTTGGTGATTAGATGAGTACAGGCTGGTGGCATGAATCCAGGTAAAAGTCTGCTAAAAGTGTATCCATGTAAAATTAAATGTCAGTGTAGCAACTCAAGTGTAGCCTTATAAAATCAAAGTAAAAACAAAATACTAAATCTGAGGGGATTATTTCAGTCCTTCTTCTGGAGTCTTAAACATATATTAAACAGAACATGTCTAACCACTGAAGAAATACTTAAAATGCCATCCTTCTATAAGAAAATAGCAGATAATACTGCATAAAATGTTCAGAGTGCAGGAAACTCAGGGTGCTATTCAATAATTCTTTTAAAAAGCCAAACCAAAACGGCAGAGTACTTAGTGGCAGGCATGTAGTCTGTGGTACCTGTGGGCTTTTCACTGTGCTGGAAATTCCTTTGCACACTGACTCCTCTGCTGGACCTCCAGGTAGCCATGGATCTGAGCACTGACAGCATGCCAGGGCACTCAGGAGAAATTTTACTGCAAGAGTGGCTGGCTCTTTGATTTTATACCTTCAGTAGACTCCAGGTCTTCACTCTGCCATCATGTTGGTCATTAACCATGTCAGGAAGTGATGAAGATTTGAAGTGTGTTGAGTTAGCAGTGGTTTTAGCTCAGCAGAGACAGAAACGTTATCTTCAAAGAAGTTTCCATTTATATTTCCTTGGCTGTCTCCAAAACACAGCAATCTGTAGCAGTTGTTTTCTATTCAATATATGTTTCCTGTAGTTCTGCTTAGAGCAAAAATGGCTTTGGATTTTTTTTATACTAAGAAGAAATCTTTTTTAAAGAGTTATCTGATCCTTTTGGGTGAGGAGAAATATGGCATCTTAGGGATGATAGAGGGGAAGGAAAAAAATGAAGGCAGTGTAGGTCACAAAACAGAACTGTGGTTTTCCTTAAAAGAAGTTGTTGGCATAACCTTTCAAATTTGCTTTAGATATAGTGATTATCAGAGCTTTCCTCCTCTCTTGGAAGTGGAATCCCTACCTACTCTATGATTTAGAAGGTTGAACAATTGTTTTATTAAAACTATGCTATATAATATTAATATTATATTTAAGAGATATTAAACTATACTATACAAAGAGACTAAAGAATATTAAAGAAAAATTTGTGACTGTTTGAGATAGTTAGGACAGTTTGGACTTAATTGGCTAAGGAATCAAAACAATCTCAGTAGAATCTAATTACTGAATCCCTTCAGGTAAACAATCTTCCTAACATATTTCACATGTGTAAAAACAACAGGAGTAGCAAGTAGAGAGAAGAATTGTTTTCTCTTCTTCTTTCTGTGCTTCTCTAAAAATCCTGGGAGAGAGAATTGGACAGAGAGAGAAGTCTCTCTCTGTTCAGAGAATGTGAGTGCCACAGTTTGTTGAGGCAGCATTTTTGTGCTGTGAGATTTTCAGCTGCCTGGGAAGTCACCGGTTGCGCGTTGAGTCTGTGCCAGTGCCTGAACTGGAACCTTTTGTTCTTGTGTTGCTTGTGGAGTTCAAGTTGCACTGCTGACCTGCACACAAGGTGTGCCTCAGATGAGAGCCTTTGAGCCCTGGTGTTTCAGATGTGCCTTTCACTGCTTCACTTATCAATTGAGAGCATTACTTCACTGCTCACTTAGCTCATGTTTTCCATCCTCATTCCTGTGAAACCAGCTTCCCTAACAGGCCTATGCATCATCTCTGCAAATAATTCCTCATCTTTTGCATGAAAAATATGTTAGATAAGCAGAGATATTTATTACAGTCATACAGCTTATAGATTCAGTGAATATTTCTGTTGCTATCAGTCAGTTAATTGGAAATCATTCCTAATCACTTTACTGCAAAATGAAAACAAAATTTCTTGTCCATGAAATCCCAAGAAGGCTATTAGAGATACTGCAAGATAAAAACATGCTTAACATTCTTAGGCTAAAATTAAATTAGAAAGCTCTTTTTTCCCCCCTTTTCCCTTTCTCTTCTATGGCTCTCTTCCATTTCATTGTTCTTGCAGGGTGGTGTATTCAAGTATTCCCTCCTTCTGCATAATGTGTTCTTCATCTGCAAACAATAGAGGGCCCTTTCATACTGGAATATGTCAGCTTTTCTAGATGGTCTTCTTGAAGTACCCCAGGCAATTCAGACAGATTTAATCAAGCTCTCAGTAACTTACTTAATTTCCTGCTTATCCAGCAGATAGGCCGTTCTTCTTAATTAAAAGAAATGGGTTTTTTTCACTTCCTTAGAGAACAAAATATTTCCAGTTGTCACTTTCTGTTCATGGCTGAGCAATTAACTCCCATCTCCAAGGGGTAAGGTGCCTCCTCTCCGTTTAGTGACCCAGCACACTCCTACCAATGTAAAGTGCTTTTATATGGAACATTCCTATGTCTCTGTTTACAACACTGAACAGATTTGATAGAAATTGAGATCAAGCATGTTGATAGTTTTGGGGTGGCAGTGGGGTTGGAATTATTCAGTTCCAGCTTCCTTCCTTCAAGCACTTTGGAATCAACTTTACCATTACAGGTAACTTAATTCTTTTTATATAAAACCAAAAGTGACCAAGAACTACAAACTTGAGTTGCAAAATGCTCTCTCTAAATGCACAAAAGCCTCGTTTCATCCTAGAAATCACAACTGCCAGCAAGTTGACAGTTGCCAAGCTGGAGTGCTCAGGGCCAGCCTTGGCAAGAAAGCAAAAGGTGCCAACCCAGCAGAAAAGTGAGGCTGCTTTCCTTCCAGTTCCTCCTCTCCTGGGAACTGAAAGAGAGGTGACATAATGCAACTTTACCCCACTAGTGTCTGTAAGGATGAGAACTCTTATTATGGTGGGATGCTGTACCTTTGAAAATGCATTCCTTTGGGAGCACCACTATTGTGTTCATCCCTGGATCTTTCCCTAATCTTGCCTAACTCTGTAACAGTCTGCATTGTATTTTCACTTTAGTTCCTTGAGTCTGCAGTGTTTTAAATAAAACAAGTTTTATTTATTCCTAGTTTTCAGATGGTAGGATTCTTGGTTTTGTTGGATGCCCTGAATTCTCAAGTAATTGTACCAAATTTATTAATGTTGTTAACTTAAAATCAGCTGCTAGATACATTCATTTCACTTTTCAGTGTGTAATTTTTCACTTTCACAAGTCAATCACAATATGTTAGCAATTTCAATTAGTAATAAATAGCTTAGAAATAGGGGTTTTTTATTACTAACTCCTAGCAATATATGTAAAATACATGAGAGCAAATACATTTTCAGTATTTATGATGTCAGCATATTTTAAAGGATTGATACCTCAAATCAGTGTGAATTGTATTTTCTTTTAGCACTTACTCCTTTTGCCAATTTTTTTTTTCCTTTTCACCATTTACTTTAAGGCCAAAAAACAGGAGAAAGAATAATGAAATTGATTGTCAGAACTTTAGTAGGATACTGCAGAATGACACTTTATATTGCAAAAGTGGCCACTGGTTTTACTGTTATATTTGGAGTAGAACACATTTATAACTGCAACATTTAATGTAATTTCTTCTTGAAGAAAATATTTCATGATCTTATATCCCAATCAAAGGGACTGTTGCCCACAGCACAAGCAACAGGCAGAGCTTTTGGAGGCACTAAGCAGTGGCATTATGAAAAAGTTAGCAGAGAGATGCAAATAACTGTGGTTTTTTCTCTCCTTAGTTCATAATTTGCCTATTTCCCTTTCTTGTATCTCCTGCTTCCAGCACAGATTTCCCATTTTAATATGGAATATGGAGATGTGTGCTCAGAGAGCTGGGGCATGGCACAGTTTCTGACAGTTTGCTTCCTTTGACTGCTCATTTCCATGTGCAGTATGCTGGATCACATGAACAAATGACAGCTGAAATACAGCTGAAGGAGGCTGCCTTCTATTTTTAAGAGCTTCAGATATCAGAAGTTACTTTAACTTGTGCAAAAACCTTATAGTATGAGCAAAAGGCAAACATTTGGAAGAGTATTCTAAAGCTAAATAAAAGGGATAAACACATTCTATTCCAAATTTTGGGAGCAGGTATGAATTCCATTATGGGTGTAATCTTTCCCACATCCATTTCTATCTCTTTATCATTTTTTAATAGATATAAATTCCTCTAAGTAGTTTGCCAGTATCTGTGAGGAAATTCTACTTTTGAGCCATAGTGAGTTTGATTTAAAGCAGCATGGCTCTTAAATTTTTAAATGAGTTTAAAGGGTCTGTACAGTGTTAATTTCTTCCTTACACCACTCTGCAGAAGCAGAAAGCAGTCAATAAGGAAAAAACCCAACACCGCCTTCAAAGGGATTTCATTTGATTTCTTGGAAATTCCAAAGAGGAATTGTGTGTTTTCTTCTGCATCTTGGAATAGCTGCTTCTTGAATTAGAGGTAGAGAAATTTTATTTCTAAGTAGAAAGGGACTGGAAAGCTCCTCTTGTCTTTCTGTATCCTATTTTGACCATAGCCTCATCAATATGAATTAGATTTTCAACAATGTTTATGTCTTTCTACCTCCAATGTATGTCTTCATATTAAAAGGTAGATGATTTATAGAAAATATATTGTATTTGTGTTAATAATATTCTTCTTGACAGCAAAGGCTTTTGTTTGCTGATATTTCCTAATGATTAGAAGTGTTCCCCAATTGCTTGGAAAATTAGCGCGCTGAAGGGAGGCAGAAGATGTCTCAGTGACATCCTGCATCAAGGCAGTTGCCCTGATAGGGAGATCAGCTCAATTAAAATCTTAATTTTGCCTCACTTGTCTCAAGGTCACCAAATAAAAAGTAGTTCACTGAAGTAGTGTAATTGCCTAGATAAAGAATGTATCTTTCTGAGTACACACTCCAAACTAGAGCTAATTGAATTAGCCAACCTTCTGATCTCTGAGGAGTATATTTCAGATATCTGACACATGGGGCATCTTTTTGCCTGAGGTTTCTTTTAATGTGCTCCTTCATCACATATTAAAAATTAAAGTATGTATTCGAAATACTCGTGGACATACTTGTTCTGTAGCAGATCCATGTGGAATGGTAGAAATCCCTCCTCAAATGCACAAGGCAGGAGCCTTGTCCATGGCTATCCAGGGTGTTAGAGAGACCTCATACACATTGCTTTATAACTCTCACTGAGCTCTCCAGAAACCCAGTGGTGTTCCCTTCACTTGCAGAATACTCCTGGCTGTGTTCTCCTGTGTGCCAGATTGAGAAGGCAGAGTTACAGCTCTATCAGAGGAGGAGGACTAAGCCATCTGCACCCTTCAGATGGGCTGTGCAGCCCTGTGTGGGGGAAATTTATTACAAATAATGCTGCTCTCCCCCATTGCCAGGCAGTCAAAAGTTTATAACAAATCATTTTAGCAGGCGCTCTTCATACTAACCTGATGTGGGCTGTCGCAGCCAGGGATTCAGAATGCATTTCAGAAGAGGAGATACGACTTAATAACTGCTAAGCACCCAGAAATATCCCAGATGTGCATTCTGAGAGACTCTGTGGTGTTTGCTGTCAGAAATTGGTCTCAGCAGTGGATCCCAGAACAGAGCTGTGTCCCTCCCATCTCAGACTGAGTTAGGCCATGGTGAGGAAGGTGCTGTAGCAAGGTACAGTTTGATGAGTGTGGTGACATGGCTTTTCCACCAGCCCCATCCTTTTGTCTACTTTTCCCAGTATAGAATCTGGCAATGGCCAGCTTTGGATCAGATTTTGTATAACTTCTTTGTAGCTAACAGAGTAAACACTTTTCAGTTCACGATTGTTTAGAGTCTTTTAGAAAGATTCTTCTCAAAAACAATTTTTAAGTAAGATAAGCTAAATTATATCAGATTTTTATTTGGGCATCTCAGTGGTGTAAAATCATCAGGTTTTTAGCCACAAAATGGACAGGCTTACATTTTTTCAGAATGGTCCTGCTAGCAGCACTTCCTTACATCTTTTCCTACAGGCAAGACTCTGAATGTTGTTGTGAATATATTTCTTTTTGTTTCAGAAATCCTCATGCACTGAGTTTACTGCATTCATTGTGCTTTTGGTTTTGTCCTTAGCAACTGCTTAGTTTAATACTTTTGCTTGAAGACTGAGTTTTCAGTATTTGTCAGCTTAAATGTGTGAGACCTATCTTGCTTTTTAGACACACAGCTTTCAAGAGGATAGAATAATAATGTTCAACTTTATCCCGAATTCCTGCAAAATTTTGGAAAGGACTTTTCTCTCTTCATAGCTTGTTTACATACATATAGAGGTTTAGGCTACTCTAGCATGGTTCTTAAATGCCTGGTTTTAAAATTTTCTTCTTACAATAATTTTTTGTTTCGTTACAATGGCTGATTTTTGTTTTTAATTGTTGTTTGTATTGGGTGTTGTTCTAGAAGGAATTAAAAAATATTTGCCCATCTGAAAGAAAACAACTGCTGTATGGGGATTTGTTTTGTCTTCTGGCTAGTGGGATTGCAGTTAAAAAAGACACGTGTTATCTTAGATCACAAAATACCCTCTGAAACTTCAATAAAATGCCATTCAACACTCTTTTCAGCCACATGGTACAGGTCTCTTGAGCAGAGAGTGGCTGGCTGTGTGTGATCTGTTCACAGAGCAGTTGGTTTGTGAGCTGGAATTAAAGGGATAGAGAACAGCACCTGTGGGACTTCTTCACACACTGTTAGTGCCAAATTCAACTAACCCAGCATGTTGCAGGGGGAAGGAATCCACACCAAAGCCTAATCAGCCATTTTATAAATGTCATTTTTGGCTTTGCATCTGTTTGCTCAATTAACAAAAGCAGGAAAAAAATACAACAGAACAAACTTATTTTTGAACAACTGAATGCTTTTATTAAGGTTCTTAAAATATTAGTATTTTTCTTAACAAAGGAACACCCATACCACTGTGTTACAGGCTTATTTCAGAATTCACCTGAAGTTTGTGTTTTTAATGTTCCTAGCAACAATCAAAACTAAAAGTTGCAAGGTTTTAGGTTAAAGGTTTCTTTTCTAGTTCAATTGCTGTCACCTTTCAAAAATAGTTATCAAATGTATGATTAATTTGCTATTTAATCTCTGAAGTTGGAGTTAAAATTTAACACCAGTTATGAAATTATGGTAATGTATTCATTATTTTCATCACAGAACTTGCTTCCTAGGAAATGGGTGCTGAGAATTTAAGTAGTTGGGAAGCTGCAGGTTAGTTTTATTAGTCTTTTTTTTTAGTTGCACATTAGCTGGACAAATGGGTGCAAAGGATTCTATCTACAAAACTGTAATTAGAGATTAATGAAAGCATGAGGTGCTATAGATGTTTACCAGAAATATTTAGTGTCTTATTGTATTTGGCCCTATCTGAAAACAAACCTTTGGTTTGCTTGGTTTGATATGGACTTGTTGCACTAAAACAAAGACACTTTGTTTAATCTCTGCTGATAATCCATCAATTTCAGCCAGTTGGTTGGTGGAGCAATTTTTCTTTTTTTTTTTTCTTTTTTTTTTTTTTTTTTTTTTTTTTGAGAATACTCAGCAGCATTTGACTGTGCCATTGTATGTAGCTGGGCTTCTGTCTCATGACTGGAGAGCACCCTGGTTAATTCTGCTTTTGTTTTTTAATTCCCTCATTAAATGTTCCATGTAGCATTAATAATAACTTATGCCACCTTATTACTTGGTAAGCCTCATCTGTTGCTAATGAATCAGGTGATAGATTTCTTTTCCAAGGTGTTTCTAAATTATAGGAGGGTTGGAATGACATTTTTTGATTATATTGACTTTCTAGATTCCTATGGTGTGTGCTCCCCTATCTCATATCTTCCCATCACCTGTTTCTGGAAGAATATCTTTGTGTTGTTTCAGCTACAGGGAGAGATGTGCTGGCTGATGTGCTGACTCCATCAGGAAATGTGCATTATATCATGCAAATAATTCTTACCATTGAAGAAAGCCAGTGATCAATGTAAAGTCGAGATTTGCTTGAAGGCTTGACTTCAACACCTCTTGATTCAGACACTGTTGGGCTCCTGTTCCTGAAATCTGGGGCAAGTGAGTTTCCCACAGCCTTCACCCCTTGCCTCCTCCAGTGCTGACCTGAGCACACACTTTGTTTTCAGAAATCAAAGTTTCCTAGCCTCAGGAAATGAAGTCCCCTCTTCATCTCTTAAAGCCACCATGGGACAATTTGACTCACATGCAGCAGCCCAGTCACATTTTCAGGATCTGCTAATATTTTCATTGGCATTCCTTACCTTGTCATGTAAGTGGTGCAGAACAGCAAGGAACAGTGTAACAAAATGATGAGAGGTTTTGGGAGGAGTTCACAGGCAGGAGAGGTAGCTGAGTGCTGTTGAACAAGAACAGTTTAAGTGTGGTGATTGGTCTTTTAGCTTGGATGCAACGAGCAGCAGAAGTGGTAATATTAAACCAAGTTTCTGAAGCATAGTGAAATTATTGTTTCTTTTAGGTAGTAATTTAATGCACCATTTTTGATCTTGTTATAACACTGAAGGGCAGTGACAAAGTAGTTGAGAGCCTGGAACTGCTATGTACAGCCAAAGCCCAGGAAAGGGCACAGATAACACTTGAAAAACCCAACCCAGCCATACAAAATTCCACATAGATCTTCAGCAGTGTGTAATTCCCCTGATCCTAACTTTTTGAATGCATAAGGTGAAGAACTTTGTTCAACCCTTGGCAGCTGTCAGTCACACACCCAGTTGTGGTGATGGGGCTGTGTGGTGTCGTCAGTCCTGTTTCCTTCATTGCTGATTTATCTTCCCTTTATCACTTGCTTTTTGTGAGGTGAAGCAATTAGGCTTTCCAAACACTGGCATTATTCTCCATGATTTGGTGACTAACCTTAACTATGGTGAAGTGAGTTTTGACCAACTAAAATCCAAATCAAAACCTTTTAGATCAGTTTTTTTTTCCTTATTTTCAAAATATTTTTGGGAAGATTTTTTCCTTGGTTTCCTTCTGCTGCATGCCCCAGAATGTAAATATTTTTCTTTGTGTACCAAAACTACAAAAAAACCACAAAACAAAGCAAGAAAACCCAGACAACTCAGCTATATCACTGTATTCATGATCTTTTAAACTCAGAAGTTATGGTTAAGGATATGGCCAGCTAAAATATTGTGTGGGGGCAGACCTTAAAAACAAAGAAGTGACAAAGGAAATTTTTTTGGTAAATATTGTAATTTGGACACTTCTCTGTGTCTCTTAGGACTACAAAAGTGCTTGGAGATCTTAGGCAATGATAGCACCACCCTCAAGGAGAGCAGTGGAGAGGGGAAGGTGCTAATCTGTGTCTGGGACCAGTGATGGGACACAAGGAAAAGGAATGAAGTTGCATCAGAGGAAGTTCAGGCTGGACATGAGGAGACTCAGAGGAGCAGACTCCTCACCATGAGGGCACTGGAGCAGAGAAGTGGCCACGGCTCCAAGCCTGGCAGAGTTCAAGCAGTGTCTGACAGTGCTCTCAGTGGTGTGGTTTAGGTTTAGGTAGTCATGCAACAAGCAGGGAGCTGGACTCAATGATCCTTATGAGTCTCTGCCAACTTGAAATATTCTATAATTCTATAGTATGTATTGTAGAACCTAACATTTCATAACACAAGGCACTTTGGCAATTCAAAATTAAATAACATATTAGGTCATTGCATCCAGTTTTCTAGGCTTTTTCAGTCATGTTGACTATTTTATCATTTAAGTCATGTTGAGGAGCAAAGTGTTCTTTAAAGCATCTGAAGTTCATCTGTCCATCAGGGTTAGTAGCTGCAGCAGCAGTGGAGTGTCCTGTGGGTGGTGGTAATGCTACAGCAATGAAGGCTCGAGCTCAGCAATCCTTCTGACATGGCTGACAGACACATGGAAATATTTCTGAGTGCCTAAGTCAGATAAGTAAAACAAGCTGTTTCTATAGCAGTGCACAAGATGTGCATGTTTGTTCCTGGTGTGTGAGTCACTGTGTGAAATGCACCGTGTGTGTGTACACTTTGTATTGCAGGGAAGCTTTCGTGGTGGTTAAAAAGCATTCTAAATGTTTTCTTAACCTGGATTGTTCTAAAAACTCTGTTGTTAGTTAGCCATGTAAATGTGAAGGAAAAGTATGTTAAAATATAATATTAAATCTCAAATTAACTTATTCATATTTTCAGTTAACATTTTATCAGCTTCCATTTCACAAGAATAACATCTGAAATTATGTCAGAAAAGATAACCAGATGCAGGTAATAGCTTACATTACATTAATGCATAGCATGAAAATCCATGTGAGGAGAGAATTAGCAGCTGTATGTATGCTGATCTGCGTTACAGTAATAGATCACGAGATCAGTGTCAAAATGAAAAAAATACTGACATCAGTACAGAAAAAAATAATTTCATAAAAGCCTTAATAAATAAAATGGCCTATGTAGCAATTGGTATTCTTAGTGAAGAAAGGTTTTCCCAATGGCTGATGGGTAACAAAGTGACTTTCCACTTTTCAGGAAGTTTTTCTCTTGTTTATATTTGTCTCCCTGTTTTGAAATAATTTTAAAATGTGTAATCTTCTCATTTGAAATTTTTTATTGCTTATTGTGATTGTTTCGCTTTATTCCCCATGGTGTTGGGCTACATTTCATCACTGGAAATGCAAGAATTTCATAGACAAGTGGAAAGGTGTGGCTTTTTTAGAGAGTTTTACTCTCTCATTAAAGAGTAAAGCCATTGATATGGACATTTGATTTCAGTGTCCAGATTAGGAAATCTTAGGGGTTTTTTTCATCAGGCACATGGACTAAATTGGGCACCCAAAATCAAAGGATATGAAATGTTTTATTGTAAAAATATTGGCCTGTCTTTAGTTGAAAGACTTTGGGGTTTGTATTTTTAAATCAGAAGCCTGAATTTGATTCTACTTCCTTTCATCTGATTCATTGGTCTGTAACAGTGCTTGGCGTGACATACTGTGAAACGGAGAAAAATTCAAAATAATGGAAAAGAGTTTTCACTTTCGAGGGCAAAATGTTTTAGGGGATGGACTTGCAAAAAAGATAGTTATCTTAAAATTGCTATTAAAAGTGCAAAAGAAATTGTTATTTCCAAAATGAGTGGGATTTTTCACTGTAATTCAACATAAACATTCTCGTTAGATTTTTCTTCTTTTATATATGACTGTAACATTTTTATTATTTGATTTGAGGTGACTCTGAGGATCAACATCTTTTGAGATGAGGTACTTTTGCTTTTGTTAGTTTTGTTGTTTCTGCTGGTTCCAGTTGGTATCTTCTTTAAAGCTTTATCTCAGTGAACATGACCTGGCTCTCCAGCTTTAATTAGAATCACCAGAATTCTTTCTTTCTTTTGTAGTCCTGTTTTGCAAAGATGTTTCTGTAGCAATGTGTATTTATGGTAATATTTAATGCACTGTATCTTTCAGAAGTTCATTAGCTCTGTATTTTGTGATGAGAAGCCCACATGCACATTGCAAGTTGCTGTTGCTGTATGTGCAGACAGTAGTGCTTTCTAGAAAACTTTCTTAAACCTCTGAGGTCTTGCCATCATTGTACATAAGTCATTCTCTTTTTACTGCCTTTAATCTCATGCAAGTTTTTTCAGTTTTAATAAAAATACTCTTAGAGATTAAGGATTTTTTTAAACTTTGCTGTCCTTTTGATAGGATATGTGCTCTGTATATGTGCAATTCATTCAAAAGAGTTAAAAGAAAATTAAGCTTACAAAATGAAGCTCTCAAACTGAGGCAGTTGCAGAGCTTCGTTTGTTTCTTTGTGTTTCTTTTTTCCTAATAAGCTTCCTTGTGCACATATATTATGAAAAAATTTCCTCCTGTCTCCTCATAAAATGTACCAGTTGCAGCATGCTCACTTAAGTCACGTACTTTCTGTAATTTTATTTTATTGTTCCAGTTCAGTATGTGGTCCAATTCTGCACATTGTTCAGTGGTGGTATGAAGATGAAATTGTTCTATAACAATCATCAGTAGTACTGCAGTGTTTAAAATAGCAACAGAACTGTCTTACTGAGCAGTGAATGGGGTGATACCTAATGAGCAAGCTTTTGAGGTCTGTTGATATTAAAAATATGAGTACGTATTTAAATATTTTAAAAGATTGTTTGCATATATAAAAGATGATTCTCTGGCTGTCTTTGAAGACTGAAAGTTATTTGGCAGAGAAGGAAGAGCATTCTTTACAGAACCACAGTATGAAGTCTTCAGAGCTTCACAGAACTTTCATGGTGCAAATGTCAAAGGGCTGTGGACTTGTAAATGCTGAACCTTTTGCATGAGTATCTGCATGAGGTATTGCAAAAGGGAAAATTTTCATTTGGTACCATGGGCATTGAGATGAGATGAAATGTGTATTCATGTGTCAAATGACTCCAAGCCCTTTTGGGTTTATAGATTTGGGGTTTCATGTAACCTTCTCAGATTTATACAGTTAAACAGTTGGGGAAATTCTAGTTATTGCCGCAGATACCTGTATCATTTGAAAAGTTTTTAGCTCAACTTTTGTTCCTTTTTGACATCAGAGATTCGAAGGGATGGTTGTATCTTGCACATGATTCAAAGCCAGGTTAAATGGAACTTTGAGCAACTTGGTCTAGTAGAAGATTTTATGAAGATTGATCTCAGGATTACAAGCACTAAGTAATTTCAAGACTTAACTTTAGTAAAGGTTGTCTTTATCTCGAAACATCTACCTAATATATTAGAATGTCATTAATTTTGGTTCACACCAAAATTAGTGTCAATAGTGCATATCCTTATAATGACCCATCTCTTTGAAATACGTATTTTGTTTGAAAACATTTTGGACCATGTAGGAGGTTATCTATTTCAGACATGTTTTGAAGAGAGTTGGGGCTTTATTAATATTGTTGTCTCCTACCTAACTAGTTGCTTATAGTAATAAAGATCAGTGTCTCAATATGTGAATCTAGCTTTGCAAATTTATAAAAAAATACTTAATTCCTCTAATTTTAATTTAAAAGTTGAGTAAAAATTCTCATATGGAATTGAATGTGTTGGGCTGACATATGTTCATTTTCTGCATTGACTTAGCTGTACTTTCTGTGTTTATTTTATTGGACAGATAGAACTGCGTATTGTACAAGCTGAGTTGGTGCCAGCATAATATTTCCAATAAGTTGTTTAATCACTGAGCAAGTCTGCTTTCAAACTGGGCAATGAGCCCATTGCCAGTGTGCAGCACTGGGTTAGAATAACTCAACAATTACACTGGTTGTGTTTAAAAAGCATCCTGACTCAAATCAGCTGTAACTCTTGGACAGGGTAGTTAAGTATGCCAATAATTTTTTAACATCATCAGAAAAGAACTTTCATTTTTTATTAGTCTCCAGAGGCCATCAGCACTTTTTCACCCTAAGAGTTTGTTTTAGCACCAAGGAAAATTTGCTGTTTTCATGATTTTCCCAGCCTCAGTTGGCTTACATCGGAAAAAAGCGGAGCTCAGAGTGTTTTTGGAGGAACTCAAAACACTGACTGGTCATATGCCATATAATTTGAACATAAATATATCACAAAGAGACACGTTCTTGATCATACTTTTGTTAGGAGTTCTGAAGAAAATATTAAAGAAGGGTTGTTTGTGATCTGTTCTAAAAGTATTTCTGAAATACAGAAGAAACATTCTTCCCTGTCTGTGTGGATAACATACCAGATCTGAAGCTGGTATATCATTCTGTTTTCTACACAGTAAATTAAAGAGCTGTCTCTACTACTTGCATGATGTTTTGGGGAAATCTTGCAACCAAAGAATCTGTCTTTTATTCCAAACTCCAGATATAATTATGGAGAAAAGGGCTGAGGAAGCAAAGCTAGCCTGTTTTGTTTTGATTGGACTAAAAGTTTAGACTTAAGTTCTCTGTGGTCAGGAGGCTGAGATTAAAGGGTCTGTAATTAGATTCAATACTCCATGTGTCTTAATGCCCTGAAAGGCCGAACCCTGTCTGCAGGCAGTGGTAGCTGCCAGGATCATCAAAAATAGTCCATAGATGCAAGTGAAAAGGAAATGATGCACACTTCCTCAAATAGTTTGTTCTTACTTGTTGTGTCTTTCTTGTCTAAAAAGAAAGGATAGGAAATTTCTCAAAATATCAAGAAAACAGGTAGATCTTGAGGTTGAAAAGAAACTGTTTTACTTCTGGAAACAGATTGCCTAATTCTTGTAGGTAATCCTCTATATTCAAGTCATGTTTCAGTAGTTTTCCTGTGTTCCTCACATTAGATACAGTGGTACCCAAAGCAAAATGGGTTATTAGATTTCTTTGGTTTTATATATACGTTTGTGTGTGTTAACAGAGAAGAGTTTTCTTCCCCAAAGTCAGAAGAGGGCAGGTGCATCTTTGGATTAACAGTTTATTAATCAAATTATAATTACCAAATAATAAATAATGCTTTTTTTTCAGGAATTTTCTCGGTCAGGTTAGTAGTAATGAGCAAAATGAAGCCTTCTTTTGGCTGAATTAATGGAGGGTAGTGCTTGAGGATGAGTTTGGTGCGGGTGACCTTGTGCAAAGGAAGTGGTGGCACTTGATGGTGCCACTGTTCCCTGGCCCAGCAGCTCAGCGCTGATGGAAACTGCTCTGGACCACGCTCTGAGTGCTCCTCTCTTTTGCAGGCAAGTTAAAGATCAAAACAAGAAAGTAGCAAATCTGAAGCACAAAGAACAAGTGGAGAAAAAGAAGAGTGCACAGATGCTGGAGGAGGCCAGGAGACGAGAGGATAACCTTAATGACAGCTCCCAGCAGCTTCAGGTAACATGGGAATTCATTAATGCAGTTGGGATAATGAGCCAGGCTGAGCTGCCTGGCTCTCTGCTCTACCTCCTGGTCTGTTTTCATAGCTTTTACCTAAAAACTTTGTTCCTGATTGTTTAAAAAGACACATCTATCCTACAGCATTCAAAGAAAGCAACCTCTCTCAATTGCCTTCATGAAGTACATCGTTGAAATAATTATATCAATTCAATATTGAGATTGGGTGTGACATTTCTTTCTTCTCTGCTCTTCTAACAACCTTTTTCTTTAGCTGTTTTGTCTATTTTCCCAGCTGGTTTTTACCTTGTACTGGTGTCTTTTCTTCCGTAAGTGAAAGATAACCAAGTAAGTATTCTTAGAGAAAGCTGGAGTTACTGTGGGGTGACTGGAGGACCACGTTTTCTATGTGTAGTCATCTTTGTTTACCTCATGAATTCTTTCTGGTCAGTTGGCTTTATTTCTGAAATGATCATGATAACCTACAGAGTTATTACCTGGTTACCTCAAATCTGCCCAGGCATAAGAAAGTCACTGGTATAAAAGCAAGTCAGATGTTTCTCAGTGTGCTGTGTGTTGAGATTAGCTGCAGGAGGTTTATCAAATGGTAAGTTTTCAATTACTGTCATAAAAGTATTAAACTACTGGCATGGAGTACAGCAAAGATACCATGATGCTAAGTGTGGAGATAATAGACATTTTGACTGTGTTTTCTTTAATTTACAAAAATAACTTTCTTTTTGGTGAGTGAAAATAAACATGGAAACTGCACCCTACCTTGTAGCCTTCCATTCTGTTAATCTTTAAAGAGCAAGCCTTTCTTTATTTCCCTTTGTTACTCTTTTTATCAGCCACATATCTTAATACATCTACAATGAAGACACAGAATACATCTTAAGTGTTCTCTAGTAAAGATAAATTCTTTTCTTATTTCAAACATACTCCTTTACTTTGTTCTGTGGGATCATGGGGGGATGTTTTCAGCTATAACTTTGAAAGAACCACAGAAACACGTGTCCATGGAATGCTCTCAGATGCACCATTTTGTGGTTTTCTCCATCAACTCCAGTCCTGTAGATACTGGGCAATGAAATAGTTAAGTTCCAAGTGTATGAAAATGATTTCATAACTGCAGACCTTTATAAAAGGCGGGAATGTGGGATTTCTACATCTGCTAATGGGTTTTGTGGCTGTAGTGCTATAGCAATTCACAAGGCTCTCGTTATGTGGCAGCTATGTTTGAATAACACAGTCCTCCTGGTAGTGAAATGTCTTTAAAAATTCCTAAAGCTACTACAATATTTGGTTAGATTCCTAATCTGCATTTGAGTAAATCTATATTTCAGGTCTGAAAAGACAGCTGGTGCTTCACATTTTCCTTGCAATTGTGTGGGTGGTGTATTTATGGAATTACACCATTCCATCAGACCATCATCTTTGTTTTTATGTAGCACTTCAAGATTTTAAAAGGAATGACTTCCTTTTCTGGCTCTCCCTCCCCAGTTATTCTTTTCTTTCCTTTTTCAGTTTTCTATCTTCTTCACATATGTAATACGCTAAGAAAAACCTGAAATTTGTTTTCTCTCAGCTTCTATTTGCATACTGAAACCACTTTTTTTTCTTTTAAGAAAAAATAAATTGTCTAAAATATTTGTACTACATAGCAATGAACAGAGAGTGATATTTCACTTACTAAGAACTTTAGGTTCTGCTAAAACTATTTAACACAAGTTTCCGGTGCATCAAGGAGATGGTACAGCTTTGGTGGTAGCAGTGAGGCAGCTTTTGCTCAGAAAAAAATGGTGCTGCTTTATATCAGAGTTCTTTAAGAATATATAGCTTCCCTTGCAATTTTTTATCAAATTCTTTACTTATAAAGTGTTTTAAGCAGTTTTAAGAGAGATCATAGATATAAAAATGTGAATAGCATGGATATCTTTACCTTTTCCCATTCAGATTTTCCAACTAGAGATCTCTGTAGGGCGGTACTTACTTTTTTGCAGTTTGCTTATGTTTTGTTTTATTCTGCACTGGTGTCTTTGCTTCCTATATAACTATATGCAAGTTTTTCTGACACTAAAAATGGACATTATTAAATGCATTATTAAATAATACAAGATTGAAGTGTGATGTGATAGTCAACATTGAAGTGTGCAAGTTATCATGGTATTAATGTTCTTGATTTTCCCTAGTGCTTTTCCTGCTTTTGAGAACATAATTGTCCTGTTTGGGTGGGCTCTATTTTAGAGAGCCTTTCCCCATATTCAGCACAAGGCTGAAGGGAATGCTTTTATTCACAGATGAAAAAGGTCTGTATGCTCTAATGAAAATATCAGGTTAAGGTAAAATATGGAGTGTTTAATGACAAGTGACAGGTTCAATAAAAGCTCCTTCCTTTAGAAGAGCCCTCTGCTTATAGCCTCCCTCTCTCAAGGACTGCAACATTTTGGTTTCCTGGAAGTAAAATTTACCCAGAACCACATTTCAGTTTGTTAGTTGTGGAGACCTGTCTTCTCTCTAGGCTCTTAAAGGACACTGCCTTGTAATTGATTAAAAAAAATTAAACCTGAGAGGACTGTAGATATTTAACTTTTTTTTTTATGCAACCATTGTTGGCTTTGGGGTCAGGACACACAAGCACCAATTTCAGATAATTTTGGTCTTGGTGGTTTTGGCTGGAATTAATAATAAGCCATTATGAAATGCTTAAAAATATATGATCTGCATGTTCTTGGATTGACTGTCTGCAATCTAGTCAAATAAACAGGGTCCCAAGCACACAGTGCCCTGCTCTCCTCTCTGTCCCTACCAGGCCTGTGGTTTCTTTCTTCCTGAGGCCAGTCACAAAATGTTCGTTTATTCACAGAGCTCTGATGATGGAAATTTGGTATTTTTGGGAGTGGGGGAAGAATAAAAACCATAATGTCTCAATTCTAGTGAGATGGATAAATAGCTTTCCAAATTTGTCTTTTCCTCCTGGGTTCCCTTAAACCACAGCTCTCCAGAGATCTGAGAGGCTGACGAGTGTCTGGCCTATAAGCAGGATAAAAAAACAAACAAACTGTTGGGCTGGAGTAGAAAATTTTTGCTTTAAGTGACTAAAGCTTGGCTATTGTGAAAAATAATTGATCTGCTGTTTAGTCCTACAAAGGTAACATTTACTGAAATTTCATTATATTTGAATGGATACTTCAAGCTGGCTTCTGAAAGAAAGTATGCATATTTTCTTGTTTTATCACTCTAGCACCTTCTGAAGTTTTTCCAGAACTTTCAGAATATCTGTGCTGTGGGTTTGTGTGCTATAGAATCTGTGTTGCAGCAGGTGTCCATCAGTCTCTAATTGCTGCTGACAAACTGTTATGTCCAGATGATGTGTAAGATGTGTTTGAGTGCTTCAATGAGCAACTTTAGAGAGCAAGTAATCTTATTAGGTTTTTTTTTCTTTTTCCACACCCAAATTTGGGTAATTTAATGTATATTCCTAATCCATGAACTGTAGATGCAAGTATATGCTGTTTGTTTCTTGTGATAGTGTATTTCTTTTATCATATTGGAAAAACCTATCCTTCCAGTGGAAAGAGCTCTACTTTTAATAGAAACAAATATGCAGCTTCATGTTCAGTAATATTTTTACTGTGATCCAAGTGAAGCTCAATGAAATGAACAGATAAGCAAATACCTTCTCATCAAATGAACTTCTAAGTTCATTAAATATCAGCCACAATGCCCCAAGGCTGCCAAGTGTATTAGAGGCATTTGGACAATGCCCTCAACAACATGCTTTAACTTTTGCCAGCCCTGAGCTGGCCAGGAGGTTGGGCTGGGTGGTTGCTGGAGTAGCTTCCAGCTGAAGTAGTCTGTTGTGGTTAACTCTTTGTTATGAGACACCACTGCATGTGCACACAGTCAGTGCCAGCACTCAAAAACCTGAAAACCCAAGTGGAGCCCAGTTCATCTGAGCTTAAATTGCTGAAGAATTCCCTCTTGATATGCTATAATTGGATCTTGAAGGTGGGGTGGATGAAGTTTTTTCATCTCATCTCTTGACAGTAATACTATGCCATAATGAAAATTATGTTGTGTTTTCTTTTGGCTGTTAGTAAAGCAAGATTACGCTTTCCTAATTAATCTCTGAACTTGCTTTTGCATAGTGAGTACAAAATTTCTGAAATAAATGGTTCAAGTAAACCTTTCCAAGCTTCAAGTTCAAGATCTTCTCGAAAACTTGCATCAGAGTTGAAGCAGATTGGTTATGCTAGTTAAATATGTTAGGTGTTTTCCTGGGATAAGTGACTTTCAAGTGTGGAGCTCCTGGCTAATTTCTCTTCCATATAAACCACTGCTATATCAGATTCCAGCCTTGCCTGCCAGATGAGCACAGCTCAACATGTTACAGCCCAGGGAACACTCAGCTGCTCCATTTCAGCCTGGCAGAAATCTGTTCTTTAAAGCCGTCTTGCATCTGCAGGGTTTGCTCCAGAGAACAGTCTGACATACCAAACGTGTATCTGCTCACTGAGCTCAGATGCACCTTTGGGAATTACTCAGATCTAAATGTTCTTTTCCTCTCACTTCCTTTCCTGGTGCTTTTTAGACATTAATTACATCATGGAGAGGTTTTGGCCCCCCTGTCCTGGGTAATTCCCTGTGCTGCCCAGCCTTGGGGTGTCAGTGCTCCTTGGGCCTGACTGGGTGCCATCAGCACTTACACAAGTGGCTGTAATTTCCCTTAAGGCTACATTCAGGTCTAGGTCATCCTCATCCTGTCCTCCAGGACAGAGCTTATGGCATAAATTGCTGAAAGGATACCAATTCACTTTGCAATTCATTTTTAAAGAAATTTTTGTAGTATTTTTTGAAAGGATGAGTTTTTCTTGTCAGTTACCAAATAGGATGAAACTTAATATTGTTACATGTTCTCAATAATTTAACTAAATGTGGTTCTGAGGTAATGTGAATCAGTTTTGCTGTCTGCTTCAGTGTTATGTGGGACTTTTGTTAGTGAAAATGCAGCAAGTATGCACAAATACAGGCTCTAAAGATCAATTATACCTCATAAAAATATAACTGAAATAATTGTATGCACACTTTTCCTCCTATTTTATTTGGGCAGTGGTAGCCAATAGGTGGTTTTGGGATCAACTTACCCTCCAGCTCTTTCTCTCAGAGATTCTGTGACAGCTGGCTTCTCATTGCAAACCAGGGTATACATATGCAGTAGAGACATCAGTATGCATCATGAGTCATTCGTGATGTAATATTCCAGTAGGAATTTTCATTTCCATCCGCTTTTGCAATACATTACAGAAAATACAGTGTTCACAAACTTTTCATTCTGTATGTATTTGGAGGGTTGTGAATTTCAGCGCGGTGTGTTGCAGTTAGTGTAGAAACGGGCACATATTTAACCCTGGCAGATGCTTTGAGGAAAGCTAGCTCTTGTTCTGGTCATGTCATAGCCCTCTGTCAAGAGAGCTTTTTCTTATCTTTCCTGGATGTCTGGGAGAAGTTCCAAAAATGTTGACCTTTTAGCTACACATTTCATCGCTTAGAGTGAGGGGAGATTTCTTGAGGGGAGGTGAGGAAGAATTAATTTGAATTGTAGCCCTTTTTGGGAATTGAAAATCATAATTAAGCCCTTCTGGATACATCTACTTTTACAGCATAGATAATGCATGAATGAATAATAGACAGCCTCACTTCATTATATATGTGTGAAATAATACAGTAATTGTAGACAAGACTCAGTTATTCTTCATTTGTAATGCTCTTTAACTGAAGAAAGGCTTAGATATTTTCACAGAGTTAGTGCCTTAATAATTTTTATCATTCAGCTACACAGAAACAGGACTGAAAAGTTCATTGGACAGTGAAGGAATACTGCACAGTGCTAGAAATAGTGCATAGTATGAAATAGCACTATTGTGACATTATATTTTCATGTAAAAGTTGCACTGTTGGATTTCTATCCCAGCAAGACAGTAAAGCACATAAAAATGAGCTTCTGTCTTACAAAAAAGGTTTCTCCTCTTTTCTGTATTGAAATAATAAAGTACAATGTGGATTTCAAAGAAGGGCATGAAGATTTACTAACAGATTGCCAGAAAATAAGCTCAACAAGGTAAGCAAAGTGTCGTGACAAACAAGGAGCCCCACAGCACCTGCTCAGATGAGGTCCTGTTCCTGGAGAGATCAGTCCTTTTTATCTCTTATGCTTTCACATGTGTGCCTGGTGGACTCTGCAAGACAGCAATTCTCCTTTTACTTAGAGGAAGCTCATCAAGACAAGCTTTCATGCACATTAAAACTTAGGAATATTTACCTGGTCTGTTTCTAATACCAATTTCCAACTTCTTAAAGAAATCTGATACCTGTTCCTCCAAACAATTGCATGCAAAGTATATGGTAGTAGGGGTGACTATTGAAAAAGTTTATATTTACCTCTCTCATTTCTTAGTTTTCTTGGATTTGTTAAGTTTTGGTGCATTATCATTCTTAAAATGTGAGCTGTGATCCACAAGCAGACTGTGGGGACTGTCTTGTCTCCAGTTTTATTGAAGCCATTTTTCTGATGATGATTTGCAAGTTCTAACTAACTTGATTTTTGCTTGTGTGAAATATTGCATGCTAAAGCACCAATGAAAAATATACACTTTTGAACATGGAAAACTATTTGTCTCAAAAATGAATTGTAGAAAGAAGGTGCAGCTTTTTTTCTCTGTCTAAAATAGAGTATCAGAATAAATACATGACCTGGTTCTTAATTTGATGTGGCAGTTCTTACAGAGACAGAGTCTGTCATTCTACATAATTGATGTTTATGACATTAAATCTGTTGTTAAGGAATTATCTTCTCTTGTGTCTGACCAGGAGAGAGTGCTCCATTCAGAATTCTTGTTACCATAACATTCACAGAAAGGAAGTTTAAGGGCCCTGGCAATTGTAATGGAGAAGCATTTCCCTGGATAGACATTTAGCCATCTGCTCTCTCAGTTTTCACTTTATGGTTTGGTTTAGTTTACCATTCATTTATTATGTTCAGGTTAGATGAATTCGTTGCTTTCACATCTTTAAAAAAGATGAACCATTTGACTTTGTCTTCCTATGTAAAAATTGGACAGGTCTACAGTTTTGAAGAGACAGCTGGAAAAATTTCATGGAAGTCACTATTTACAGCTAGCATTAGGCAGTCTCCCAGTTATCCCAGTATTTCCCTTAACTGCAAATTGAGATTTGTAGTGAGAGAAAGCCATTATATGGCCTGAGAGTTTTTAACAGAGGAAAGAAGACTCCCTGCATCCTAAGATTTTTTGGTGATCCATCAGGAATATTATTCCCCAGACAAACTTTCACCCAGTCTTTTCTGGCGAAACATGATGTGTCAGTGGAAGATGAAACCTGTTATTTGTGCTCTTTCCTGTTTGGCAAAGAGAGGGCTTGGTACCCTTCATGATATGCCAGAAACTGAGTGCAGGGAGGGCTGCACAGCTGAATGTGTGCCAGCAGCCTTAACCACTGGATGTTTTTTGCATAGGCTTTTTTCCCCAAGATTAGTATCTGAGTTCAAACTGCTTTCCTAAAAGCTGTCAGGGAGATTAATGTATCTGTTGACAACATGGTGTGGTTCCTGTGAGGAGGTTTCTCCTGAGAATAGGAAACATTGAGGGCCAGATTTAAGCAAAACAATAGGAGCACATTGGAGGGGAAGAACAGCTCTCTTTTCATTTTGGTGTCTTATTTCATGAGCCTGAGAAATGGTAATAAATTTGCATTTTTTCCTTCTTCTTGATTTTTTTCTGTCTCTCTCATAAGGTTTTTTTTTTTTTACTTGCTGTGTTGAAAGTGGTTTCTAACTCATCTCTCCCCAAGAATAAAAATGCCCAATTGCCATGGCTCATTTCATAGTCTCATTGTTTAATAAAATGGCTATTCTGCTTTATTCTTCTTTTGCACAATAGAAAAAGAAAGGGAGCTGGGGTGATGATGGGGACCTCAGAAAGAATTCAGAACTTATTTTTAAAAAATAATACATTGGATTTTTTTTTGTGGTTCTATACTGTGGGAACAAATACTCAAGCATTTCCTTAAAAATATTTCCTCTAATTCATTTCAAATAGTATTAAACCTACTTAATTTCTTTCTAAATAGGTATTATTCTTAAATCTTGCTTACTAAACTGCCCAAATTGATGTCACCCTTAAACTACTTTTTTTTCTATATAGACATCAATGTATTCTGTCTTAAATTTTTCTCTTTGTCTAAAATTTACACGTTCTTAGGAGGTATGAAAGCAACTGCTCTTACTGTGATGTGCAAATATTAACTGGAATTGAGACTTAGGCTGCACATTGTGTTCAGAACTAACAGAAGGTTGTAACACTCTAAAAGTCAGCACCAGTCCTTTCATCTCCTTAGTTTGGTTTGATGTGCACTCACATCTCAATGCAGGCATGGGAAAAACTTAAATATATTGGTATCACTTAGTCTGTGACTGAGGATTAAAGGAGAGTGATATTAACATTCTAGAAGATGTCTGTAGTCAGTTAAAATTCATCCAAAAATTCACTTAGAACATTATGTTGCTTTCCTTGCTTGTGTTTGAATTCCTCCTCAAGTTTGATAATCTTGGGGTCAGCTGATTTTCCAAAGCAGGGAAATAAAAGCTGAAGGAACATGGTGTCCCAACAACATTGGTGTCCCGTGTCCTTCTAGAGCACAGCTAAAAAATGGCAGATGTAATATTTTCTGTAAATGAGACTAAATTTTGGGGCAATTCCAAATTATATTTACTGATTTATTCAGGATATTTAAATGAAAGATAACATATATAGCTCCACAAGTACCTCATAGGTGGAACCCATGGATGAAAGAGCAGGTGAAGTTCAGCATAAGTATATATTATATATATCAGGAGAAGCAATCTTAAATAAACGTGCACAATGGTGGGTTCTGATTAGCTCTATTACCATAGGAGAGCAATCTCAGAATTAGAATAAGTCGTTTTATGAAAATGTTATTGGTTAGGAGGACTATTAAAAAGCCATTTGAGAAGTACCAAACAGCAAACCAGAGAATGCTGCTGTGGCACTGTGTGCATGAGCAGTGCATTCCCCCTCTGAATAATGTGCAGTGATGCCAACCATCCACCACAGAAAAGGGTGTGGCAAACACAGGAGAGGTAAAGGCAAGGAAGGAAATAGTAAACACAAGGACAGGCTTCTGTTCAAACAGATATTAAATAAAATTAAATTCTTGAACGTGGAAAAGAATGAGTGAAGACAAGAGCCAGGGAATACTTTTTCCCACTTTGCAGACTGAGAATAGTAGAGGATTATTTTGGAATATTTGGGGCTAAAGGGAAACAATAACTTGTTTTCCCATTCCTTTGGACTAGTCCAGGCTTTTATAGAAACAATTGGAATTTTCATACAAAGAAGTGAGAATCTCTCAGAATGTGAAATGTTTCCATCTTCTCATTCTTTTGGGTTTTAAGCCAGTTAATTTTAATGGTGACTTTTATGAATGTTATATGCTAAGTTGCCTGTTTAAAGCTACTGTCAGTGTAGTGCTGCAAATACACAATGAGTATCATTCATAAATGAGTCTTAAATCATCTTCAACCACCTTATTTCAGTATTTTTAAGCTCACTGTTTTCTGATTATGTTGCTATTTAATTGTCAAATTTTTACATTTTCTGTACTGTATTCTAATAATCTTTAAATGTATCTACAGTGGAACAGCAGATCAGGCATTTACTAATAAAGATATATTGAGAACAGCTTTTAATATTTTAAGCCAAGCATTTCCCTAAATTAATACCTTTTTTTTCCTGGTTCATAGCTGAATCCATGTTGTACCAAGGCAGATCTCCTTGAAATTACCTTCATTTGGTGCATCTGACTGTCAGGGGGATTGTGGGTGCATTGGGGTGTTCCTGGATAGCATGAAAAAACAGTGATGATTTATTTCTGATGGGAAATTGTTTTACTGATCTCTAGTTTGAAGATGGGGAGAAAGGGGGGTATCTTCATGGAGTGAAAGGGATTTTTTGGGGGGGGGTTTAAAATGTTTTGTGCTTAGGAGTAGGATCTTGATAGATGGCTGCTTTAAAGGAAGCAGTTCATAGCACAAATACAAAAGCTGCTCTACTTGATGATGCACATCAAGGAAGAGGCATCAGAGGCTAAAATCAAAAACCAGAGATGATGATTGCAGGAATTCCCTTTAAAATTGAGGGAGTGGAAGAGATTGAATGTGATAACTGCTCAGTAGACATTTCCTCAATTGTGTTTTTATCAGTAGCAATTTTTGTCCCATATTCATCTGTGAAAAAGAGGGAGAACAAGAGAAGTGTTCTTTTATGGCTGTCCATGTGTGGTGCTCTGATGGTTTTGTCTGCTGAAGGATTAAAAATGAGCAAAGAAAGGTAGGTCTTGTGACTTGTGATATATTAGTGCAATGATGATGACAGGACTGACATTTACAAAGAGAGCTCAGGCAAATAAGGCTGTATCAAGGGAATAAGATGGGTTTGAGCTTTGTGTTAATGGTGCAGTTGGTTAGAACTGCTGCTGGTTTTTTCTCTAATCCCGTATCAGTTTAGGAGCCTCGAGTCATTGTATTGATACATGAGAGAAGAACAAATCTTGTTACAGTAGCATTTCTCCAATTAGACACTCCAAAAAACATGACACATCCCCAAAAAAGGGAAGACAAACCAAATAAACAAAAAAACCCACAAAGCCCCATAACAATTAGAGATATCTATTGCTTTTGCTCACTTCAGATCATTTTCTCAGCTATATTGTCAGCTTTGGGTCCCATTTCAATAGTCCATGCAGTGACCTGCTGTGGTTTGATAGAAACGTTGTCCCTCTAGGTTTTAAAAACTACAAATGTGGTAATTTGCAACAGCCAGAGCAAAATGTTAAAGCTGCTGGCACCCCGTGCAGCTGCTAAATGGTAAACCTGGTTGTTAGTGTTGGCAGGGTGCTTGAGCCTGTCTGGGCTGTTGCTAATGAAAAGTGTCTGTACAAGCCCCAGATTTATAACTGATTGCTGTGCTGGGAGCACCAAGCTTACAGCAACAGGAAAAAAGTGTCAAAGAGATGGCAACTGTCAGGAAAGGACATTGCCTGTTTCCCACAGGAATAACCACTGCTGCCTTTCCTTTTCTGGGCCTGTAATAGTGTCTAGAGCTGTCCTTTTTCTTCTTCTTTCTGTCCTCCTTCAACTAGTATTGATTAGGATCCCTTCTTTCCATTATCACAGACTCTGTGTTTCACTTTGCTCCTGATGTTGAGCAAAAGTGCTGCCTGTTCTGAAAATGCTTTTTGAAAGTGGCACACCTGAGTGGTAAGATGTTGTATCTTGAAAGGTAAAAGTGTGAACAACTGGAATTATTCACACATTTTTGTATACAATTTAGCAATTTTCAGGCAATAATAGTAATATGCAAGACTTTTATTAAGGCTTTCATGTGTATCTAAGAAAAAGACAATGTGAAAGCTTAAGCCTTTCTTTTCATTAAGTTTTCACTAGGGTTTTTTTCCCCCTCCATTTCACTTCCCTTTCATTTAAATTAGATGTTTGTAGTCATTTGTATCTATCTGGTTATTTTCTCTTGCACTCTGTCACTAGAGATGATACATTTCTTTTCCAACTTTCATGGGTTTGGGTGGGTTTTTTCTCATGTAAATATATTTTTGTGTGCATCCTTCCCACGTACAGAAAAGCACATATTTTTGTTGGCAGCATCATTCATAGTCCTGCATCACTCTTGAGTATTTTCAAGGGACAGTGTAGTTGAAACATCACTCCATTTTCTACCTTTCTATTTAAAAAGAAAATTTCCCTGGCCATTTCTCATGAAGTGTTGGCTTCCATACAGTTTTTTTTTCACCATACTAATTTTAATGGGATGGTTATATTAAACCTATCATGTCTAGAAATAATATTTATCCATTTTTTTTCTTTTCACTGTAAATATATTTTGGTTCTTCCTGCAAGTGGTGATCCACAAGTGCACACAGACTCTGGATGTACACATATCCTCTTTTTCCACTGTGGTATTCTCAGAAAAATGTACTCATAACTTTCTGCCATTGCGCATCTTTTCAGTGCAGCATATTCAGTGCAGTGGCCAGCTTTGATTGCACTTCCCTCTCAACTCCTACTGGAATTAAATTCCTCTACTGCAGTGTTTCTCCTTTTGTCTCTTGTAGTTATTTTTCTCTATTTATGTAACTTGTCAGGCTTGAATTGCAATCCATGTGTCTCATTTGGCAGATACAACCGTCCAGATGCTGACATATGTTGTTCTAATGACATAATCGTTGTGTATCTCAGGTCTGATCTCCAAAGATGAGGAAATGTTGATCGAGGAGCTCCTGCTTGGCAGTTTGTGCCTTGTAGCTCTCAGACTGCTCCTTTCATTCGGCAGCTCCTGATAATTACATCTGCTATTGCTGTGCTTACAAAAAACCCTCTTCATCTCACTCTGTGAGAAACAGGGACTTCATATAAATCTAATACTTGGATGTACTCAGTTTCTGCCTAAGAGCCAGAGATTTCCTCATCACAGATAACCCCCAATTCATGAGGTCTTTAATTTCACCAATTGAGAGCACCAAGACAGCATTAGCATCCGTGGTTATTGTAACTCCCCTGCTTGTTCATGCCCAGCAATATATCTTGTTGCAGCTTTATATGGTAGTTTGTCTCTTTGTTACTTTATTTTCAGAGTCTTTAGCCGCTGGCTCTGTGTTTATTTGGGGTTTATGCTACATCTTAGTACCAAGCTATACTCTACCCTAAAGGTATTTCCTTCTTCAGGAGTTTATAAACAACTCTTCTTTCATTCCACTTTTCAAGCAAATATGTTTGTAGAGGTCTGGGGTTTTTTTATATTGCCACTTTCTTCAGGAAATGGTAATGAATTAAATGATTTTTTGTGGATGTCTGTTACTTTGGATGAGTTGCAGAAGGATCCCAAACACTCCTTTTGAGCTAGATTCTGTCATAACTACTTTGGGTTTTGTACCATGGGGTTCTGGCCTTCAGAACCTCATGTATATTCTTGAAAACCCCAATTAGAGGTATTTCTCCATTTATGAGTGACAATTTTGTGTGCTTTTCTTGTTCAGAGACTTGAAGTAGTTGGTCAGCATGTGGAACTGAGTGAGGGAGATCCACCATGCTCACCTGAGCTTTAAGGCCCTATGTTTCCTCCTGAAATTAAATGAAACTGTAATACCTTCTTTTGGTAGCACCACATTACATATTCCCTTAGGACCTTCTTAGGAAAATATGCAGGTTTTTACAGATCTCTTTCAGAGAAAAGAAAACATTATTTAACTGATTTATTTTCACCAATTGTCCTCTTGTGAAGAGTAGGTATTTGGCATAGCATCTTTTCTTCTGGGTTCAGTAGTTCAACCAACACTGCAGAAACCCACCTTCAATAATTTTGTGCATCTTTGGCATCTTTTGATAGATTCCTGAGATTGCAAACCAGAAATCCTTAGTAATGGGCTGACTATAAGTAGAACCAATTTTTCTTCTTTGTATTTGCTTTTGGTTATGGCCAAAAAAGAGGAAGCAAGGAAACTTTATGGAAGATTTTGAGGAGTCTTTGAAGAAGATTTCAATTTTTCATATTAATTCATTAATCAGCATGCACTTTAGAGTTACAGGTAATCAGCCCTCATATTTTTAACTAGGAAGAAATCTTAACATTTGTGGGTGGACTGTCTCTAGATGTTGTTGAAGAATTTGTTATCTCAAGATCTAAATTATTGCATCCATGAGGAAGCTTTAAGTAGTACTTGAGGCAGCTGACAGTCCTGAGTTCCCATGTTCCACTTACCCAGTGGAAGGTCAGTTCACAAAGGAGAGGTTTTCTGTCTAGGGAGAGTTTTATTCCATCTAGAATGGACTGAGGTCATTAAGTTCTTTATCTGGGTCATGGCTTCTTGAGGAAATACATGATAACCAAAGGCAGTAGTTCACAGGAGTAAGGGCTTGTAATGATGGAATGATTTTGCTGTTTAAAAAGTAATTGATTGCAAAACTCTTCCAGTATTGTGTTCTTCTCACCTGGTCAATGAAAGTGCACAGGTAAAATGTGCTATTGCATTATTTACAGGGTTCTATGATACAATTCTTT
>NW_005054326.1:479399-487069 GCF_000277835.1 Geospiza fortis | reverse complement strand
TTTCCCTACCTAGGTGATTCTCTACTCCTAGAAATTCTTTCAGCAGTTAAAAGAATCATTTCATTGCTTTCTCAAACTGTTAACTAATCTTTCCCAAGAGCTTACTAGAGAAATCCACCTTAATTCCAAGAGTGAAATTAGGCCATAAAGATCTTTGTGAGTGTAGTTCAAGACACGGTTATGAAGTTCGCCAGGATACCTCAGATTTAATTGAACCTAAATGCCTTGGTGAAAGCATGTATCCTATTTCATGCACTTGCATAAAACTTGATGGCAGATTACACATCACATGCATGCAGGATAGATTAAATTGATACATCATTTTAACATGCATCACTTGGCCATCCCGCCACTTCCTTCCTGAAGTGAAAGGAAAATCTCAGAAATGTGCATCAGTCACACCACCTTTTCCTTTCAGGTTTTCAAGCAGGCAAGGATGGAATTAGTTTTGCATGTGAATCAGCAACTGGATGACAGCATAGGTAGCAAAAATTTTTATTGTGCCTGAACTCTTGGCACTCCCACAGTGTCAAATGGGTTTTTCATTTTCTGTGTGCTGCCACCAGTGAGCATAAAGGCAGAGCTGTCTCCTGTATCCCGGTCTAATTCCATCTCTGGTGTGCAATCTCCTGCACATGGGATGCAGGAGGGCAAGGGAAGGAGGGTCAAAGAGATATTTGGGTAGATAATACACCTTGAAGAATGCAGTTACTGCACAGGTAAGTAATTTTTTCTTTTTGAGTAGCCATCTGTGTAAGATTCCTGAAAAGAGAGGCTGTCACTATTTATCATTCTGGTATTTTATCAAAATACAGGAAGATTTGCCCTTGATGTGATGCTCAAAGGAGCACCAATGCCAAATTGGTGCTTCCTACAGGGACTGTTCAGAGGAACAGTCACTGTAGGAAACATGTTTTAATTGTAGTTAAAATTGATAAGAAGATTTTTTTCCAGAGGTATATCTTATCACAATAAAGGTAGAATACTTCATGTAATTAAATGGAGGAAAGCAGCAGCACAGGTCAGCATGAGCCTGTCATGTTTTAGAGTTCAGAGCCAAACAGTTGGAAGAACATGCTGGTGTGTCAAAAGGTTCACTTCAATTTTATCTACTAATATGAGACAGCAGCTTATTTTTTTTTTTTAAAGTCATTCAAATACTAATCAGTCACAAATCAATGAGCTAGAAACAAAATCATTCTTAAAGAGTGTTTTGAGACTATGCTGCACTAATGGATGTGCTACCTGACTAACCTGCTGCTCCTGCCAGTCATTTGTGTGGTTTTGTCAGGTGGCTACACACATCATGACACTGTTAGAAGAGTAAAATTGCACATCTTTTCAATAGGTTTGACTGAGACAGAAAGGAAAAACTTATTCTCAGGCTTTTCTTACTGGGTGGGTTATTTGTGTTAAAGTTCACCATTTCTAGGCAATTCATTCTAAGCCTGGATTTTTAACTTGTGACCCTCTATCATATATGTAAAAGTTTCTGTATTATTTCAGGAAAAGTAATTATATATGGATATAGATTTTTCAAATGCAGGTAATGTGGCACTGTATTTTTGGTATCACCAGTTGTTCTTCCTCCTGTCCCTCAAGCATTCACCTGTCTGAATAGAGCACTATGTAGTGTCATGGTTAATACTGTGTTGGATTCACCTGTGAAATGTTTGCCTGGAATGAAGAGTGGATATACATATGTGTTAGAATGTTTTATTCTGGATTCTTATTTTAAAGGAGTTTCCATTTTCAATGCTGCTGTTCAAATGTACAATTCCCACTTCTGTTAATTGACGCAGAAAACTACACATTCTTCTGGCTGCCCATGGATGATATATCAAGCAGTAAAGTTCATAATTACTCTGTAATGCAGATAGTCAAATAAATATTTCCTATATCTGAAATTGTTACTTTTCCTTGCATAACTTTTTGTAGCCCTGTTATCCATCTTTTTGATGAGACTTCATTTACGCTTATCATAACCATAAAATAGTTTTGGAGGATGTTACCAGTGTTCCTAAAAGATTCTGAAAATACGAAAACATGTTGAGCCACTCCTATTTTTGAAATGTAGATCTCTCCATTTGTTGCTTTAGAAAACAGCGATTACTTGCCCTGTGAATCCATCTTGCAGTTTAACCATCAGCAGAAAGCTGCTCTGCTTGCAAACCTAACGACTCCTACTGCCTGTGCTGGTGGCTGAGCACCAGCTTTGCTCTTTACCAGGGCAGGGGTGCCACATGCCTGCACCAGTCTGATACAAAGCTTTGCATCTCTGCTTGAACACTCTCATTGAAAGTGGCAGTTTTGAGACTGTCAGAAATGGTTTTCATACAATTCTCTTTGGGGATATGGTCCTAGAAAGCAGCAATCAAGGAATAAGTCAGATTTATTTGTTAAATTCCGGTGACCAGTTTTTTCATTATTTATTCATTTATTCATTGAAGGTTGCAAGAACAATTTTTTTTCCAAGTCAGTCTTCTTTTTCCTTATTCTTTATATGGTACAAAACTCTTTCAGTGTAAATGGAAAATTACAATCCTAAATACAAAAGGACAGAAGCCAAAGGGGTACATCTGACAAAGAGGAAAATGCCAACAAATAAAAGCATTTTTGATTCTTCCACTGCTACTGAGATGGCTAAAAAGTCATATATTAACTTCAGTGTGCATTAATATCTCATTGGAACCCTATGATCTAAACCAATCTGCAAGACAAGAAATGCAGAAATCTTCCATCCAGCTGCTCCCTTGTGGTGGATTTGTTAAGCAGCCATGGTCCAGGGCATTCATGTATGCACAGCCTGTTTTGAAGCCTTCTGTGAAGCTGCTTCAGCAGAAGCAGGAGAGACACATTTATTTTCCTTGCAAGATTAAAGTTAGGAGAGTCTCCTTTAGAAATAACAATACCATTATTTTGTATATATAAAAATATTTTAAGTTATGCTGTGTGTAAAAACTAATAAAACATATTTTTTGAGGAGCAGGAAGTTTTCTTCAGTAGTCTGAACAAATAAGGCACATCTGAACTCACAGCTGTGAAGATGCTCTTAATCAAAGAATAAGTTTTTAGGGAGTCTTAATACTTGAATGTCTGAGATTCAGACAGCCCAGATGAATCCTTCATATTTCCTAGCAGGCCTTGGGTGTAAAACTTCCTTTAAGACTTAACTGAACAGTGGAAGACTGTGTTGGGTCAATGTTTGCTTTTCTCCCCCTTAACCTGGAAATGCAAATTCCAAAGTGCAGTGCTGTTTCCCTTCTCACCACTCTTGCTGCTGAATGTGCGAGCCAATGGGTAATTCTGAATGCCTTCTACTTTCCTGCCTCTTCTGGCTTCTCTGCTTCTTCAGAGCTGCTTACTAATCCTTCTTTTCCAACAGTCCTTGCTTCTCTGTGCTGTATAATCTGACAGGACTGTGGTACAGCCACACCAGACAACCAATCTTGCTTTGATGTCCTGCTTTGCTGGCTTTCTCCTTCTCTTTGCTTCGATCTTCCTCTTACTCCTGCATCCCTTCGTCATTCTTTCCTTTGTGTGAAGATTATTTGCCTGCAAATTGCACCTTGGGAGGGAGAAACACATTTTGGTTGGCTTAAAAACTTGGTTGGTTAAAAGGCTGTACTTCCAAGCAAGTGGTCTTCACCTCGTCTCCCGTCATTTTCCAGGACAATCTGCGTAAAAAGGATGATCGGATTGAAGAGTTGGAAGAGGCACTCAGAGAAAGTGTTCAGATAACTGCAGAGCGAGAAATGGTGCTAGCACAAGAGGAGTCAGCCAGGATCAATGCTGAGAAACAGGTCTGCAATCTTGTAAAGTCACTGGTAGCCCTCCTAGGGAGGTAACCAGACAGTAAAGTACTAATTTCCCTGCTTTCCTGCCTGAAACACAGCTGGCTTTCTTTGATCCTCTATGTCTGTTCCACTGTTAGGTAACAGGACTCAAAAAATCTGCAAAACCTTCATAGTAAGTTGTATTTCATAGGTAGGATTTTCTACAAATTAAAATCAAAATATAAGGTATCCTGAGCTTTTGAAATACTGGTTTAAGTAGTAACTCTTCTGATCTCTCTTCCCTGTCAAAGCTGCCTTCCTGCGTGTAAGGTATACTTAGATTTACTGTCTTGTTCATTGAATTTATTTGAAAGACAATGGTTTTTATTAGCCTGGTTGTGTTTATGGACCACAGTCTCCTTGCACTTGCAAAACAACTGGTTAAAAAACCAAATCCCTTGGCTTGAGCCAAGCATGCACACAGAAAATACACACTTCTGTACTGAAGCCACAAGTAGAAACTTTCATGCATTAATTGATTTTGTGCCACTGATAACTCCGAAGAATCATGGACATGCGTGATTTTAGGTCAGGTAAGTAACCATCAAGAAAGCATACCCAAAGTTATGAATAAATCCATGAGATTTTGATATAGCTTGTGAAGCAGTAGCTGAAACTGGCACTCTTCATTTTGTGAGCACTCTTAATTTTTTGTGAGTTTTTCACTGTTCCTTAGGTCAGTAATTAGTAAACAGGAGCTTTTGGTCAGGTTCATTTCAATGGAGGAATCTCCTTGTCTTTGTTATTTATTTAACAACACTTCAGACCAAGTGCACTTTAAAACATTTTAAGAGATTTTTCTTATCATGTATTCTTGTATCACAGGTGTTAATGAAAGAGAAGTAAAAACACAAGTTTTTACTTTTTACAACAATGGAAAATAGCAATTGTTTCTCTATGAGCTAGAGTGAAGCTCAGCTGTTTGCTGATAGATGTATTGAGGATAATTCTGGTTGCTTTATTTTAGGATTGTAGACAGTGGGATGGAACTCACTTTCAAGAATGCATTCTTTCCAAATTTCTTGTAGCCTTTAAAAAATTGCATGAAATAGAAATGCTAACTGGGTAGTGAATGCCACTTTGAAGATTAGATCTCCTTGAAAGGAAAATATATCTCACAAAGCATTGGGTTCCTTGATGAGGCACAAAAGTAAAAAAACTGGTATGCAATTTGATGCCTAGGATGTTATAATGTTTTAATTAATTAGTTACAAGACAAAGTGACGCTTTTTATATTATTTGACCACCTAGAAGCTGGTGATCAAAGAATATGAAAATATATTATAACAAAAATATATACATATTTATATGGAAATAGAATGTTGGAATTGGGTGTAACAACTTAAAATGAGGCAATACAGTGAAATGCACAGCCAGAAGATCAAAAAGAGTCAAGAGAGAGATTGAGAAGAGAGGAAGAGAGCAAGACAAGTAAGATTTGTGGGTAACAGCATAAAAAAAGAAATTAATTTGGATGTAGCAGTGCATGCAGAAGTGAGGAGGAGAAAGGAGAATGGAATGAGAGCAGTAGTATTGGAAGAAAAAGAAGTTGACACCTATGACAGCAGTGGTTTACTGCAACAGAACTAAACTACCACCTCAGACCAATTATGGTTTTTTAAATATGAGCAACAAATCAGCACAGTGGAAAAGGATCTGCAGACTCTTGTTCTAGTCAGCACTGGGAGACCTGACAAACACAGGTCTAAATATTAGAGTTTTAAAATGCAAGACTCCATGTTCCATCATGGCAAACCCATTGACTTTCACAAACCATATAATAGGTTATTAATATTCTTAAACCAAGTGTGAGTGACGTGTGTCATTTTTAAGATGTTGATGTTGTTCAAACTGCCTGTAATATTGCTTTTAATTGCATGCTTTTTCTTTCCTCTCTTGTTTATCTTGTTTTCTACCATTCTGCCACTTCACTGCCTGTCTGAAGCTTTTTAATGAATCAGTGCATGAGGTCAACCATTTTGGCTTTAGGTGGTTCAAGGTATGAGGACATCTCACCTGTGTGTGCCTCTGCCCCAATATTTTGTGTTGTTACTGTGGCCTTGTCTTGTGTGATCCTGCCCTCCATCATCTCATGATGTTGGTGTTGTGCTGTTTTATAGGCTTCAGATTTGAATTACAGTGTCCACAAAGCCACCCTGGATTTTCATGGTTCTCATATATCCTAAAATGTTGCTCTTTTTAATCCAGTGTTTGAAAATATCCTGTCAGTGTGTATCAACTGTGACAGTGGGTAACTGTGTTAATGCACAATCTGTGTATGCAAGACATCTCCTGCTAACTAAAAACTTTCTGTTTATTTCACAATTTTAGACCTGGTCTTTCTTTCATCTTTCTCAAAAATAAAATCAGGCATTTCCTGCTGGGAGCAGAGCCCCCATTGATTTGGGCATTGTTTTATTATCCCCACTGATCTGTATAGCAGGAACCCTGCCATACAGAGAGCAGATGAGGCAGTCTTGCATAGATGGGAAGGCTTGAAAGGTCTTCAAGCCTTTCTTTTTAGTAATAGTCACCTGGTTTTGATGGTGCACCTGCTGAATCCTCTATGTAGATGCTGTTATGAATTCCTCACAGCTGTGGGGTTATTTATTTAGTACTGTGGCTGGGCCCAGTAGTTCAGCCCTTGGTGTAGAAGCTCAGAAGGTGTATGCAGACTTCTTCCTCAGTGCTCCCATAAGGCTGAAGGTAGGATATCTCAGATAAACACTTCTATCATAAAGGTTTTTTTATTAGACATAGTAAATGTAGATTCAGACACTATTTCTGCATTAACCAAATCTGAGTTTATTTTCGAAAAGCTGTCGTTATGTTCCTCAGGGGAGAAAAACAGAATTGCATAGAAGTTTTTCCCTGCTCAGAAGTACAGCAGTACTTTTGCTCCCTGAGAAAAACTCTTGGAGGTTTTCTTTGAAAAGAGGCCCTGTCTTGTTCACAAACCCTTTCACAGTCCTGGTGCATCTTGCTATCCCTTCTCCTGCAGCAGAAAGCAGCAGGTTATCCTTTGTAGGAACTGAGTCCTAATCAGCACCATTCCCAGGACAGTGCTGGGAATGTGCTTGGATCTTCATGGAAGAGTTGGACCCTTTTTGTGAAATAAAGTGAAACACAAGGTGAAGTTCTGTGACTCAGTGTTGATCAGTAATTAGTGACAGGTTCTTGTCTCAAGGAGCACAGTAGCAGGATTGCTGGCATTTTTAACCTTCCTAATTGGAGGGCACAGTTCACAAATGTTTTCTGGCCTAAGATACTTCATGCTCTCCTTTTCCTTGCTCACTTTCATCCCCATACTTGAGTGCACATCCCAGCTGTTTCCCCAGCTGAGGTTGTTCTGGGGCTGTGTTGTGAAATGGAGCAGTGACCTGGAGCAGTTCATGGTAACGTCTGTCTTATTTTTTGAGGGGATTTTTTCATGTGAAGCACTTCACTGCCCTGGTTCATGAATCCCCATACATACTCTCTATATAGTATCAGCTAACATTTAACTCCTTACCCTAAAATGTAATGGCAAATAAGTACATAAAATAATGACCATTACCTCATCATTCCTTCCTTCCTTAAGTAGCTACTTAAACTGAATTTTTTAAATTGGCAGTCTGATCTTGACGCCTTCCATCAGCTTTTTTTGAAGTTATGGTTCACAGTGGGACACTTTAAATGAGATTAAGTGTGTTAACCTATGAATAGCTGTATCTCTATTCATACACTGTGCCTTTTTATCCTACATAGGGCAGATTTTTGTTTTCATTTTCTTATGGAAAATATCAAATATTGAATATTGTAAAAGTAATCTATTGGTTGAATATATTTTCTTAC
>NW_005054326.1:435449-479386 GCF_000277835.1 Geospiza fortis | reverse complement strand
CAGGATTTAATTTTTTTTCAGGTACACATTACATGTAAAATATGTTGATAACAAGGCTCCTGAAATTCTATGTCACATATGCCCACTTCAAAATTGTTATCTGTTTGTTAAGGAAAAATAAAGATGAAATAGGTTAATAGCTCAACCAGAACCTCCTTCACAGTTGTCTCCCATTTCCCTACTGTAAATACAAGGTCTGCAAGGGTTTGAATGTAGAGTAGAGCCTCCAAGAGCTTTTTGTCTTATCTGTAAGTTACTGTGCTGAAATTCTCACCAAGTTTTGAATTGTATCTGTCATTTGCACTTCTGTCAGAACACCATTCTAGTTTTAACTTTCTAGCAAATTATTTAGACTATAATTCACTGTAAGAATAGAGTAGAAACTACATTTACAACAGATTTATCATACATTGGATGCTGTCCTATCAAATACCTTCTAAAAAGTCAAGATAAATTAAAACATTTCTTCTTTGCTGAGCATTTTGTTACTGAAATAGGTCTGAAATATTTTCTCACATATGTTGAGAACTAATTGGAATTATTTCACAGCACAAATTCTGACACAGTAAGTTACTTTCTGCAGGTCCCTGTAAATGAAAAATATAAAGTGGAATTTCTCAGGAATTATCTGTAGATGTTTTCTGAGCACCACAGAAATATCAGAGTTCTGACTGCTCTGTGATACATGATGAACAGCTTGCTTTTAATGCTTTTGAACTCTTCTGTATCTCCTCATGAGAAATTTGATAAACTTAGAGATACAGGATCAAGGCAGTAATCCAAGGTATGGCTTGAGGGTGAAGGTGCTGGAGGTTTTTTAAAAGATTTTTCTTGGGAGTTTACATTTTTTTGGCTGAACTTCCCCTGAATATCTGCTGAAAAGCTCTTTTCAGTAAAAGTCTGCCAAAATCATTTTGGCTTTTGAGTGTGTGTTTATATGTACACGTGCAAAGTAATTTGAGTACTTAGTTGATATTAAGTAAAATTCTGTGCTAAAAAATTATATTTTACTTTGTTTTACTGATAAAAATTTTAAGAGCTTTTCAAGTCAATTTCAGCCCCAAGTATAATCTTACCATTGTTTTCCAAGAGATTTACTTTATTCTTTTGTCTGATTGTTCTGCTTTGGTTGGAGAAAGCATTTTGGGTAGCTGAAGTTCACTGACATAATCACTGTCAGTGATTATGTTTGCAGAAATTTTTAGGAGCACTGCATCTCCCTAATGTTACTTCTTTTCCCTGGATATTTGAATGGATTACATAACCTTTTCCTTTAAAAATACACAGATTTGTACTGAGTCACACTCCCTGCAAGGGAGAGGTAATTTGGTGTGTAATTCCCTCTGCATTCAGTAATGTACCTTTTAAGAGGTGGAAGAGTGGAATTTTTTCTGTCTTAGTTGTGTTCAGCTGTGCTGAGCTGGGGGCTTTTTTATCTCCAGATGGGAAAAATGAATAGAGAGAGAAATGAATAGGAAATCATGCCCAGCAACTTTAAGGCAGAGATCTTTTTCTAACATTATAGACAAAAACATTCAAAATCTTTTAGAATCATGGAAGTCTTTAAGTTGGAAAAGACCTCTAAGATCATTGTGTCCATCCATTAACCTGATACTGCCAAGCCCACCACCAAACCATGTCCCTAAGCACCACATCTGCCTGTCTTTTAAATTCCTCCAGGGATGATGACTTTGTTTAATTTGTTGCTCTCATTTAAGGTTGCAAAGTAGTCAAAATTTGATGACTTACAGGAGAACTGGGGACACTGAAAGCATAATTAACCTCTGTGCAAAATACCCATTGAGCATTTCTCCATATAACTCACCTTTTCCTTTAATGAAATGAGAAATACTGATGGAAAATGTTATCTAGAAATTTGGTGCAAGTGCTGATTTTAAGGTTATTTTTATCCCTTTTTATTGTTTAATAGATAAATACTGATTTCATGTTATGCCTTTTACTAAGTCAGGTATCCCAGACAAAGCTCTATCTTGGCATTTCTCTGCCTGTTGTATTATTTTCTTAAGCATCTACTTCTAGACAGCATTTTATTTGTTGTGGCTCAAGAGAAAATCAAATTCTTGCAGACTTGGTTACATTAATGCTTGCTTGTGATTGTGAGGACCCACACAAATACTTGTGTTAATGTTTGTTTAAGCTAGTCCTGTGCTTTTTTCATTTTAAATTCCTTTTCCAGTTGCATTCTCTGTGATCTTAAATGTAAGTGTGATACAATAAATATATAGGTTAGAGCATTAGAAAAACTCATTAGTCTTGAACATTTGATTCATATATGTTCTTTTTCTGACATAATTTATTTTTCCTCCAAATCCATGAAAAGCAAGAAAATAAGTTGTTTTCCATTACATTGCATTCTCCTATATAGAAAAATACACAAGACTGAAAAGCTTGAGATTGATTAAATTGAAGATGCCTCTTCATTTGAAGTATTTCCTACTCACACAAAAACTTTCTGACTTCCCTGTACTGCTGTTTTCCATTGGATTCCTTCAAACCCTTCACTGAATTTCAGCCTGAATTCAGTTGGCTCCAAATAGTGGACGTTCTTTTTATTTATTGTAGTTAGGTTCTGCTACTTGCTTTCTGTTAACTACAATGCTAAAGATCTGCTTCCACAAGTTTGTAGAGGTGGAAACTTTCCTGAGTTTGCCAGTGAGACTGTGCTTCTTCAGTTGCCACATGTTCAGCCTTCACATGGCAGTGCATGTGCTTTCATTTATTTATGTTCATGTGCATTAATGTCTTTTGGGAAAAGAGTGTTAAAGTTGTATATGGAATCAGCATAACGTTTTTCACTGCTTGTAGTGAGTTAATACATCATACCAGAGTTTTTCTCCTTGGAAAATCAATCTGTGCTATATAAATTGACAGTCTTTGCTGTGCTGTGTAGCACAGCATTAAATACTTACTTGGAATATTATTCAGTTAGGTCTGAACTGTCTGCCGTGGTGACATATCCTAGTTAACCTGAAACTGTCTAAAATGCAGCAAAATGGAAATCAGCGTGGTCTGCAGAAAGCTGGTTAAAACCTGCTGAAATCCTTGGGCAATTAGTCTCACTTCTACCTTAGCAGCAGTAGATGTAACCTAAGAAAGGGTAATTTATTTTGGAGATGGCCATGTTTAGAGTTGTGTCTGGAGTATCATGATTTAATCATAGATCTAGAGAATTTTGTTTGGATGTGATAAATTGTGCCAAATGAGCACAATATGTGCAGCACTGCACAGGATCTGCTTCATGTGCTGCACTCTAGGATCTCTGCCTCCATACAGATTTCTAAAAGGTGATCAAAATCCAAGTTTTTTCAATAAAAATTATTGTTCCTAGTGATTGCTGCTGTATTCCCAAGGGTTGGGAATTGCTAGCCCTGGAAGATGAATCCAAGACAGTTTCCTGAGACTATAGATCCATGTAAAGTAAAATAGGACAGCTTCCTTTGGTATGGTTATGTGCATTAAAAAACATAATGAGAATGTTTCTTTGGATAATGGTTTTGCTTGAGGAAAGCATGGAAATAGAATTGTAACTTGTTACACTCTTCAGATACTGGTGACTAAAACAGATTTATTTTCCTCAGTAGAAATCAGATTCAGTTTTCACTTACTTTTATTCAAGGCCTGACTCAAATATTTTGTTTGTGTTAAGCAGAGGCAATTATTGTTTCTTTCTCAAGAGCTCTTGTCCCAGCAGTAAGCTGTTGCTTATTTGTGTAGGTTATAGTCCACATTTAGGAGATGCAACTGTCAAAGCTACCTCCAAACATCCTAACAGGACACAGCTGTGACTTACTGAGTCCTGAAGGCTTAGGAGTTTTCCAAACATCTGTGAATCCTGATTCCTCTTTCTTCATACAAAAACTCAGTGCTCTGAGAGTATGAGTGAAAAAAACTTGATGAATACTCAAGTAACAAAACCCTTGGCAGAGACTTCTTTGTTGATGTTTGTGTGGCTTCTGCAGGAGGAACATGGAAACGTCTGATGTCTGGTCAATCTCATTAGAGCTCTTCCTTGCCTAGAGCCATCAGTGGAGATAGCAAGGAGCAATACAGAGCATTAACTCCTTTTTATTATCAGATGCTCTTTTTATAATGAAGTTTTTGTTGGGAGACCACCTCATGGACATGAGACATCAGTTGTCTAAATATCTCAGTTTCACAATGATAAGAAAAATTGCATTCATCTGCAGTATTCTGCAGATTTTCAGACCATGAGCTTTTGTTCTCTTTATCTTGCTCCTCTCCTTTTTCCAATTTAATAAAGTAAGAATGGAACAGTGGCACCAGTTCTGTTAAGCCACCAAGACACTCTATTTTATCAGGGATGCTGAATGTACAAATTCCAAACAACCAAAAAAACAAAGGCACAAAGACTTAAGAAAGCCACACAGTAATATAAAGAAAGGCAAAGTTCATCCCCAAAATTACTGCTGTATATTACAGATGATCAAAAGACCCTGCCTTTCTTTGGAGAACTGATAATCCACCAGCCATGTTCACAGCTCCAATGCTAACTCCCCTCTTTACTGCAAACAGAACTCCTTCTCCATGTGCAGTCTGCCACAGTCCTCTAATGCTGTACAGAGCTGACTTTGGCAGTAGGGTGCTGCAAGTCTGGCACCCCCTTTGAGATGCAGGTAGAAGTGATAGAAACATCTTAATTACTGCATCTTGTGCACTGGTGCTGAATAAGAGGGGCTTGAACTGAAGCCAGAGCTCCAGCCTGAGTGGTGGGACAGAGCCATCCTGCTTTACACCCTTCTGGTGTCAGTGGGGCAGAGCTTTCTGCTGTTCTGTGGTTGAGGGCTGTCATTACCTTACAAATCAGACATTACAGTATAATTTTACTGAGACAGGAAGAGTTTTCTTGTTATTTTTTACTGATTTCTTTTATTTTCCTCTGATACTTGTAGCTCTACAGAAGCTATGCCTAACAGTTTTCCCAATATCTATAGGAATCTGAAGCTCCCTTAATTCAGAATAGCCAAAAGTTTAGTTAAGTATCTTGGATATAATCTTTAAGAATACCTTAAAGCCGCCCTACTGCTCTAACAAAAATGGGGCTATGATGAAACCATAACTCATTTCCCTCTTATTTTGTGTAAAGGTTTATTAGCTTGTGATTTAAGTAAACCATCTGGTCCTGCTGGCAATCCAAGTTATGTCAGACTCAGTGCTTTCTCCCTGTAATATGTTACTGGAGGCAGTTAAATTACATGCCTAAGTCCCAAGTCTGGCCTGTGCTTTTTCCATGTCTTAACATCTGTTCTAGGAATTTTTTCAGGGACCCAAACAAGTTTACATGGAGCCAGATCTCTTGTCTTTGTCTTTCTTTTCACGTCTATTTCTTTTCCTTCTCTGCAGTCGAATCAGTTCAACTGAGTAAAAGATAATGCAGAAATTTGCAGGCTCTTTATCATCTCAGCAATGTACATAGTGAGATAAAAATACTTTAAAAACTCAAGAGCTGTAGATAAATAGGAGACTGTCATCTGAGAGTGACACTTTGAGAAATGGTAATTACTTTTTCAGTCCTTCTGATATTCTTTCTACTGACTTTTAACTGTAAGACTTTTTGTTTTGCTTGCCTAATTAATTTTGGGTAAAACTACAGATTTTTATTACACTTTGTCTTGCAAAGCTAATTTCTTGTTTGTACAAAGCAGGTATATGTTTAGAAAATAAATAATTTTAAATATACTTGTTAGCCTGCTGAGATGGTTTAGAGAAGAACTTTAGTGATTGATTTATACACAGGTCATGGAAAATGACTTGTGTTGGTATTGGTACTTGTGTGCTCTGAAATGCCATTATTTTGTATTCTGCCTGGAACTTTTGAGACACAGTAGTGAATATAAACAGCTGTTCCATGGCCTGCTGTGTCTGTATGTATATTGAAAGAACTAGAATTTCTTTCCATCAGAATCATAAATCAGAAGCATAAAATCTGATTCTGGATCAGAAGCATAAAAACAATTCTGATTCCAGGTATGAAATTAAACATTGAAATGTGTTTCCTATGTTTAGCCAAAAATACTGTATCTCCAGCTTAGGAGGAGGGATCTTAGTGTAAAGTCAGGTACCTTTGTCATGCCCTTTGAGACTTTTAATTACAGACTGGCAAGGTAGAGGGCAGGGATTCTCCCCTCTCTCTAGCTCTGGAGAAACCCCACCTGGAGCATCCTGCTCTGGGCCCCCAGCACAGGAAGGACACAAACCTGCTGGAGCAGGTCCAGAGGAGGCCAAGATGCTCAGAGGGCTGGAGCACCTCTCCTGTGAGGAAACCCTGGGAATTTGAATTGTTCAGTTCAGTCTGGAGAGACTTCATTGCAACCTTGAGGTACAAAAAGGGGACTTGAAAGAGAGAGAGAGACTCTTCCTCAGGGTCTTTAGTTACAAGACAAGAGTCAGTGGTTTTAAACTGAAAGAGAATAAGTTTGGACTGGAGATGGGGAAGAAGTTCTGTATAATAGGCACAGTGAGACACTGGAACAGACTGCCTTGAGAAGTTGTGGATGTCCCGTCACTGGAAGTGTTCAGGGCTGTGTTGGATGGAGCTTTGAGGGGCCTAATGGTGGTTCAGGGCATGGCAGGAGGGTGGTGCTTGAAGGTCCCTTCCAACCCAAACCATTCTATGAAAAAATGGAAAACAAAAAAAAGATACACAGTCTTTTCTGTAAAGATTGATAATCTACAGGTGAGAAAAAGCCTTACCTAACATAAAATATTTTTTATATAGTGTACCAGTGATTTGCTAGTTTTAATGCCAGTCATATACATGTGAATTTGGATGCATTCGTATCCTGTCACTTGAGACTAGAACATTTTCATTTGTGGTGTCTGTGCTGGGCCTTTTCCTCATTCTTGGTATGCACATAGCCTATAAAGCATGGGTTCTGTGGTCACCATTTCAGAACAGAGCCTCTGCCCCTGCAGGTGTTTTGTCAAGTGTATGGCATTGTGCTCTTTTTTCCCCCAGACTCATGACTCTGCCATTGCCTCTCTAGAGTTGCACAGTCCCACTGTAGTGAATTACATTGTGTTACCAGCATTTGTGATGCATTTGTGGCTCTGAATTTGTGCCTCTCAGAATTGCTCTGCTTCTCAAAAAGGTGCAAGCAGAAAATTAAGCTCTAGAGCGATCTTCCTGAGAGGGCTAGAGAAACCTTTTCCAATGTTCTGTGCAGTAGAAAAGTTATCTTCAGGTGATGCTTTATCACTGAGGAGAGCTCACAATGGGAAGAAAAAAGGGGTAGCTGCCACTGCATTGTAATGTAAACAATCTGAAATGTTTGGGGATGCTGAGGTTCTGTTAGTGAGTTATCTGTCTGAATTGACTTCAGGTGTTGGAGTCTTTGGGCTCTGATTTTTAGAGGCAAACCATAACAACCACATAGTTGATGTGAGCATTCTTCCTGGCCTGAAATATTGGCTGTGTCTTAGGAATTCTTAGCAGTGCATTAGTTCTCTTGTAACAGGTGAGGAGCTGGAGCTTGCCTATCCTGATAGGATTTCCAGCTTCAGTAATGCTTTGCATATACAGCCCCTTTCTCAATTTTGCTGTCTTTTTACTGGCTTTTGGGGAACTTGACTAAGCTCTTTGCAAGTCCCTGGCTTCACATGACCCAATGGCCAGAAAGGTTTGCTGGAACTACTTCATATTTGGAGATTATGTGGTATCTCTATGACTGTGCAAAAGCCTTTTGGGTTTTGATTTGCAGTTGCAGGAGGCTGAAATAACAATCTGTGGGAGCAGGGAGGTTAAGATGGTAGATAGGCTCCTGAAAAGAGCTTCAGGTTTTTTTGTTATTAAATCATTTCTTTACAGGCTGTAATTGACATAAATAAACTTCTCCTGTTGCCTTGCCTTTTCTTTCCACCTTGCTTTCACGTTTCCTAAGAAGGGAATGTAATACTGTGCAAAGTATTTGTCCTATCTTGACATTTCCCTTTTCTGCTGCTGTGAATCTCATCCTGATCTAATTGACATTCTCTGCCTTCTTTCACATAGTTTGTTCAATCTCTCAGGAAAGCTCTCCTCTAATGGAAACTTACTTCAGATTGATGTTCTTCCTTGAAGATAAGCTGTCACCTGGGCAGGTCACTTAAGGCCAGAGAACACTGAACAAATAAGTCTCCATTTAAGTTCTCTGCTCAGAATACATGAAGACTTTTCTGGCCTGTCTACAGAGAACTGAACTTGGGGCTGTATCCTAGACAGTCAAAGATACATCTTGCTTTATATACTGTCATTGGAGCAAGGAGTAGCAAGAGTTCACTCTTTGCATCTTCTGAAATGGGTGGAGACTTTCTAGCTACAGCTCACAGGGCACGAGCTTACCCACAGCTAAATGAAAATGTCAACAGCATGTCTGAAAGTGTCTCAATGTGCCAAGAGCTCTGGTTTTGGCAAATATTTTTTCTTTATTATGTAATTAGCTGCTCTCAGGGGACAAAATCCAAGGGTAGATATGAAGGTTTTAGTATAGGCTAAATTAGATGTGCATTGTAAGTAGTTTGCTTCCAGTGAATATTCCTCTATCATTTCTCACAGGACTGCTTACTGAGATAGGTCTGCACTAAGATTCAGAAGCTGCCAAATGTTTTGTTTTGTAGAAGTTTAATTGAAATAGACCCATGGACTGTCTACAACCTGATGAATCTGAACAACAAAGTCTTTACTGTGAATGCAGTCAACACTATTTTGGTGAACTTTGTCTTTAAATTGTGTGACAAATGGCCCTTGCTGGAGAGCTTGGAAGGTAATGACAGTTCTGTAAACCAAGTTGTTGGCACTGTTTAAAAGCTACTCACATTCTAGCCATTCCTAATACATGATTAGATCAATTTTCTGTTGGCCTGCAAAAATCCAAACTATAACCTTAGAATTAAAAGAGCTATCAAACAGAGCAATGAGAAAAACATAAAGTACCTACAATAAGCACTACTAGGAGATATTCTTGCAGAGTTACCCCTTGCCACCTCTCCCTGGGAGCCTTGGCCCAGGTACCAGGCTCCAGTTTCTTCATGTCTTCCAAAGAGCTCAGAGTTGTCACACTACAGATCTACACCAGGCAAACCAGTCCTTCAGTGTCAGCATCACAGACCCTGATGGCTGGCACTGGGAGGAAGCCTGTCAGAAACATTTCAAACCTGATTATGGAGAAGATGTTGCTTCAGAGGTTGTTTTATCTTGGCAGCTGACAAATTGACACAGGCCCTTTAGACTGTTGCAGTTGGCTGGGGGCTTGCTGATTCCAGGTGGTTTTCTGTTCAAGCCCAGGGGTTTATAGCTGGAGTGCCTCTTTTCACTTTAAAGGAAAATGTGCATGTAGGTATTTTTGATCCACCCGCAGGAAGCTGAGACTGACATCCTAGCAGCTGATGCACAAGTGCACCTTCATTACTCCACCATTTTCTAATAATTAGTTTCCATCCTAGTACTATTATTTCTGCCGTTCTTTGCATTCTTTTCTGATATATTTTCTCTATTTCACTTTGTGGAATTTTCTCTCAGTTTTAAAAATTGACAGATTTTCTGATCTTATTTTGCGTACTAAACACTAATAAAACAAGGAAAGTCTGGTTATTATATCCATGCTTTCCAGTTTGTACTACTTGTCACTGAGGTTCTCCTTATTCTGTTGATTCCTAGATGAAGTCTAAGCTGGAAATTTGAAATAGTTTATGAAAATTGCATACTTTAATTTTTTTCTTTAGTTAGCTAAGCATAAGAATACTACATTTTGGCAGCTGCATTTGAATGGGAGTAGAAAGACTTGCTGCAGTAAACACTGCTCAAAATCTGTGCTATAAATTTCCTAATTCTCAATTGCAACGTTTCTTGCTCTGTCACCATTGAGGATGAAAACCAGTCTTATTATCCATGTTTGTCCTGAGTCATTAGCTCTACCTTTAGGAGTACAGGATTTATTAAAGCATGTTACATACTTCCCTCCTACAGCACCTACATAGCAAATGACATACTCAACTCTCCTTGTAAAAACATGTAAGTAGAAATTGAGCTTGTTGTAAATTGAATAATTCACTTCCAGGATGGATCACAACTTGACTGTTATGGAGGGATATAAAGGCAATGTAGTGCTGTGTTTGCATACTAAATTTATACAAATATTTGATTGTGTGTAGCAGTAGCATCTGAGTTTCTCCCTTTGAAAGCACATTATAAAATCGTTTATGAACACTTGGTTTGTGATGGAAAGAGGAAACCTACATGGAAGAAGTCAGTGAAAGTAGTGTGTGCTGTGGTATTTTCTGAGACCCCGACAAAGGGAGGAAATTATGAATCTGACTTCATGTTCTTAGAAGGTTAATTTATTATTTTAAGATACTGTAATATATTAAAGAATGCTATACTAAAACTATAATAAACGATACTAAAAAAATAAAATAAGATACAGACAAAAAGCTAAAAAATAATAATGAAAAACTCGTGACTCTCTCCAGAGTCCTGACACAGCTGGACACTGATTGGTCATTAAGTAAAAACAATTCACATTAAACCAATGAACAGTCACCTGTTGGTAAACAATGTCTAAACACATTCCAAAGTAGCAAAACACAAAAGAAACAAATCAAATAATTATTGTTTTCATTTTTCTCTAAGGCTTCTCATCTTCCCAGGAGAAAATCCCAGGCAAATAGATTTTTCAGAAAATATAACTGACAGTGCGCCATTGAGCTTTATTATAAAATTATTAAGGCACATCCAGAGGTTTTTGAATGCTATATGTAGCTAGATTTAAGCATGTATTGTGATTTTGAATGTTAATTAGTGACAAATTTTACCTAAGACAGAACCTATTCTGAGTGCAAAATATAATTACTCTTCATTTGTGTAAAATATATGGCAGAATTTTTAATCATGTTGTTTCTGAATCTTTCCAGTTTGCTGGAGGTAAGAGCATTGTTCTGCTGTACTTCTCTGCCATCAGCAACTCTTTGAATGTCTTACATTGCTAAATCCCAACACGAGCCTAAAAGCATTGTTCAAATGGTATTTTGAGGGAAGTAGCCTCACACCTTCGTGGGAGCCCATTCCTCTCCCTGCTTCAGAAATGTCACCTTTGTTCCTAAAATGCGCATGTAGTTTCTCTTTAGACATCATTTACAGTGAAAGTGTTTCCTTTTGGTATATTATCGGTGTGTTTCCTTTAATACCTTGCATTTTTGTGGGCCAGTGTTAACATATGCAGGCCATCCTCTTATCCCTCTGTACATTCTCTGAAACAGAAATACAGAAGAGTTGAAGGTTTGTATTGTAATGATTATGTGACCAAACTAAGTTAGGTCCCAAGCTGTAATGCTGCTTTGGTCAAGTGTAGACATCGTGTGCGCAGCACTGGATGGTGCCTCCAGCCTGCAGAAGTGCTGAGTAGCTTCCATTCCCTGGTAACATTGGTACTCCAGTTCAGTTGAGACACTTAGTAAGTTCCAGCTGGTCACACTGCATAATTTTTCTCTCCTCCTGTCTTCTCCAAAAATGTTTTAGGTAGAGGAGCTGATGATGGCTATGGAGAAGGTCAAACAGGAGTTGGAGTCAATGAAAGCAAAATTGTCCTCCACACAACAGTCTTTGGCTGAGAAGGAAACCCATTTGACCAACCTACGAGCTGAAAGAAGGAAACATTTGGAGGAGGTCCTGGAAATGAAGTAAGTGTCTTCTCTTATTATTTGTAGGCTTGTTTTATTGATGTCTCTGCATTCCTTTCTGATCCTTGCTGTTCTAAAGACAGCCCTGCCTGGATGTGTCTCTGCAGATAGCAGTTATCTGTAATCACTCGAGCCCTCAGAGGTGCCTTCTGACCAGGGATTACTGACATCACTTTCACACTTCCTCTAGAGCTCAAAAACATCTCTTCCTTTTGGTTGTTTACAGTACACTTCTGTTATTTGCACAATAGCATCTTCAAGGTCCTAAGCAATTATTGGGACTCAATTATTCTATGTCTAATGAATGTGCCATCTTGTTTTGAGCGGCCTATAACTACTTCAAGGTAAGGTGCAAGGCAGTGGAGCAAATGACAAAAAAAAAAAAAAAGAGGGAGAAGATAAATATAATGTCAAGTGTTTGTAATGTTAAAGTCACACTGCAGATTTCTGGTCTGCTCAAGTATTTTTCAAACTCATTCAGATGATTCATTAGCACTGCAGCAGTTTGAAGTTCTCTATCAGTCAAACTTTTCTAATCATCCTTACACAAGAAAGCCTGGATAAAACCAAGCTTTGAGGAGGTGGGGAGAAGAGAGGGATTAGACTTCCCAGGCTTAAATACTTCCTAATTTCTGACTGTGCATTACAGATAAATAGTTATCCTTAGTTTAGGGAGACATGAATCCATTTAGTGCAATGATGGATAGTGCTGCCAGCAGTTCATTAGAAGCACTTTCAGTTGTTTAGCCAGCCCTGAAGAGAAGGAACATTTTTATTGGCAGGACTAGCAGTGGTTCCTCCACTGTGGTTTTGTGAGCCATTATTTATTTATTTAACTATCCTACACTGGTCTCTTTCCTTTCCTATTTTTTTTTTTAATGAAAGGATAGAAAAACAGCTGTTACAAAATGGAAAGAGGTGGCTTAGATCTTGAAACTTTAACTTAGAACTGCTGTATAAAGTAGGCCAAGCCTCCCCAGCTTCATATTCAGCTACAACAGTTTGATCTAGACCTGGCATAAGGATGTTGGAAGACTGCAGTACTTAAAAGCCACACTTTTTATTTTTAATAAAAAAATTTATTGAGCTATAAATTTGACTGCCTTGAGAGTTGCTGTATGGGGGGATGGGAAGAATAGCTCTTTAGGTGATGTGGGAATCCAAAGCAACTGGAGATGTATCCCATTTCCAATCACTTGAGAGTACTTCTGCCAAACTGCTCTGCCAAACCTTCTCATTAAAATCTACAGGCAGTGTAGTGTATATCCTGAAATGTATTTGGAATTGTGTAGATCCTTTAATATAACTACTCACTTCTGAATGATGACCTCTCTTACCTGTGTAAGTTATTGTTGGAAGGTTTTTGTACTGAAATGTGGTATCAGGTACTGCATGAACTGGTAGATCCATTGTACCTCAGAAGGAGGAAGGACACTGGAGAGAATGGTAATGCTGTCAGCACATGGAGAGAAAGATGGAAAAAGCATTACATTTGTATAGTTAACTAGCTGAGCATGTTTTAGTCGTAGCTGGTCTGTCTTAAAGTTCTATAAAGCTGCCAAAGGCATCCAAACTTCAAAAACTCGCCCTCGCCATGAGGCTCTGTTGCAAACAAGTCTCTACTGAGGACTCCCAGTCAATTAATATCTTATTTTATATACAAAAACTCCAGTATATTCTTTGTTGCCCTGCTTTTCCAGCCTATGTCTTTTATGAAAAGCACTCATTTGTTTTCTGGTTCTGCAAAAAGTTTCTCATGTTGTTAAAGTATTTGCTACTATTTCAACTGAAAAATAACAGTAATTGAGTGAGTGGTCAGTTTTGTGAAGCAATTAGCTGCTTTTGGAGTTCTTATGGAGGAAAAATAGCTGTTGTACAGGTAGTGTTCAAAGGGATGGTGAAGCAATATTGTTCTAGGGCATGCTTCACTGGGAAAAGTTTGAGGTGCTCAAAACCAGCGCTAATTAAATTTGAGATTTGTTAGGGGTGTAGATTTAACAACTTAGCCCTGCACTCAGCTAATGGGGCTGGGGAGCAGACAAGAAAAATATCTTAGGAAATGCTGCTTTAGGAGATTCCAGATATGGAGTGAAAGAGAGCATTAAAGCAATAAGGGGACTCCAGAAAGCTACCTCTGGGTTTTAATAGGAAGTTGTTAGATATTATGCTAGTGAAAATACATGTTTAAAATACTGGTTTTTAGAGTAGAACTTGTGTTTACTACTGACTCTGTAACCCTGAGAAGATCATTTCACACTCCTTAGGGAATAGTGTGGCACTAGAATAGCTCAAGTGTGAAATATTCCAAGCAAGAAATTTCACTCCTTGAAGAAATACTATGTATTTTGAAGCTCTCTTCCTTTAAGTCTAATATTTTCATTTTCTTTAAAAAAACTTTATTGCTAATAATTATGAGAGAGGCAGATAATGGTCTCTATTTATATCACCAAACCTGATCTACTGTAGAGAAATACTAGTGAACTGCTAGGATTTTTGTTTTGTTATGTTTTCTTTAAGAAGTTCTAATGTTTCCATCATTCACAGCAAATCTTTTAAATTAGGCAGGAATAAAGTGCTGTCTACAGAGAAATCTCTGTTCTTTGTCCCATAAAAACCTGCTTAGGCTGAGCTGAGTTATAAACTGTTGAAAATCACCAGTTTTACTTTCTTTTTTTTTTTTTCCCCTGGTGTTGTCAGCAAATTTTGGCAGTGTGTGAAAATAACCAAGCACAAACAGTCTAATCTGAGGCTGAGCTCCTGCAGTTGCCAAATCTGCAGCAGTGGACACTGCACTCACAGGGAAGGGGAACAGACACTCTGTCTGCATGATTGTTTTTGGTTTTTTTTTTTTACTAGACAGGCCTTTTGTTATTGGCAGAAGGACCAGAAGGGTCTTCCCAGTCATGTGCTTCAGGGTTGAAAAGTCCCAGTTTGGGGCATTTCTCAGGGTGTTCTTTCAGACCTGGAGAACGATCCAATAGTCCTTTTCTCAATTATGCCTTCTCCTGCTAATTGCAATTGCTGCTAGCCCTATAATTCAAGGTCTGCAGACTTACATAACATAGTTGGCCCTTCAGAGTTGGATCTTTCATCCTCCTGGCTCACAACAGAAGGATTATTACTTCTCTGAGAATAATTTACTATCCTCTTGTTTCTTGAAAAATAATCAACGATCTTGCAGATGAATTGTTAGCTCAGAAAATAATTTATGTTTCAACATCAAGCTGTCAGAAAGCATATTTGGATTTCTTGTCTGACTGCACATGAGTAGTAATGTACAAAAGTAATACTTTTGAGTATTTATCACTGTAGTTTTTAATGTCATGAATTCATCCCACAGATAGTGTTTCTTTGATACAGAGTAGAGGTAGTGATTAGAAATGAACCAGGCATTTTATTTATTTATTTATTTATTTATGTTTATTGTGTGCTTTCCTTTCTTCATCTCAGAGCTGGAAGGCTTCTGAGAGCTTCAGAAGGTCACTCATAAAAATGAGATGCCAGCCTAGGTATGGCTATGCAGGAAGAGTCTTCACCCATATCTCTGCTACAGTTTCCCTGCATGGTATGACTTAGAAATATTTGGTACATGGAGAAGTCCACATCTTCATTTTCTGGCTCTCAGATAAGAAAAAGTACAAAGGCATTCACATGACCACTGACAACTAAAAATGAGGTCAGTGGAAGATGAGGTTATTTATCCTGTGAAAAGTTCATCTTCCCAGCAATAAAACAGCATTGTCTGGAAGTATGAGTATGAAGCTGAAGTTGAAAGTAATCCAGAAAAAACTGATTAATTGACAGTTTATTTGCTAGAAAAGTAAAATCAGTTGATCTGAAGTGAGGTGTGAGGTAATTTCAAGCCCTGCAAACAGTTTAACCAAACAAAAGTACTTCAGGTTGTGTACACCTATGGTGAACAGAACTAAAAAAAAAAATTAAAAAAAAAATCAATGTCCATCCAGCAATAACCTGTTGGCTCACCTGCATCTGTCTTCTTGGAAATTAAGGAATTTCCTGGTCTTTAAAGAAGTTATGGTTATGCATATGGAATAACAGCATCCTCCAGAGCAGATGAACAGATGTCTCCATAGTTTGAAATCCCTTTGGGTTTGTTGCCAGTGCCACAAAGCAGCAGCACATTACTGTCCCATCAGCAAGGTGTGGCCACATCACACTGAGCTGGGCTTACAGGCTTGGGGTCATTGCTGTGTCAGATATCCCCTGATGGCAGCAGTGGTACCTGAATGTCTCTGTGATTGCTTCATGTACACTTAAATAAGCTGCAGTCCCACAGGGGGCACTCTGTGTCTGTAGGATTCACTGTCTGGGGCAAAGCTGAACAAGTGCATCCCTGTCAGTCCCTTTTCCTTCTGTTAGCTTTGGAATTTTCTCTTTAATTTTAATTTTCAGGGCACACAGTGAAAATTAGCATGCTAGCATCCTCTTACCATTGTTCTGTCCTTTTCAATTTTGTTTTGTCCTTTTCAAGCATAAAATATTTAATCATATATGTTTATTTTAATTCTATATTGTTATCCCATTAAATTGTAACTACTTCAATTGAAAGGGTCTGAAATATGAAAAATAATCCATTTCTAACACTTAAAGAATAGAGGCCTCATGTTTAAATAATTCAAAATAGACTGACCTTGGAATTGCTGTTAATCTCCAAGTGAATGGTACAGAATCCAGTAGGAAAGCTGAAATACAGCATGCAGATATATTGTGTGTCCTTTGAGGCTCCAGTTTATTGAAGATCTTGGTTACCTGTCAATTTGGTGTCTTTTGCTACTATTTTTTTAAAATCAGGTGAAAACTTAAGAGAAAACATAATCTCCTTCACACTTTTTTTTTCTCTTGGCAATTAAGGAATGAGTCCTGTTACCCTTCCTGTCCTCCTGTGTTGTCCACAAGCCTTCTGAGCGCTTTGAGACTGGAATGGCCTGTCTGGGGAGGTGGTGGAGTCACCATCCCTGGGTGTGTTTAACAAAGGACTGGATGTGACACTGGGTGCCAGGGTTTAGTTGAGGTGTCAGGGAACAGGTTGGACTCGATGATCTTGTGATTCTGAGACCAGAGTTCTGGCAGCACTAGAGACAGCCTGCCACACTGTTTTCTGTTTCCAGTGCAACTCACACTAGCTGGTCTGAGCCATGGAAGCAAGCAGAAGAGTTTAACCCGTTTTTGGGCAGCACTACTAAACTGATCAATCAAATGTTTCACATAAATGAATCTTGAATCTCAAAGTGTCACCACTTTGCAAAGTAAAAACATGAACCTTTAGCAAAGCCTGTGTAGACAAAATGCTCTATATGAGTACACACACAGAATTAGATTGTTGTGGTCTACTCTGTTTCTTTAAGTATTTGGAAGTTGTATTTACCTTTTCTAACTGGTTTGTTGTTACTCTTCACCTGCCTTGAAAATCTTTTCCTTCTGTAGCTTTTCAGATACTAAAACCTTGGCATGATATGTCACAGTCATGTTCTGTCTTGTGATAAAACCTTCTGTATCTCATTTTATCTCGAATTCTGTGGTCCCCGAGAATAATCTCGCAGACAGAAAGTATTGTACTATCTTAATGAGCCATGACAGGCCTGGAAGCAAAACCAACTGCTGAAAACTGCACCAGGTGGTGTTGAAGCATTTTGCTCCACTCAGTAATTTCTAAGACTGTTGATGTTGTAGGGAGGAGTTGGGAAAAAAAGGTCCAGTCATTAATTGCTAGAGAATTTAGCTACACTATGCTCTTGTTCCCATGCCTTTACATGGGAGATTATTTTTCTGGATATATTTCTTCAGGGACTGGGTTTAGTGTAAGTGATCCCTTCAGTGTCATAGTTCTTGAGATGAGGAAAGAAAATTAAACCTCTTTCAAATGAGAATTTGAAAAATTCAGCATACAGGCTCAGTGTTAAAAATGCTGAGGTTTTCTCATACTTTCATTTTCTATTAAGATATTGCAACATTCCTACAGAAGCTGCTCTGAAAGATCTCATCAATAGAGATGCTGGCATATATATACACAGAGTACCAAACTGTATGCTTTTTAGGCTTACACAATCCTGACTCTAGAGGATGAAATACCCTTCTTGTCTTTTCTCAGTTTTCCTGGCCATGATTGCAAACCATCTTAGGGAACAGGTGCAGCACAAGAAAATTTCATGTTCTTTACTGCCCAGAGGGTATTGCTTTGGTAAAAGTCTGTTTTTATCATAACCTGTATGCAGATCATGTTATCTAAGAGAAATTTTTTTTTCTAGATAAGCGAGTGTTAAATTGGTAGAGAAATAGGGAGAGTGATGGTTTTATGTTGACTAATATAGAGAACAGATTGATTGTGAGATAGCTCTAAGGGCACCAACATACTGCCTTCTGCTAACTAATTCTGTGTGCCTTTATTTTGTATAATTAAATACACTCAAGAGTTCTGTCACAAGTAAAAGTTTATCTGTGTAGTTTTCCCTTGGAAGTGTGAATCCTCCACATCACTCAGTTCTAGAACAACACTTTTAAAAAGTACATTTCCATGTTTTCTGCATGTGAAAACATTGTTTGTCTATAATTCTATACAGAAGAAGCATAAATATGACTGTGATTTTTGTTCTAAAATATGCAGGAGTGTTTTGGCTCAGGGTTGATAGCAAAAGTAGATTTTCTATGCTGGCTGTTTCAGCTGCATCCGTGATTCCTGTCTCCATCCCTAATCCAGTATAAGATTCTGGGGCTTCCAGGGGTGTTAGTGAGCTGAACTAAATCAAGCACTTTTTACTCTCTGTTAAAGTCAAAAGAACCATGAGTTCCTTAGGGTGCTTTTTCCTCTCTTATAAATGTGAATTGTAAATAGTAATGCATATAAATCAACTCTTTGAGCACTACATATTTCATTAAATACAGTCAAGCTGTGGGTTAATAGAAGTTCCAAGTGAAAATATTATGGTATCTCATTGCATATATTGTAGATTTAATGTAGTGTGAACAATAGTAGCTTTGAGCAATTGTAAATCCCATCCGGACATCGTCAGCATAGTTCAGAACACAAGGAGGGAACTCTCCAAGGGTGCATGTGCTTCCATGGTCACTGTGCATATGCAAGTCACTCTTTTATTGGGTTTAAAATAACACTGGAGCTTTGCAGGGTGTAGGTAAGGCAAAGTCTAACTCCAGTCTGGTTTCTGGAGTGGAACAGAAATTCCTTTTTTTAAAAAAAGTGAGGTCAATTTGCTTTAATTACAGAAATAACCTCTGAAGCAAGTAATTGCTTCCCTGCAATCCTAGAGGACAACAAGTGGGAATTGAGTAAGAAAAATTGGAGAACAGAGTTAAGTTGTTGGCAGTACATACAATCTTTGTCTTTATACTGTATGGGAATATCCATGATGTGTTTTCTGTTTTCTTCCCTTCCCAAACAATACTTTTGACTTCTTTTTGGCAAAATAAGAAGCATCATCTGCAGGTCTGTGGAATTTCTGAGAAAGCTCAATAGTGATAGGATTTGAGAATTGTTGGTTTGGGTTTGTATGGTGATACCTCGTGTGCAGTGAAAATGGTTCCATGGAACTGCAGTCAAAAACATGAAAATTGACCAGAACTGTTCATTTAGAAATCCTAAAAGATGACACTAAGCACTATGAAAGTGTCTTTGAGGTATGATGCTGTCACTGCTATTAAGTCAGTTCTCCCCATTTCAGTATCTTTATAATAGTTTTCTGCAGATTGCAGGATGAAGAGAACTCTTCCTGTACTAGGAACTAGTGCATATAGGAACACAGGGAATTCTGAAAAATCATTTGACACAATGTTATATTTGGTGTTGCCTAACCCCCTTTTTCAGGCCTGCCTCAAGCACTAAATAGATATGGCTGTAGCTTTCTCTACACCTGTAGCTCCTTTTCAGTTTGCTGGCATTCTACAGCTTTAAAATTCATGTTGACTTGAAAATTACAGGATCACATTAGTTTATTTCCACTATGTAATCTAGGAATCAAGCTTTGCATGATATTAAATTATAAATTTATTATATATTAAATTATATAGTCTGTATTTACTATACAATCAACTAGTTTGATTATTTAGTTTAATTTCATGAATAAAGATTTTAGTCCGCCGAGACTGTTGTGAAAAGATGAGAACTGCAAGTTGCTTTGAGCAGGGGGGGATTTCATCAGAAAATTATTAGAGTAAATGGTCAAAGATAGATGTAAATGTTCAGAAAATACTAAAGTGTTAAATAGCAGAGAAATTAGCTTGTTGAGACTAAATCCTGACAAATCAACCAGGTGTCTCCATATGCCAAGTCATAGTTTTGGTAATATAGCAGTTTTGATCTCAGGAGGATTTGTGTCATCACCTTGCAGAACTGTCTCATCAAGAAGTAGGGATTGTATTTCTTATTAAACCACTATGAAGTGAATAAGTAGGTAGCTGGAAAAGAATAAACAGTAGTTTGCTGTTGAAATGGAAACCTCTGTTATGTGATGTCTTTGGAGGTCTCTCTCAAGCCTGCTGCTGTTCAAACTGTCCATAATGAAGTGCCTGACAAGCCAAAGCCAAAAGGTTGCCAGCATGCCCTGGTTGGGTGTTCAGGTGATTTGGGGGACAAGATGAGAATTCAAACAGGTTTCAGTAAAGTGAAGAGGGGTTCTGGGAAGGTTTTTACATCATCATATCACAAATAGCTTAAATACAGCTCAATGTGCTTTGGGGGTATTTTAGGTGAAGATGGAGACTGTGTTATCTGGCAGTTTTTGTGATTCTTCAGCACAAGTCATACACTTCCCTTACTGAATGTCTGTAAGAATGAAAAATGTGTCCTGCAAAAATGTATTGTGTGCCTGAGCTTGTTCCTCATCTGATGTGGGCTCGGTTCTGTCTGTTAATATTATCTTTGGCTTGCAGGTTCAATTTCTAAAGAGAAACTTTGCTTTTGTAGGTAATTCATGTTGAGTATTCTCCATGCAAAGGAAACTTCTTTATGTATTGGAAGGAATAGAAATAATTCAATTTGTTGGTTCAAAGTTGCTACAAAATATTTTGCTGTCTTTCAAGTCCTCATTAGGCAGGAAACCTGAAAGGGTTAGGACTCGCTAGGTTATAAAGAATACAAGGGATATCTTCTTGTATTTGGAATAAGCCTTTATCTCATGTAGCCACACTTTCATCAAAAATATTAATAATGCAACTATAAATAATAGTATTTTTCAGTTTAGTTATTTTCACGAAAGGATTTTACATTTCAAAGTAATTTTTTTAAATAAAAACAGAGAAATGCCATTGTTGTTCCTCAAAGGAGTAAACTGAAAAGCAAAACATGAAGTGACTTGTTCACCCATGGCCACAGAACTTCAGTGATGTCAGGAATCAAAATCTGAAGATACTGGCTTTGTAGATTTTTTTGATGTCTTAACAGTTTGAGACACAAATGTTTCATGGGAAATGTTGTGCATGTGAGATACACAGTTCTTCATGTGTTACTCTCTTCTAGCATGTTCTCATACAGATCCTTAGTACATCCTCATTTTTTGTTTTATTTGTCTATATCTGAAGTTGAGTATGCATTTCTTGCCACTTCAGTGCTGTAATTGGAGAGAAGCAATCTGTTCTGTTTTGCAGAGCTGATCTTTGGATTTATCTTGCTTACTAGAGTCTCATTGTTAGTGAAGGCTCTGGTTTTGAGTTTGAAAAACTAGGTTAATTTAGCCAGGAGATGTTAATTTAGAAGAAAAACAAATACATTTCTGCCTTGCCTTTAAAAATATGAAGCTGGTTTTGGACTGCAGTTTCATAGATTTTGTGACAAATGAGGCAAGAAATAAATTGGCAAACTCCCTATGTCCAAAGTATAGTGGTACAGTGTGCTCTCTAATTCTCAGCCTCAAAGATCTCAGCAAAGGCCTCAAATTAAACAAAGTCAAAACTAATCAACTTTACAATCAAAATACAATTATTAAGGCTTTCATTTACTACAAAGAAGCAGTTGTGAAAAAGGCACTGGAGCAAGTTCTTTTGTGCAGTAAGGGAAAATCAACAGCAAGGTGTCAAACAGAAAAATGAAACCCTGCAGGTGAGGTGTTTGGAGCCAAAAGAAACCAGCAGTTATGCAGAAATGCAAGTAAACTGTTGGGGAATGGAAAAGGTGTTTGGTGCTGAGCTGCAGAGGGTGTCAGAGTGCACTTGGCCCAGGCAGAAGAAGCCTGTGGACTAAAGCAATGCTCTGGGGTCAGGCACAGCCCTTGGAATGACATCCCTGTGAGGCTGCCCTGCAGGACACACCCTAGCTGACAGGACCTCTCTTTATACATTTTCTGCCCTTGTTTTGGGGAGACAGGCTGCTCCACGTTGCTTCATGACATTCATTGATACATCTTCATTGTATTTATACAGATACTGAATTTCTTGTTCTGTTTGATGGGCAAATACAATCTCAGTGCAACTTAAATGCAGCTAAGTATAAGAACTTCATCTTTAGTTGCCTGTTCCTGAAAAAGAACTTGTAGGCTTTTAATGAAAATAGTTTTAGAGGGACACAAATTGCTTTGGGCAGCTATATGGTTTTCATGTCAGTGCTACAAATAGCATAAAAACTTTATTCCCATACATGGGATATGCATGCACTGTCTTTTAATAGATCTCTATTCTACTTTCATTTTACTAACTCTCAAAGTGGCATTAATATGTAAGTAGTGTAGTAATTTATGTCTAATATTTTGTAGAGTACACCTGCCTTAGTCCAGCTGTGGTTACACATTTTTGTGGTGCAGACACTCCCACGGCTGCAGTGTGCATGCATCACTTGTGTTTTGTTTGACTTGCCTAGTGTATGGGTCATTTTTATTTTATAAATAAGTATATTTAATTTTCTGTAGACTCTGATAAGCTCTATAAGTTTCTTCTATAAGAGCAGATTAATGATTTAATGAAAATATAATGTATTTTCAAGGTAGGAATACTTTTTAAGAGCTGTCAAGTTGTAGTCTGATGCATGGAATAAAACCCTCAGCTCTTCAGAGTTGCTTTACCCCCTGTTCCCAGTGCCAGGCCAGTTTGGAAGCAATTGTACATCAATCAGCAGACCATCATAATGAAATTCTTGTGTGGTAAAGATGGAAAATTTAACTCCTTATGACCAACAGTCTCAGATTTTCAGTTAAGCTTTCATTCCCAGTTCTGTATACTGATATGGCTGGTCTGGAACATGCATAGTAAAGGACAAAATCTACCCTTTAGGTGCTCTATTCCCGAGGAAATCCTACAAGTCTTAGAAAAAACCTTTTAAAAATATTAACTGTAGGAATGCACAAAAAAAAAAAAATGCTCTCATTCCTCTTTGGAATTCATGCACTGCCCATTTTCCCATTTTTCTAGTTTATGTCTTAAGTATGTATTTTGATTTGAGGTGAGAGTTAGGACAGCCTAGAGGAAGTATTTCATTACCAAACTTCCCAGCACCTCAGCTGAGGTTGGTGACAGTCTGCTGGGACTTGGAAATACACACCTACACCTTTAATGAACAAGAGGAGTTTGCTGATCAAAATGGGTTACAATAACTTGTCTCCACCTTCCAGGAATACACTTTTTTTTTTAATTGTGCAGCCTTCTATAATTTCAGTTTATGCTGTAGCCCTCAGTTCTCATTATGATACTTGACAAGATACAGCACTTTCTATCTGAAAATGCTAAAGCAGTTGCAAAGTCCATGTTAACTCCTGAAATAAGCCTTTGGGGGGAAAAAAGTGTTTATCTTATTTAGGAATTAGGGAAACTCTGCACAGAAAAATTCAAATGGTATGAACAAATTGTCTAAGTTGTTTAGACAACTTATTATCTAATTGCACTCAGGTAATTTAACTGTATCTTGCACTCCCAGAATAAGATTTCATTTGCTGTTGCAGATTAACAGAGGCTGTTATTCAAGTGTTGTTTAAAGGGCAGTATTAAAATTAATTTTCTTGTTCATTATATAAAATTATTTTGAATAGGACAGAGACCAGGAGATACATAGTGAGGTTCTTTCCTATCTTCTCTGTTTCTCAAGTCTCCACTTCCTTTTCTTTGGTTGGTCTTCAGAATCTTGTTCTCTGCCTACCAGTGATGGTCTCTGATTCACATTGGACTCCAATTTAAGACTTCCACCATTCTACACACAAGATGTATGTTGGATAAGAAGGGAGCTCATTGCCAGCTTTGAAGTGCCTGTTGATCCCTCATTTTTTGGGTCTGAGGAGAGCAGCACTGTGCTGTCTGAACTTAGGAGCCTACTGCCATTTCTGATGCACTAGATTACCCCACTGGACTTCCAGAAGGTTCCCCTTCAGAAAGGCATGGGTGTTTCTTGTCTTTTGAATTTGACGCTGGGCAGCTCATGTGAAACTGGACACCATTAATTGGGCAATGCATTCCCAAGGCAGGCACCTAGAAAAACTGAATCATCACAGTTCCCATCAGCATCACTTAGAGAGACAAGGCTGCAAGACTGCTCTGGCAGCTTCTCAGCACTGACAGGACATTCACCATCACTTCAAGATGACTTCTGACATCCCAGAATTTGACGCTGTGAGCACACTCTGCGCTGCAAGACCTCACAGCTTCCACAGAAGTTCTGTCATCTCCTTGAGCCCCACTGAAAGGTCACATTCAGGAGCACAGGGCTTCCCAGGCTCACTGGGATTAGGATTCATTGTTTTCATGACTTTGGATCATGGACTTGGCTAGGAACTTTAGAATGATCAGTCCCAAAACACAGCCGAGCCACTTCTACATTATAGGGTAGTTACCTCATGAGGCTGAAAGGGTCTTTTAATGTTTCTTCTTCATATTCTGGAAGAGTATTTTATTCCTAAAACACTGCTAGTAGCTGATTCTTTCACTGTCTCCTTTGAGGATGCTACAGTGTACTTGATAGCTCATTGAATGGCTGAACTATGTACTTAAAAAAAATAACCAACCAAATCTACATCAATATTCTTTACTTGTGTAATTTTAGCACGTTATTATTTAACAAAGAACAATAGATTCTCAATGTTATTCGAACATTTTTTTCTGGTTTTGCCGGATTATTTTTCTGTCCTCAACTGTCTTTTCACTGAAAATTCACAGAATTGTGACAGCCACATGCACTAATATTTCCCCAGTCTGTTTCACAGTTACACCAAACTCAGCTATGTTTTTGTCTTTTTGATTGTTACAGTAATCGTGCTTAAGGAGAAGCTAGCTGTGAATGTGTTTTTCTGTAGTTACTAAGCTTTTCAGTGGTCCTTCAACTTTTTTGGGACTTATGGTTTCATTGGCCAGTTGCCAGAATAGTCTTTCTCTTACACATAGCTGGCTAATCCTGCAAATGTTGGTCTGTATTAGCTAAAGAGCAAAATTATAAATTTTAACAAAATGATACATGGAAAGCCAAGTCTATGAATGGAGATGTGCACTAAATGCATTGTGTTAGTTAATAATTGGGATGTTATGTATTTCTCATTCATAACTTTTCAAGTTGTCAGTCATAAAAGTAAATGCAAAATCTTGCATAGATTTAGATTAAAATCTGTGTGTATGGCTCATAATTGAAAAAAAATGCTAAGAGAAGGATGCAGGCATCTTGTGAAGATGCAAGAGCAGCATGGTTCAATCAAGCATATTTGTAAAAGTTATAAAGCTTTTTTTGAAAAATAGATTTTTTTTATTTTTTTAGTTTTCATATTGTGCCTGTCAACCTCTCCTGTTTTCAGGAACTGGTTTGAGTTAGGCCCTGGGGTAAACAGGAGTCCTTGTTTACATGGTACAGGGCAAGAGGCTAATTGACTCTTTCATTTCTCTTCTTGTGTTTCATATACATTTAGGGAAGGTAGAACAGAGAGAAGCTGCAATCACACAACTTCTGAAGTTAAAACAGCCTGACTGGGAGAAGGACAATCAAGCTGCATTTATGCCCTAATAACTCATGCCATGTGCTGGTCTATAGTCAGAGCCACCACTTTGGGATGTTTTCCAGGCCTAGACTTTGGGTTTGCAGATATATTATCATTTTGTTACTACACTTTGAATTTGTTCTTATGTGTCTTTCCTTTTTTATATATAAGGTGCTACAGAATGGCAAGACTGAAGGTGGTTGTTCCAAATGGCTTTCAAAATTCTTCTAGGCGTGTAGTTTTGCCTTAGCCAAGACCCTTTTTAGGCTTCCAAGCTCTAAAATGAATATACAACTACTTTTTCTTGCTTCTTGCTTTTTTTTCATAACTCAGTGCAGGTTCTCTTGAAGCCGTTAAGTGTATAAAACTATTTGAGATGCCAGAGCACTGCAATGCTGTTTTTTTCATTTGTGTTTTCTGTAGCTAGCCAGGGAATACAAAATCATACATAGAATCTTTAAAAAAAAATCATTCCTTCTGAACATTATACTTAGCCACATTCTCCACAGTTGTTTAGGTCTTATTGAAATAAATGAGTATGAAAATAAACAGAAGAGTTCCTCTTGATGTTACGATGCAGTAAAATCTCTTTTAAGAAGCATTTTAAACTTCACATGTAATTTCTGGTTCTGCCCTGCTGTGTGAATGAAGCTGTGCTCTGCAGGCCAACACTGAAAATACATTTTTGGGAGCATGAGGATCTGTGGTCTGACTGCAGGGCAGGCTGAGCTACAGACCCATCTGCTCCTGCTCCCCTCTCCCAGGTCCTCCTTTGGGGTGTGTCTGCAACTCACAAAACTCCACTGCACTAATTTAGGACACTAACATAGCAATAAAACGTCCACATTTTTCTGATGTTAGTTTTCTGCTGGCTTAGTGCACTGAAATGGCAATCCATAAGTCTCAGACAACACAAGGCAAGGTTTGAAACTTGTGTTGTGGGAAGGAGATGACTGACAGCGAGCTGCTAGAGTGGCCTGAACTGCAACTTCAGTTGCAAAACCAAAAGCCACCCCTTGCCTTCTGGTCTTCATTCATAGCTTGGGTAATGGGCTGAGATCTCTATGTGTAATAAACTTTTGCCCTGCTTTATTATCCATTCCTTTTTAGCTTTTCGTCTTGATAGAAGGTTTGTCCTGCTCCTGACCTGGGAGGCCTCCTGCCTTTGGCCAGCTGCCTCCCTTATCAGCAGTTTCCAAGATGCAGGCTGGTGTTTTCTGTTAAGGATCTGAGCTGCAGCAGTTCCATCCCACCATCCTCCATCTGTCACTCATTCCTCCTTCTGAGTGGGGTGGGTTGATTAGACTGATTAAGGTAAGTGTCTGGATTGAGAGGGTTAAAGCACATCCATCTGTTCTGGATTTACTGCTGCTTCAGTGGAGGCAGGAGGGCCAGGAATTAGTGAGTGGCTTAGTCCGGTTCTCACTGCTGGCAACTGACAGGAGCACTGATGAGGTGATAATGAACTAAAAAGTCTGCCCTGTTGGCTGGGTGGGAAAGGGACCCAGACAGTGGGCAAGTCTCACCCCAGTCCTTGCCAAGATTTTCACGTTTTAATAGAATCCATCTAAAGCAAAATTAACAAGTATACATTCCTGGACAAGCTTCAGTATCGTAACTTATCATCGGTGGATGCGAAAGAAATCCCTGTGGTGGCGTTTGCAGCTCTGCGGAGCTCAGGCACCAGGCAGCCCAACCCAGCAGGGGTGGTGGCACCAACAAGAGTGTTTATCAAATGCAGAATAAGTCCTTTTAAAATGCCCTCTGAGGTTGTGCAGAACACAGCCTTCCATTTTAGTTCTGACCTTTGGTGGCGCTTATTAACATTTTTGACCGTAACAATTGATCCTTGAAATATTCCAATCAGGATTTGAGATACATCCTGAAGGCATTGCTTCGTGTTTTCCCTTCATTGCTTTAAATGCTGCAAAGCATTTGTTTTTCTTACTTTTTCTTTAAACCTCTGTCTTTCATTAGAACATATTCCAGATTGCCTGTAACCTCACAGTATTTTACTTTTGACGTGAGTCCAGCTAATGCCAAGCATGAGTGTTCATTATATGTCTGTGCTAACACGGAGTGGATATACTGCCATGTCGAGGTGTAAGGAGCACTTCAAGCTGGTTGGGTAGCTGAGGAATACAGTGTAGGCACTCACCAGGCTTCTTACATTGACATTAGGTGTTCTTCTCAACTTACTTGTTGCTGACAGACTTAATAAAGGTTCAAGATTTTACAGGCCTTCAATTTGTAAAGAGTCTGCAGAGAGTACAAGCATGAAATATCTTAGCAAGAGTTTGTCTTTTTTGTAGACAACAATGCTGAGTTTTTCAAGCTGGGTTAGAACCTGTTTATTCCATAGCTGAAGTTTTCAAAGTTTATTCCAAAGCTGAAGCTTTGGAAGGCACCTTCATTCATAGAGGGAAAACCTCTCTGACCTTTGTGCAGAACACTGAGGGGGAAGATCGTGACCCCAGAGTCTCCGGTGGCTGTTGATTGAAACCTTGTGTTTCAAGAAATAAATGTTTAAAAACACTTCCTTATAAGGCCCAGGCTGCATAGACTGACTTTTTTTATAGCATTTTAACTATTTTGGTAAAAGGTGTTTCTTTCCCTACCCCCCTTCTGATCCTACCAGAAAGGGCTAACTCAGCGCAATCGTTACCGTGACCCTTAGACTGAATGCAATTTTGTCATTATAAATATGACTTAAATTGATACAGCTTCTTTTCCCAAGCCCATGGGCCCAAGCTGTCTCTGCATAAGTGTGTCTATATGACTGTAACAATGTCTGCATTCATGGGCTTGCCCATGCCAATTGCAGGGATATATTTTGTAGGTACAAACCAATCCAAAAAGGAAAAAATAGTAAGTTGAGCCTTGAGAAAAGACAGCAAGTATAATGGGTGGGATTGGATGTGAGGGATGTTGGGAACCATGTCAAATCCTTATAAAAACTTAATTTGACTGTTTAATTGTTAGCAGTCAGAAAGACTGAAGTAAATATTTTCGTACAACTTATTTGATGTCTCCATATGCCCTTCTGTTCCAAGGCAGAAATTCAGGAATTTTGGAATTTTTTACTTCATCTGCCTTGTTCACATAGACTTTTAGCAGTATTTGAAAACATGGGAATGCAAATAATTCTGCTTATACAGTCAAAATACCTAACCACTTTCAGATTAGATGTGTCCCCTTTTAATTGGCAAACTGCTTTGTTAGCAGTGGACGATCATAATCTGGTCTGGTCAGGGCTCCAACAACTTTCTTGGCCACTGAAGGAATTGCTCCTTATGTGGTGCCTCATCTGTACCATGAATGTTGTGATTTGTGAGAGGAGGGAATTATTTTTAACCTGATATATGTGGAAGAGGGACCATGGAGTTGGCACATGGACTGTTATTTATGACTAACAAAAAGCAGTCTCTTTTATGTGCATTATGGTTGTAGTTTGTAGTTTTCAAATTAATTAAAATTGATGCACGTTTTCTCATTTTTTTACTTTGAGGGGACAGGGTATTTGTTCAAAATCAAAATTTTAAGATAAAATGACATGTGGTTGTTAAGTGCCCACTGAGCTCAAAAAGTAATCTGTGCCATGAACCCCTTTCTCAAGAGACTTCCTCAAATAAGGCCAGCAGTGACATTGAGCAGAGCTGCTAAGAATCTTGTAGCCATTTGATCTTAAAATGTTCCTTTTCTTCTAATAGAAAGGGTGGAAGGTTACCAAATGGCATTCTTGAATCTGATGCAGGAAAGGTTGTTGTTTGTTGTTTTTTTTCTTGATCAGCTCAGCATTGTCAGAATTTCTCTTAAAAATCTTAGAAAAACAGATTCAAACATTGTTTTGTGAACAGATGAAAATTCAGTCATCTGATTTTTTAATACTGCTGATTTATTTTGTATTACATTCACTTGTTGGTGGTATGTGTCTACTGTTCATGTCCAAAATAGAAACCATTTTGATACAGAGAACACAAAATCAATTTTTGCTATAGAAAAACAACTATTGTATACATTTCAGAATGATACTGATGTCATCCTGATCACATTATCTTTATGAGTCTTGTCCTCTTCCTCTTCTCACTTTGTTTGTGGAGGAGCAGACTCTGGAAATTGAAGCCACTATATAAAAAATCAAAAGTCATCTCCAAATTTCTTCTGTGCAAGACTTGAGCGTAATGGCAATCAGTTTTATTTTCTATCTAAAGTCTCTTGGGTTTCAGTATTTTGTGGTAGTCTTCAGGTAAGGTCTTCTAATTCTTGGGATAATTAGGACACCTGTATAATATAACAAAAAATCAAGCAGAAAAATAGCTGTATGTTGATCAAAAGTACCTCTTAGCAACTTATATTGATGATTATAGGTAGCTTATTGCTTAGGTAGCAACTTATATTGATGAATACCATCAAACTTCTACAGCCCATTCAGATTTAGTTTCCCATATTTTTACTCTCAAGGCAACAATAATGTGCTGTTTTTAAACTTGATTGTGGGTTAGAAAATGCCAAGTGATTTTCTACCCAGAAATCATTTTTCCTTCAGTCCTTCTTTTTTCCCCCCTTCTCTTTTTTGTTGACTATACTCACAAGTCAGGGTGTGTCAGAGTTGCTGATGCTGCATGGTCACCATTCCAATCTGCTTTAGTTTCTTACTGATGTTTAATAGTCTTGCATGGAAGATTATCCTCAGAAACCCACGTGGCTGCTTCCCACAGGAAGTTTGGGAATCGAGTGAGAGCATGTTTGATGCCATCCTGAAGGCAGAGCTAAAGGGAAGCACTTCAGCCTAGGAAACATTTCCTTTTGAATAAGGTTGTACAGAACCTTTGATTTCTTCCAGGGCTTTACTGACATTGCTGCCATTGTGATTAAGTTTCTTGGTATTGCTGATTATTGTGATGGCCTAGAGCCAAAATCACTGTTGCTTTTGGCCGAGTAGGAAAAAAGACAGCATGAAAATGTTTTCAGCAGGGAAAAAAAAGGAGTACTTGTTAAAACTGAAGAGTTGATTGTTGTATCCTTGTATCATACAAGAACTGAAGCTGACTTTTAACACCACAATATTCGCTATACTTCATGGCAGAGGAGCTGGGTGAGGCAGCATTTAAGAAATAGCATTTCCTTGCTGAATGCATAGAACAGGTAAAAAGTAAACTGTTTGAGTGCACTTCCCTGCTGTGGTTCATTGCTTTTTGGGAATTTCATTTTGAAGAGCAGGTGCCCCTGATCTCCCCTACTGGCTCAGCTGAGTCTTCCTTCATCCAGCACAGTTTTCCTTCTGTGCAGGGTGCATGGTGACAGTTCTTTCAATTCTTCACATTCCATGATGCCCATGGCTGCAATCAGTCTCTTTATAAAAGCTGATCTTTTCCAGCCTGAAGAGTTAAGGAAGTCCACTTTTGAGCCCCAGTTCATACCTAGAACTTTACCAACAACTTTAAAAGCCACCTCTGGCATGAGAATATATGGACTTAGTTCCAATGAGGCTTTTCCTTCTCATGTTACAAGTAAGCTGGTCTTAGAACATAAAAATATGTCTATGGTGAGTTAACTTTGGCTAAGGGCCAAACTCCCACCCAGCCTCTCACTCACTCACCCTCCTCCACACAACAGGAGTAGAAAATAGGATGAGAAGCCTCATGCATCATGGTAAAGACAGGGAGATGCTGATTGCTGTCATGGGCAAAACAAAGTCACCTCAGAGAAAATGAATGTATTTCCAATTAAAGGTTTGGGTAGTGAGAAACCAAGGCAAACAATAAAACAGCATCTTTCCAGTCCTATTTCCTATGCTCCCCTTCAGTCCAGCACTCCAGACTCCTCTGCTCTCTCAGTGCAGGGAGGGATGGGGTGGGTATGGTCAGTACACAGTTTCTCTGAGGATTTGTAGATTGGTTTGGAAGGGACTTTCAAGGTCATCTAGTTCCAAGCCCCCTGCCATGAGCAAGGACACCTTCCACTAGACCAGGTTTCTCCAAGCCACATCCAGCCTGGCCTTGAACAGTTCCAGGGGCTGGGCATCCACAGCTTCTCTGAGCAACCTGTTCCAGTGTCTGACCAAATCCTGACTTCTGACCCAAATCTAGCAGGGCAAGCAAAGTAGCCTCACAGGTTTTCATCTGTTGTGTCTAAAAGCCTTCTCCAGCCACACAGCTCTTTCCTTGCACCAGTGTGGGCTCTCCCCATGGGGCTGCAGTCCTTCAGGAAAAGATCTGCTCTAAGAGGGCAGCAGTGACTATCTGCTCCACCGTGGGCTGTCCATGGGCTTCAGCAGTTCTGTACTTTGTACCTGGAGCACCTCTTTCCCCTCCTCCTTCTCTGAACTTCTTCTTCCCAGTGCTGTTTCTCACCCTTTTCCCCCCAAGTCCTTCCTTTGCCTGTGTGGTAGGTTTTGCTCTTTCTAAAATATGTTTTCCCAGAGATGGCACCAGCTGGGCTGAGGGCTGAGCAGTGTCCTGCAGTGGAGTCATGAGGAGCTGGCTGTGTCCAGCACACAGCAGCCCTGGTCTCTTCTCCCAGAGTCTCCTGCAATCCCTCTGCTGCCAACGCCTCGTCACGGACACCCAATAGAGCATCAAATGTTATTTGAAATTTTCATTACAGGGAAATTACAAGAGTGTAACAATGCTTACTGATGCACTAGCATGCCACTTGCTGAGTGACAAAGAATATTTTCTGCATGGGAAGAAGGAATTTGTTTTCCATGTTGGGTTTTAACTCTTGCACAGATGTAGACAAGGCCGCTGGTACAGGAGGTCAGAGCTACATGAGGAGGCTCTGCTCTTCTGCCAAGTGTCAAACATGCTTAAAACATGAGAAAACACTTCTTTATGCAGCAGGTCCTGGGGCCTTGTGGCCACAGAGAAGTCTGCACTGTGGAGACAGTGTCTGCAGGATCAAATGTGGCTTAGATTCCTGGACAACTGGTCCTTAAGTGGATATGGGAATGAACTTAGATAGGGATGTGCTGTATAATATCCTTAATATTGTAGTTCTCAATGCTGGCAAAATATGAGGGACTGGGCCAATAGGCTGTGTTACAGCTTGTAACAGAACTGAAGAAATGCAACCAAGAGAAAAGCATGGCAGTGAGGTCTGAAAGGCTGAAATTACAAAATGTATTCTGTAGAATACAAAGTACTGAAATTAAGGAGAAAACACTGAGCCCAAATTACTTTGGAATCATTCAAGTAAGGTGCTAAGAAAATCATGGACTTTTGCCTAAAAAGACAAGCTACAGAATTCTGTTTGTCCCATAGGTGGATGGGGTATAACACGAAGAATCTACAGATATTTTTGTCATATGGCTTTAATCCTGTTTCTCTTTAGAATGCCTCTTTCTGCAGTGTTTCTGTATATTATCAAGTGTCGAAGTGGATCAGATCTAAGTGGTTAGTTGGAGTTGTGGTCACCTCAATTACCCTGATTGCTGGTGAAAACAGCAAGATTTGATTGGAGGAAGCAGATTTGGAGTTCTTTCAGAAGTACCTACAAACAGTTTTTAAGAAGTTTGATCACACAGGGATTCTTTGCAACCTAAGAATTAAGTTTGCTTTAGGTTTCCCTATAATGAAAATATCTATCTGATTGCCTTTTGCTACAATTGCAATCACGTTTTTATTCCTCCTTATTGTAACTTTATCTTCCTTTACCTCAGATTTTTCCATTAATTTCAGGAAATAAGAGCCTGACACAGTAATGCTTGTGAGTGAAGCCTGGTCCTTGGCATCCTGATGTTTGAACTTTATGGATTAGAATTGTTGACTCACAGCAATCAGGTTCACTCTTGTTGTGTCTGACAGGGAACAGAAGGGACTAAGCCAAAACCAGAGTCCCCAGAGTAAGAGCATTAGACCTGTCTTTTCCAAAGTGAGTGGTTTCCCTTCTAAATAGTCTCTGGAAAGAAGCTTAGTAATTCCTTAGGGAGGCAGGTTATAAAACTTGAGATGCAGATATTTAAATCCTATGAGCCAGCCAGCAGTAGTGGAATTGGCTGTCAGAACTTGTAAAAATCTCAACCAATCTCTTTTATTGTCTTGTGGCTGCAGCAGTGAGGCATCTCAGCTTGTGCAGGGTGAACTTTCCCCACCATATCCTGTTTGCTACTGTTTGTGTGAATAAGATGGCAATGCAAGTTATATCCAGAGGATGCATCTTTAGAGTGTGAAAGGTTATCACAGAGATCCTTTCATCTGCTATGACATGTAACAGGAGAATTTATATCCATCATACTAGAGGGGCTACAGAAATGACTGGAGCCCAATCTTGCATCTATTTGATTTTATTAAGTGATGCTGCCTGCAGTATTTCAGATTCTTATGTACGATATTTTGAGCTGTGTCATTTTCACTGAAGTTGTTGAACATATGGAGGAATTTCCATTTGCATGCCAGTTAAAGAGTTCTAGGGTATTCGGGAGGTTATTACCTCTCCACTGCAAAAGAATCCAGATTATTCAAGGAAATTCATAAGAAAAGTTCTCCTACCTGCTGTTCTCCATGTTATACATGATGCTACCACAACTTAGAGTCAGCATAATGTGACTCTAACTGGAAATGTCCTTCCTAACTACAAATTCAAACTTGGTGGAGTAGTTCTGAATCCCTGTCTTATGCATCAAGCCTCAGAAAACCTTTTTACATTCAAGCTCTGGGCCCCAATCTGGTTCTGGTTAGAATTCTGCTGTCTTAGACAGCAGACCAGTGTAATTTATGGAAATCTTCTGGTAGCTAGTGGTTAAAGAGGAAACTGTACTGCACTTGAAAGTGGTTCTATGGTATGGTTGTCTTTTTTTACAGGGAAATGAACTTGGTGACCCTACTAAAACAGGATCAGACAGAAAGATCAGTGTGGGTGGCAGCCATTTAGATGATAAGACATTAATTCAATAATTCATGTTGTCCACCTTTTTGTGCCCTAAGCTGTGATTGAAAGGATATCTGTAAAGAGCCACATGAAGTCTGTTACTTGTCTCTTTTGAGTGACACAAAAATCCTGAACCCTGTAGCTTCTTAGCAGATAGTATAAGGTCTTGTGTGTCTGTGTTCTAGAAATGTGCTTGATTCTGGAACACTGCTGTGCTAAATCTGGAGCCCTCAAGTCCTGTGCCTGTTTAGGAGTCAGCTGTAGGCTCAGTTTCAGACATATCGGTATTATCATGGAATGTGCAACCCTGGTAACCTTGGTTGATTTGAGAACTTCATATAAAAGCAGACAGAATGATAATTTTTAGTAGTGTGGTTGCCCCTCAATTCAAAAAGAGGAATGTCTGCATGCAGCTTAGCTGGAGGAAAAACAAATTCTAGCACAGAAATCAACAAGTTAGGCTATTGTTCTTCAGCATGGGCTAGAAATTATCTAATAAAATTCTGTATTTATAATTGGGTCCAGTTTTTCCATCGAGTTGCATTTGCATTGCATAATCTCCTACCCTGTTGAAAAATTCCCTTTGGCCCTTACACAGCCCACTGTACTGACTGATAACTTGACTGCTCTTCAGGTTTTCCATCTTTAGGGTGGCATTAGCTCCAAATTTTGGCAGTGCCTGGTTTTGGTCTCCACAGCAGTCCAGGCTCAGCTATGTGGTATTTCAGAGGCCATTCCTGATCCTTCTGGAACAGGAACAGCTGGATCCTTCTGGATGGAACAGCTGCTGTTATGCAGTTGTGGTCACTATGGTTTGAAGCAAAATGGGGAAGTTGAAGGCTTAATCCTTAAGAATCAATCAATAAACCAATGGCTAATCTGGAAAATAACCCTGAAGAACAGAATATTTCCTGTGGCAATTCCTCATAGCTGATGTATTTGTTTTCAGAGTGCAGAGGACTAACTTTTAAACACCACCTTTGGTTGGGTGTGCAGAGGAGACTTCAGAGTCCACCTGTTCTTCCTTTTTTAATGTAAAACTGTCTTCTCTACTTTCTTAAAGTGGAAAGCATTTTGTGGACCTGATATGAGCTTGTTTAATGACATAATGATTATAGGTGCAACATTGAGACAATAAGAAAAGAAAATACTTAAAATAGCTTAATATGTAGTGAGGATCGTGTTGAGTACTGTCAGTAAAGAGCCCAGTTTTGTATTTCCTTCTGCATAGGAAATGAAAAGTCACCCTAAAATACATCATACAGCCTGGTTACTCCAGTGGCACCCTACAGTGAGGGTTTGAAGTTGTGAGACAGAATCTCCCAGTTCCCAGATAATGTTCTAGAACAAGCTGCCAGTAAGCAGCTGTCAATAAAGGGATCAGCACCCTGTCCCCACTCTGTCATCATGCAGTTTTCACTTACAGTATGCAGCTTGGGACAGTCAGTGATGTGCCATTGCCTTGGTTAGATGTGTGTCCTCTAAGCTCTTGTGGGCTGTGGATCCGACTTTTACAGGTAGATCCTCTCACAGCAGCAGTTTTGATTCCCAGAACTGGGGACAAAACAGGTATTCTCTTGTTCTCCTGTTGATTCATGAGTTCTTCATTTTGTTGCCCAGCTCTGGTTCCACTGTGAGGTGTGTGGCTCAGAAGCTGTGCATGTCATTCTGGGTGGTGAATTCTACTTGTGCAGCCAGTGCCTGGTTTGAGGCAATGCTGAGAGTGATAACATATATAAATGCCTTTTCAAGTGGGCCAGAGAGCTTGCTGAAGGACTTTTGGCATGATGTCTGCTTCACAGGTGCATTCCCAGACTGCTCTATAATGACCAGTAGTTTGAAAAAAATAGAGTAATGATAGGTTTGTATTCCTTGGGGTGTTTTAAAAATCATTAAATTAGTTAATCAGTATTAAATCTCAGAAATTGTTATATCAGTCCATTGCATCATTAGAATTTCAAATTACTGCAATGCTTAAACTTTGTTACCAATTCAACATTTTTTCCTAAATGATCATGAAATGTTATTACTTTTTGTTTTTACTATTCAAGCTACCCCTGTAACTGCCCATTGTCATGCCCTCTGTAGTCTTAAGATGTGTCAGCTAATACTAAAATAGAGGTGCACTCTAGTAGGAACTTGTGCTGCACTCAATTTAGCAAAGTGTTGCATTTTAGTTGTATCATTTAATGTACATTTTGAGACTTTACAATTAACCCTTGTCAAATATAATAACAGTAGTAATAATCAAAGACATTTCTAGTTCGAGGAAAACAAAAACATCTTAAATGCTTGCAGAGGGATTTTTGTAAAAATCCTTCTGTGAAGGTGCCTGGGAAATGAAGGCAGGCAGAGCCCCACTTTGCCATGCCTGAAGGGAAGTTTGATGGCACAATTCCAAAGCCCTGAAACCTTAGGACTTGGAGTGAGTGTTGACACTGATGTAACCTGAGCAGTACAAATGACGTTGCTTTAATACTGTGGATGTTCAGGAGCAGTGATTACTAATGGAAAACACAGAAGTGCAGATAAATGTACAGGAAGAGCCATTATGAGCTTGCTGCACCAAGCCCTTCCTGAAGGGGTCTGTAAGGGGCTGCTGTGGTTGTGGATGAGTTCCATCTGTGCTGCCTTCTCAACCAGGCTGGTGAGGTAGGAAGCTGTAAGTCACGGCCTGAGCACAGCCCTAATGCCTTCTGCCACTTTAAGGGTCTGTGAAGAGTTTCTCTAATTGCAGAAGATGGTTGAAGCCTTGCTGTGCTATATGCCCTTCATTTCCTTCCTTTTTCCCTCGTGCCAGCTCCTCCTGCTGTTCTGCTCTTCCAGCCCTGAGGTCCCCATGCTCAACTTGGTGCCAGAAGTGTTTTTTCTGGAGTTCCCAGGCTCAGGTGTCCAGGCCTTGCACAGGCTCAGCCTGTCCAGATACACCAGATGAGCTCATGTGGTGCTTTCCATGGACTCTGTGTGGTCGCTGCTGCTGCAAGCTGAGGGAGCCAGGTCTGTCTTTCCCCATGACCAGCTCAGGGCAGTCTGGAGTCAGCACACTGTGAAGGAGGTGCCTCTCAAAGCTCCTGTGTTCCAGAGAAGCCTCAGAAGCTGGCTGGGTGTACTGAAAAGGAGATATCTCTGGCATGGGAATGGTATCTCTGTAAGAACAGCCTATAGAGATACCAAGGGATAGCTAGAGATAGAGATACAGAGATGCTCAAGGGATAGCTGAACCACATTCTGTACTGATAACACCCCTCTGTTTGGTTCTTGAACTGATTAATGTTCCTTGCAGTGGAAATTAGACATTATTGGTAATAACTCCTTCCTAGTACCTGCTTCCCTTTCAATGGCAGGAATTCTCTTTGAGAAATTAAACGCTCTCTGGAGTGTTTTAATGAAATCCAAGTTTTGTCTCCGAGTCATCAATTTTGCTCTGTCTCTCAGCCATCATCCTTATATTCCTCCCCAGAAACCCACTAACTAATCAACTTAGCACTGGGCATTCTGAAATGTTTGCTGAGAAAACAGCTCTGTTTTGACAGACAGCAATTATAGCACCTGGGCTATAGGCAGACTTTACAGCCCTTCTGGGGATCTCTTATGAATAGGCACCATGAGGCCAGCACAGCCCTGTGCAAACAAGCTTTGTAACCAAATTGCAGTGAAAACCCCCTTCTCTTCCACCCACACCCTCCCCTCCCTCCCAAAATTACTGAGTAGCATGGATGTACCTCCTGTACTTACTCTGAACCTGAAAAACTTCTCACATTTTGTAAGAAAATGCCATTTAGATTTAGGGCAGAGTTACTGTCTCATTCAGATGTGCTTGTTTGGAGTCCCATGCATGGCTGGGTGTGTGTCATACACACACTCATTTGAAGTGGTTGGATTTTAATTTGTTTTTTCATAATTGGAGAAGTGCAGAACATTTGAGGGCTTGGAGTGATTCAAGTGTGTGGGAAATTAAGGAGAGTATGTTAATCTAAACACAGCTTTTGTCTGTGTCCTTTGGGGAGGCATATTGTCTGATACTGGTTACATTGCTCATCAGTCATAAATCACATTTTTTTGAGGAAGCAGTGCACTGTCTGAGGTCACACAGTCATCCTTTGCTGCCCATTTGAGACTGTCTTGGAGAGTCTGGGATCTCTTCTCAGCTGCCATTTTATTTCTTCAAACTGCTTTGGTTTATGCCAACATCACTTCTTGCTCTGAAAGGGTTTAATAGAAACTAAAAATTCTTCTGTAGGTAGCATTCTTTCACTCTTTTCAGCAGTCTCAACTAGAGGAAAAGGAAAAGAAAATGTCTACAGCTAGGCAGCTAATTCAGGACATCAAAAATATGTGAAATGCTAATTTAAACAAAATAATATTGACCAGCCGTATTAATGAAAAACAGCCATTGACTTGAAAGCTGTAAAGCTGTTATGGTGTGATAGCCTCCTTGTTCTAAAACATTCTTTTTTCCAGACAGTCTTTTTGGCCATTACTCTCAGAAGTATTTTCTGTAGGCTGAAATAGGTAACATTTAGTGTGTGTACTTTATTTCTTCTCCTAGAGCTGACTGTCCTGCTCTATTTTTAAATTAATTACTTCAAAATCTTTCGCAGTGAGGCACACGAGACCGAAAACATAAATGAGTGGCTTTTCCCTGAAGAAGGTGTCTGTTCCAGCCAGGTTGTTATTGCTTTCCTCCCCTCAGAGTGACCTCTGCTGGGAGCATGATCCCATCCTGCTGGGAAGAGGGGCTCTCACAGCTGCCTGGACACACGCTTCCCTCCCAGCCGCATGAAAGGCAGAGGTGTTAATCCCCTTGCCAGGCTTGTGCTGGGCTGTGCTTGCCGCAGGTAAGGCTTTCCTGGGATGGGCTTGTCTTCAGGGCAGGAAAACAGGCTTCCCTGGGTGTTTGCTGTAACCAAAGAACATCACCTGGAGCAGCCAGAGGGTTTGGCACTTCACTCAGCTTTTCATGGCATCCCTGGCACGTTGCACAAATGAGCTCTTGGGTCGAGGGACTGCAAAAGGATGTCTTGATGGACACAGTTGTGATTAGGTTACCTTTAAATAGAAGATTATAAATGGTACTGCCTTCAAGGGGAGATGTTTCTCATTTCTACATTTATTCTACTTAGTCACCTTTGCCTTTCCCCTGTTCCTGTTGCACCAGTAAGTAAAAAAGCAAGATATGCGAGAGGGAAAAAAAACTCACATTTCCTTTTGCTTCCTTACTTTGTTTTGTAGTGAAATCATGTTAATAATAGAATATCGTGTTATTCTATAATAGAATGTCAGATTTTTGAAATTACACATTCACAACAAAACCTAACCATCAAAACTTCGTTTTTCACTCTACCCTTGAAGCCCCTCTATGTCACAGTTAAGCACTTTGCTGCAAATGATTAGCCAAATAATTCCTAGGGATCTGCCAGTGTTAATCTCTGTTCTGCCTGATGATGGTTTTGCTAAGCAGCTTAAGGTGCTTTCCTGCCATAGTCCCTGAATGTGTTACTATCTTATGTAAATAAGGTCTTGAAGATGAAATGAAAGACAAGTCCTTTGGCCAAACCTGTATGTATTCATTTAACAGAAGACTGAGACAGCATAAAGCATCACCACAAGCACAATAGAGCTAAAATTACGTTTCTCAATGTCTGCAAATTTCACTTTGCAGCATTAAAATGTTTGGAGCTTTTTACTAAGTATGATTTTATGTGTGTTTTTAAGTAGATAGATGAAATGCTGAAAGGTTTTTGGGAACTTGTATTGAATATTTGAAGCCATTTGGAAGAAAGTGAGAGTCTGGTCCCTTAATACAGCTCTTACTATATGAAATCAGTGGTAATTTTGTCTTTGGTTTCAGAGAGGAAACCATTTGTATTTGCTATAGTGATGAAAGACCTCTGTTTTTTATTTAATGCCAGCATTCAAAAAACCCTGTTCAATTATAAAAAAAATGCTGTTTTCTATTGATAGTAAATAGCCAGCATAATCACAATTACTGAAAAAAACAAAATCAAGAAAGATTTTGTTCAGTTTATTAGGCCACTTGAGGTATTTATAGTATGCCTAAAATGTTACTTCACTGGTTTGTAGCATTCTTTATTGTTAATTTGGATCACATAGGACTTGCACAGAAATGTTTTTGCCTCTTCTTAGGCACTGTGGCATTCCATGTTTCTCTTTCCAGCATAAGAAACTGCTGAAGATGTTACACGTGTGTTGGGGGTAGCATACTACTGGTTTTAGAATCTAAGAACCCTAGAGAAGTTGGCAAAAGGGAATTTTGGCTCCTTGAAAGTTTAATAAATACTGGAATTCTGGTGAAATTCTAGAAGTTACGGAAATGCTGAAGTCCTGGAAGTGTTGCAGAATAGCAGGCAGAGGGTGGCTAACGTGCTATGAATTGATTAACTGTTACAATTCATGAGCAGAGTGATGAATAAGCTGATAAAATATCCTGATAATATAAAAAATAGACCTTTAATTAATACCAGTCAAATTACTTTGTGTAAGTTGTGTAATGCCAAAAAAATGTGATATGGTTCCTTGATTATCTCTAAAGTTTGGTTAAAAAAACCCAACCTTGTTTAGTATAAGTAACTTTTTGCATTAAGTATAATTAATCTTCTGTAGAAGACCAATTCCTGACATTATCACAGAACCAAGGAACAGTTTGGTTTGGAAAGGACCTTAAAGATCATCCAGTTCCAAACCTTCCACTAGACCAGGCTCCATCCCGGTCCCATCCAGCCTGGCCTTGGACATTTCCAGTGATGGGGCATCCACAGCTTCTCTGGGCAACCTGGGCCAGTGCCTCAGCACCCTCACAGTGAAGAATTTCTTCCTAATATGTAATTTAACTCCATCCTCTGTCAGATTGAAGGCATCACCCCTTGTGCTATCACTGCATGCCCTTGAAAAGAGCCCTTCATGTTATCTGTTAGTGCTGTACAGACAAAGTGCTCAAAGTGAGCATTAACTGTCAGCATTTTCCCATTACACTTAAAACTGAACAGTGAACTTCATTTTTTAGATTTTGTGCTGGGCTGGATGCTGATAATAATTTGATCAGTGAGCTGGAAGCAAATCTAAAATGACAGTGCAGGTGATACAGAAAATAGTGTAGTGTCCCCTAATGGTGACAGCAGACATCTAGGGCCATTTAAATTGCTTCTTAATGCAAGCTCATTTACACAAAGTGCATCTGAACATGAAGCATTTAAATCAGAACAATATGAAGTCTACTATGCATTATTTGAAAAGGAGTGACTTGGAAAAGATTTGGCCATGTTATGGAAAAAAAGTGTGGTCTTGGCAGCAGGAGGACTTTGGCTACATAAAAATAGGATTAATGGGTATGAACAGAATGAAGATTTTAGTTCTGTTTTATAGGATAGTTGATACAGTTGTCACTAGACTCTGTATAGTCCTAATATCTAGAAAATCAAATAATAGTAGTATGAAAACACTTTATTCAAGCAGAGACAGTCAAAACAAGGATCATTATCCAGAAACTGAGAACAGAAGGGTTGGAAATAGAATGACATAAGACTATGACAGTGAAAATTAATAACCACTGGGACAAACTCATAAGGGCAGCAGCCTTGGCTTCCTCATGGCTTTCAGCCCCAAGTGCATGTCCTTTTATTAAGCCCCCCCCCGAATAAATGATTGGGAGCAACTGGGTATGATGTAAATATTTATTCTCTACAGGAAAGCAGACTGGATGAAATCAATGAGCCTTAATTCTGCCTACTGTAAGCTCTGAAACAATCCACTGAAGTCAAGGAGATGACTTTAAGTAGCATAAACCAAAATAAAATAAGCAGGTGGAAGAAGTTATTTTCCACACAACTGTTTTCACTTGTAGGAAAAGTAATTGTGAAACAAATAGCTTCAGGAGGTTCAGTCTTGCATAAATCAGATGGGTTTATTGCTGCTTGCATCTGTTTTATCAATCCTTTCCTTCTCCTCTTTCCTTACCTAGATTTTTTTTTTTGCTTTGACCAGTTCAATAGCATTCTTAACTTACAGTATTTGGTGAATTCTCATCTAAATAATCCCAAAACTTCCTCTGCTCTATCACTTTCTCTTATATTTTTGTCCTCTGAACATCTTTCAGGTGTGTCTGTTTTCCATGAAGCAGCTTCTCAGGGACATGTTACCTTGTTATGGCTGTAGTTTTAAGATCCAAAAGAACTTTGAAGAGTAAAATTATCAGGATTTTCTCCACTGTTTGTAGTGATTGTACAGAATGACTTACTGTCTTCAAAGCTGCAGGAAAATTTTGCCTTTAAATGCTCAAAGGGAAGCTTCCCTTCCCATTTCTTAATCATGAACGATGCATACGGAAAAAAAAATAGACCCTAGTTTAGCTCTGGTTTTGGTGATCCATTATGGATCTGAAGGAGGCAAAGCAAGTTTTTCCTCTGTCCTGTTTTGTGTGAGCATGGGAAGCTCCCATTTGAAGCGTCCTGTTGCTTCCAAGGAAAGCAGCAGGAGTGCAGCCAGCACATGGCTCACCCTTACCTGGGGTACAGCTGGAATACAAGCCAGCCATGGCAGGTTGCTCCTCTGCATCTTGGGAGCTCTGTATAGTTGAAATGTTTAGAGAAGAAAGGCTCCACAGCATATTGAGAGTGGAAAATAGGCCCTGCTTTGTTTCGTGGCTTAAAATGAGTTCTCTTTCCTTTCTCCTGGAAACGTAACCTGTGGTGTTAGAGCAGCATTACTCTTAGCTGCGAGGGAGATTTCTCAGCAGTCCAACAATACCATCATCTCTGTCACCACCTCAATTTCTTTCCAGATGCCAAACCCAAAACTCAGATCACAGCCCTTGATCACAGTGAGAACATCCATATTACGGCCTAAATTGCATGTCAGATTCTTCAGCTTGCAAAGAAGAAAAAAACCATTCCAGTGCAGGGTCTGCCTGCAAACAGAGAAACCAATGATTTCCCTTTCAGTTCCTCTGTTGCCTTAACGTTTTGAATCCAATTTTTACAGTGCAGAAGAGACCTAAAAGCTAAAATGGAGCAAAAAAAACAACATATGGAGAGTATTTATTTCTTGGGTGGGGAGCTGTCTGAAGAATAGGATTATATCAGCGTGTTGCCTGCATGATGTTGTCACCACAGTAATGTCCAGCAGCAGGAGGAGGAGGAGGCTCTCTGAAGGTGGTGTTGGGTGAAGGCAGCAGGGCCAGGAGGAGGAGGAGGCTCTCTGAAGGTGGTGTTGGGTGAAGGCAGCAGGGCCAGGAGGAGGAGGAGGCTCTCTGAAGGTGGTGTTGGGTGAAGGCAGCAGAGGCAGCAGTGGGGCTCAGCCCCATTGTTCCGCAAGCGGCTGCGGGGCTGTCCAGGTGTCCTGATTTAAAGGCTGCTCCTTGAGACAGGAAATTGTATCTTGTTCTGAGGTTTACTGTAATAAAGTACATAGTCCTGGGGGAATGTGCTGCTGGGCCCATGAATCACTTTATGGGCTGGC
>NW_005054326.1:387282-435407 GCF_000277835.1 Geospiza fortis | reverse complement strand
AGGAATGGCAAAAATGTGAGCGGTGCATGGTCCTCCCAGCCTCCCCCTTCCCAGCCAGATGGGCCTTGAACTGGGAGCCTGCCATAAATCCATAAAGGCATTTTTTTTCCTGGCTGCCAGTTCCACTTGTCTTGCCCACTCTGCCATGTGTCTGCTGGGGAATCCTCTTGCTGCTCAGGTGTTTCCTCCGTAGTTCTGTGGCCTTGTAGTTTCTCGTGTGAAAAGATGAAAAATCTCAGCGCGGTCATGGTGCTCCTAGCAGATATAAGTGTGCAAGTTTTTGGTAATCCCCTTTTTCCTTTCTGTTAGCAATAAGCAACAAAAAGAAAGAGACCTGACTGTTTTCAGCTCAGAATGTCACTGTTTTACAGATGTACCAGATGTGCTCTTTAGTAAATAGTAGCATTTGCATTTACAGAGGTAGTTCAATGATGTGCTTTTGATCAAATCACAAATGACAGGAGTGAAGAATAGCTCCTGACTCTCAGCTCCACTAAGCCATGTTTCTATTCCTGTTGACACTGTTTACGTGTTTTGCATTTTGCAGTTGTTAGTTTTAAAATCTAGCACTTTCCTTTGGTGCTGGTCTTTCAGTTTTGGAAATATTTCTTCTGCATGCAGCATCCTGAAATTTTCTTGTAAATTCATTAGTCTGTACTCTTCAGAAAATGCTCAGAATTTTTATTGATGTCCAGAACACCTATTTCTTAAGGATAGTTTCAGGATTAAAAGTTGTCCATGTCACACATGTTCATCCTGCCTTGTAGTTATTTTCTGCCCCTTTATTTTTTTTTAATTTGCTTTCTTTTTTTTTTTATAAAGTAGATAAAATTTAAACATCTTCAAATTCAGCAAGATTTTTTTTACAAGAAATTAACCTTGCCACATGTCTTAAATAAGTAGATACCAAATGATAATTCCTAAAACCTGTACAACCGATTAAATTGTACAACCAATTTTACCAAAATAAACTAGATGTTACTTAGAAGAATAGGGGAACTTCCATTTATCTATGGTATAGGCAGGTTTTCATGAGAGCCAGTTTCTTGTGTGATACAAGCTGGTTTAATTCTGTTTTTCTCTGTTTCATAGTCTTGAAATTTAGAGGTTTATTTCTTTTTTAAGATGCTAAGAGCTACACCTGTAAATTTATCTGTCATCATGTTTCTTCAATAAGGGAGTTTGGGAGGGATTTTTGTTCAAACGTCAGCATAAACACAGCTTCAGATTTGTTCACTTGAAAAGGTGTTGGTTGCTAGAATGTGCTAAATTGAGGTCTTTGAAATGTCCTCAGAAATGAATGACTTGCTCTCTCACTTTGTGTGTGTTGCTTAAGGTTCACATATTTGTGTCTCATTACAAAACAGGCAGTTACAGCTTACTTTGAGATGGTTGAGCTTCTCTTTATTTCAATAAAACTCTTTAGATGTGTACATGAAAAAAGGCTTTGAGTTGGAGTGTATCATTACTGTGCTTAGCAGGGATCTGATAAAGGACTGTCAAAGGTCTGTTTGCATGGTTTAGGTCAGGCTTAACAGTGCTTGTTCTGGAGCAGAGTACACATGCTCAGTCTCTTAAACTTTTTACTGCATGCAGCTCTGGTTTCATCTCGTGAAGAACAGGCACTGGATAGAGGTAAAAACAGAAGGGAAGGTGGTAGGATGCTCCCTAGTTACTGTAGAATGCCAGTTGCTTCAAGCATCTGGGAAACTATCTCCAAAACTCATCAGAAAATGCTGTAGTGCCCATTCAAACAAATCTGCGTTCAGGGACTGCAAGTAGCTACATCTGCTTTCAGACCCGGATCTGAAAAAGGAAATTAAATGAAACCTCTCAGGCCCCTTCTGCTGCAATTACAGAACTAAATATATCCAAATTTTATCCATAGCCCCTGACACCTGCTCCATTTCTGTCCTCAACCCTTTCAACAACTCCTGCTTGCTTAGAAACACTTTTTTTTGGCACTACTTAAGGAGCAGCCATTGGAGCCACCAGGAGCAGGAGGCAAAGTGATGCCTCAGTGTTTAATAAAACTGCTTCCAGCCTCTTTTTCCCCTGATGCTGCTATTCCTGTCCTTATCCAGACACTTGGCATTTCTTGTGCTCCTTTTTTAATCCCTTTCCTGCCTGGGCAGAAGCAGCAACCAGAAAAGACTGAAATACAGGTATAGTTAGGGTTAGGAGGGAACAGAAATCAGCATTAGCGCTGCTGTTGTTAGTACCACCCAAGCCCAAATACATCATTTGCACAATTAATATAAAAAGGTCTGACCTTGAAGAAAATATTTCTTAAAAAAAATCTTTTAAAATCTTTTCTTTTTAAAAATCAGACAAAGTGGTTCTGGAAGAGAAGCTTGAACAAATGTTCAAAAGAACCCTCAGAGAAGAAAGAGTAGGAAGTTAGGCAAGGCACATCCAGGTTGGCGCTCAGATAGACAATAAATAATGAAAACCATCCATAGCTCTGACAGGAAAATTTGTTGAAGTGCTACGTGTGGAAGAATATTTAGGTGTTTGTAAAAGAACAACAAAAAGTAGCTGTACACATCTGGTATGTAACATGAAACTGGATGTCACAGGGATAACAGCAATTAGTGAGAAATAGAATAATATTCAGAGCTGAAATGTGGGTACAAGTTGTTCAGGAGATCTAAAAATGAAAGTAATGGTGTTGTATATTAATTGTAATGGAGGTTTTGAGGAAATAAAAAAGAGTACGAATTATAGCATTACTTTGAGTCAAAATAATGTAAGGATCATAGAAGTTACACAAAGAGTGGATGGTATCCTGCTACGGATTTTAGGTATAGTGTTGTGTTAAATGTAAGTGATAGTGGAGAAATGTGGTCTTGTCAGATGTATCCATTTATTGGACACAAATCAGAGAAACTGCCAGGCTTTTAAACTTCATAAATAATTACTAGATCACCAAGGTGTAATGGTGTGAGACTGTGAGGATTGTGATAAGTAGTGATGACTCTAGAGAAGAAACCATCACCAAAACTGACTTCAGCTGTAGTGATCACAAATTGATAAAACCTATATTCAAAGAAAAAAAACCATGCTAGAAAAGCAAAGTATTCCATTCCAAATTAATAGGCTGAATAATGGAGAGTACTGCATAGCAAGTGAATTGGTCAGAAGAACACAGGAGGTTCATGTAGAGGAAAAAGAGCATTTATTTAAATCAAAAGTCCAAAACTATAAGGTCTTTGCATGCCAAACAAAAGGGGAAAAGTTTCAGAAAGTTACAAAGCTGTGTATCTGTATCCAAAAAGGGAACTGGCAGCAGCCTTAAATTGGTCAAGAGAAGGAGACATTTAGGGAAAGCAGAAATTGTAGGAATAAAGTGAGAATTGTGGAAACTCATGCTGAATGAGACTTCCCAAAAGAAATAAAAATAAATAATAATTATTCTTTAGCCACTGCTACAAAAGGATCAGGGAAAAAAGTGGAACCACAATGCACTGAGAATAGGGGTAGTGTGAAATAAGAGTTCCAAAACTAAGTTAATGCCTTTGCCTTGTTTTCCAGTGAGCTGATAAAATACAGAGGAAGGCAGGTATGATCACCTGTCAGAATGTCAGCTATGGAAATGAGAGAGATGCAGAAGTGAGATAAATTATACTCACCAGAAATGACATGGTAGTCATTGAGCAAGGAGGTAGATGCTCTGTTTGATTTGAGTATAAAACTGGATAATTTTCTTAAAACAACTGTATTATAAATCATGAAAGTTGTTCACTAAAATGAAATAAATAGTGAATGAAATGAAATTAAATAATAGTGAATATTTCACTAACTGAAATAAATAAATCATGACTAGAGTTTTTTACTTCTGTGATCAGAAGCCACTGTAAGATTGCAGTAGTGCTGTCAAAGTTTGACTGATAAAGCTGAAATTTCTTTCTACCGTCTTTCAACCCGGGCCAGAATCACAAAGACATCAAGACAATTGTTTTCACTGTAGTAATTGTGGTTGTTTGATATGTTATAATCAGTGTGAATTCCATGATTCATTTTCCATTCTTATGTTTTGGCAGTGCTGGCTGTGGCAGTGAAGGGTTTGACACTGTCACAGTGTCAGGAGGAGCTGCAGCTGGGCAGTTCCTGCAGGGATGAGGAACCTGCGGTCAGATCTGGGTTCCTCGTGTTTATTCAGGGTTTTTCCTGCCTCCTCAGGCTGCAGGGATGCACAGCCAGTGGAGGGGCAGGAACCTGGAAATGGGAGGGCAGAACCATCTTTTGCCACAAGAGCCTGTCTTGTGTCAGCTTAAGCCGATTGTGAAACCACATGCTAAGCTAGAGCTCAACCTGAACTTGACCATGTCCCAGGAAAATAAATTGGAGCTGCCTTTCTTATAAGGCCAGGTTTCAAAAGCTGGTGGATGTATTCTGGTGGCCTCTGTTGCCTGGATGAAAAAAACGCCTTGAGTTTGTGCTCTGTCTGCACTGCTGTTATCTGCAGATGAAGAAAGAACGCCAGTTTCAGGAGTTCCTTCTCAGAAAAGCCAGCTCTGGGGAGCTCAAGAGCCTTGTAAGTACTGCTGTCTCTCATCCACATTCTGCACTGAAGGCTGCTAAAGCAAGGAGTGTTATCTTCAAAAAAATCCAACCCTTCATAGGGGACAAATCTCCCATAACATCAGGTGACAGGGTTGAAAGTTCCTTCTGCAATGTGCCATCTCGGGGAACTTCCACTCTTCACAGGCACCCAGGGAAGGCTGAGGGGCTCTCAGTTTAGCAGCTGTGACATGCAGCAGCCAGCTTTTCACTGAGGTATTCATCAATAAAAATAGTTCAGGAAATTAGTAGTGGGTTTGAAACTTCTCTGTAAAAGTGTTAGATTTTTTCCTAGATATGCTGGCAGACAGTCTAAGGCTGCAGTGCAGTTCTGAGTGCTCAGAGCTGAGATATGAGCAGGACTATGAATTGCAGATTTTTACCTCTGGTGCCAAAGTGATAAAATTAAAGATGGAGAGCTTAAGTACAAGAAGGGCTAAAACATTGATGGAAAAGGTAATATAAAATATTTATAGGACTACTTGTGACTTTATCAAACATGTTGAGGGAAAGGACTTTTAAAACCACGGCTTATCAATCCTACTAAGGAGTTCTGTGATTCTAGACAATTGGGATGTTAGAGAAAAGATGTGTAGGAAAGTCTAAATATATTATCAGTATCTTTTTTTTTTAACAAGGATGATACAAGTGGTAATGCTTCCTCTGTCATGGAACTCACATTGGTTATTATCACGCCATTCTTATAATGGAAAATTAAAGGGACATTCCTTTTTTGACCACACTACACAACTGGATTCACCAGGAGTTTGTATTTTTATCTTGTTTTCCACTTGTGGTCACATGTATGCAATGACATTGAAGAGACCAGTGGAAAGGGGTACATTCAGAAAGCTCCAATTTGCTCATGACAAAAAACTCTTGTTTTCATCTCATTTGGTTTGCTTGAATTCTCAATTTCTGTTTTGGTGGCTTTAAGAGCATAGAGCAGAGATTAGAAAGGCTGCTGATGTGCCAGCCAGGCCAGGTAAAGGTGATATGCTTATTCAGGAATCAAGGACTGGAATGGAAGGAGTGTAGTATTATCCCTTTTGACTGAAGATTTAAGGCTGCGCTTTGGAAATTAATTTGCAGCCTGAGGGTTGATTATTCCCAGCTGTAATTTAAAAAAGCAGGTAGTGCCTATTGCCAAGTTAAATTTTTTTCCCACTCTCTTGCAATAAGAGGTAGCTGCTGTTTCTTTTGGACAAAAGTTTGCTCACTTTGGGATACTTCAAGCTGCATCTTAAATGCTGCAGAATCACAGCCAGTACAGAATTTGGCAGCTTGCATATTAAGTGAATTATTCATCTGTTAGCATCATGAAATGTCATTCACTAGTATAATTGCCTTTTTCAAGGTTGCTTTTAAGAACCAAATCTTGATACCCAGAGCTCTGCAAGGACTGTCTCCTCCCTGTGAGGTACTGGAAGTCAAGAGTTTCTTAATTTTCTGAAGATGTTCTATAACCAGCAAAAAATAAGTGGGAAAGAATGTGGAGTTCAGAAGTACTGCTGCAGTGGTAGACAGTTTATGATGGAGAGGACGATGGAGCCAGGGCTTCTGGCCCATTGAATCAGGGATTTGGTGTGTTGTACTCCTAATTACTTTTTAAGAGTTTATTGAGTGTGACCTGCCCAAACCCTGCCATTCTGCTAAAGTCATGAAATTACTGAAGGCCCTATCCCAATGCTTTTATGTTCTTAGCTGCTGCCTGTCTGTCTAGCTCTCATAACACTGCAGTGCTGTATCTGAATCTCTCTGCCTTTGAGTTCTTTCTGTTGTCGTCACATCATGGGAGGGTTTTTAATTCATATGCAAATAATACAGTTCTTATTGTGATGGTGATTCACCAGGGTAAGTCTTACAAATGTCTCTGATAGGAAAGCATTGAAAGCTTTTTAGCAACATTTTCTGTAGGCTTGGAGTAAATGCGGTGGACAAAAATCAGACAACCAAAACAGAGTGGCACCTCTGTCATTCTTTGGTTTGTGATGCCCTTACCATGAGTAAACAGCTCATGGAACAGGAGAATCTTTCCTTGGGTACTGAAGGCACAACAGTCATAATTACAGTTCATCTTAATATGCAAGGATGAAAATGCTGACAGCTTAATCATTGCTCATGGAAGTGCAGCAGTCTCTGTTGAAGGAACTGATTGGATTGCTATGAGCTTGTAGCTACCTGAGCTCTTCAAATTTGTGTCACTCTTTTAAATGCTTTAGTTTAATGCCAGTCAGAAGGAAAACAGATTTGATCCTATAATGCAGCTAGGGCTGATGGAATGATCCCAGTTCTTCCATGACATTAAAATCAAAGCTGCTGCTGATATCAATATTGCTTTCATATTATCTCATACGCACGTTCAGAAATACTCCAGATAGGAGGAAATTTCATAATTTGAAATAAATTTTATAGAACAATATATTTATAACATCTCTATATGGAATAAGTGTTCTCCCTGACATATGTAAGCATATTCTTTTAATGAATATGTATAGTTTTCATGTTTTGAAGCATCATTAATTCAGCACTGTTTGCAGCCTGTTATTCTTTCTAATTATACAACTGATAAATATTCCAATGCTGTGACCCTGGGAACAGTACTGCAAAGTACAAAACTGCTTTTCAAAGTTCACCTCCTCTTGTGTTTTACCAAAAGAATTCTTCTCCTTTATTGGGAAAGGGCTGTGAAGGAATTACGTAGTCTTCTGAAACCAAGTGCCATAGAAACCCATTTGAAGACAGCTTGATTCTATTAATATTAGTAATTAGTAGCAGTGTAATAGTACACTGTTGCCCAGTTATCTTCCTCAAATCAGACATTTCTATTCAAGAGTTGAAGGAGACATGCATTTGCACACTATTCTTTGTGTTTGTTGTCAAATCTCTCTGCTCTACTGGCCTGTAACTATTCTGTAGTCATCTATCTTAAAAAGGCAAGCCCATCTTTCTTTGCATTATTTCTTGAAGACTACAAACAGAGCAAATTATGATATTGATCTTGAGATTATATCTACCATTAAGAATTAAACCTACTGGTCTTGATACCACTCCAGTCTCTATTGATCATGATCTACATTCAGTGAAAGGCTTCAGTTTAAATAGAAGGAAAAAATTAAACTCCTTTTTTTTTGTCCAATTTGGAGTAAAACTTGAACCTGTTTTCAGTAGATTTTTCTACACTGTTGCCATCTCAGGTTTCCTTTGGTAGTATTCAGTCTGTGACAGAGTCTGCTCACCTCTTGTGAGGCGTGTACAGCTCAGTTCAGGCTGCACACCCTGCTGCAGTGCAGAGATAAATAGGCACTTTGCCCCTGCTGAGTTGATGTTGGCGCAGCTACACCAGTACCAGCATCTGAAATACCTGAATTAACTTAGGTGAACTGTGTCTGCTCAGTGACTCTGGCCCTAGCCAGCATTTAAAAAGATCACCATCCTTGGGTTGTGCAGCATGTTTTGCCTGCTTATGAGAACTTTTCAGGACCTCCAGTGTTGTGAACTGGGGGGAAGCATTTTGCTGAAGAAGTCAAGCCTGTGGCAGTGCCTGAGCCTCCAGGACTGATTGCAGCACTCCTGATGGATAGGTTTGTTCATGTGCTGCCACCACCATGCACATAGCAGCCCATTTTCTCCTTCTTGCCACAGCAAGTTCCTCTGGCCTCCCTGGGGATAAAGCTCTTAGGAAGGGAAATAAATCACTTTTGTAATAGTCTTCAATCAGAAACCTTGTCTTTTGCTTGGTAGTATGCCCTTTTTATTGTCTTGGAATCATTTGGCAGTTGCAAGCTCCACTGAGAGCAATAGCTTGCCACTACAGACATGTCCCTTCCAGCAGAGCTGGCAGTGACACCTGCACTTCTCCACATGGAGCAGTTTATATCTGCCTTGCTAAAGTAAAAAATGCAGCTACAATGCACTTACCACAGGGTATTTTTCTTAATTTTGTTCAAACTTCATTTTGTTTTTTGTTCATTTGTTCCACAAAACAGTCAGAAAGCCACAGTGGCTTTCATCCCACTTCTTGACCAACACCCTCATCTCACAGCACAGCACTGAAATTCTTTTCTAAGTAGGAAATTCTTTTCTAAGACATGGTTGTGGCATTTTTCAGGGTCCCCCAGGGCAGGAAGGAAATTATGAATCTGACTCTATGTTCTTAGAAGGCTAATTTATTATTTTTGACGTTATATATAATAATTATATTAAATAATGCAATATCAAAGCTATGCTAAAGAATAGAGAAAGGATATTTATAGAAGGCTTAAGAAGATATTAATAAAAAACTCATAACTGCTTCCAGAGTCCCGGCACAGCTGGATGGTGATTGGTCATTAAGTTAAAACAATTCACATTAACCAATCAAACAACCACCAGTTGGATGAACAGTCTCCAAACTACATTCCAAAGCAGCAAAACACAGGAGAAGTAAAATGAGATAATTATGGTTTTTATTTTTCTCTGAGGCTTCTCATCTTCCCAGGAGAAGAAATCCTGGCGAAGAGATTTTTCAGAAAATATGACAGTGACACACGGTGGCAAAGATTTTTCAGGAAAAAAACAAAAAAAATAATGGACTGGTATCCATATCTCATTTTCCTGGCCTTGGAGTTTTCACTTAAGAAGCAGAGATGGGCAGCAAAGGATCTGATTGCAGAAGGTGTATGGCTTACATGCTATTTGAGGCACCTCCAATTTCCATACCAGAGTAATGGCTCCACAGATAGAGTTACGGAGATATTCTTGGCTCTGGTCCTGAATCATCAGCGAGGATTGTGGGCTTACTATTAAAAGAATAAGTGTTTCTTTATAATCAAAACAGATTACTCTAAAGAAAGTGAAAATGACCAGAGCTCCAAGCCAGCCTGTCTTTCCCAGGATACCGATAGCTGGAAAAAAGCAGAGGTCATGGATCATGTTCTGTCACTTCACCCTATTGGTATTTTTCATATTTCAGGCAGACATCCAAAACTGGATACTTTTCCATAAAGCAAAAGCAGCAGAAACAAAATGGCAATAATAACATGCCCATTAGCCATTGTTCCCACACCTACAGTATTGACACTACATCTGGGAATCTTGATGTGCACCTTTTCCTTTCTTCTGCTCTTTGCCTCCATTAAGTCACCAGAATATTTGTATTTCTTCATAGCACAAATGTATTTAGAATACTTTATGATTATCCTAATGTATCTTAAAAAATTTGCTTTACTTTGTGGTATTACATTTTGAAAGGGAAGCAATAATGTTTTTCTAGATATGATCTAGGCAGGACCCAAGTACTCTCTACACTGGATCTGTGAGATTTTTGATATGCTGGTATTTCATTTAAAGCAAGCTAATTCTCTTGGACTGTACAAGAAACACCTGTGTAAACCCAGAGAGAAATTCCACCCACAGAAAGTCCATTGTGTAGTCCACTGTCCTGTCAGATGGTGAACAATTTTGTCTGTTGAAACACACCTTTTCCTTTTGAAATATGTGATTTTTTCCACATTTTTGAGACAGTGGCTTAAATTGGGATTCTGATAATAAACTTCTTGATATTGAGTGCTGCAGCAAAACTTGAAGTGCATTTGCAATTTTATTTTTAGATGAAATGTAGATAAGAAATGTGTCATGTTTGGTTTGTCTTTCATCATCACTCCTGCATGATGCCATCTTTCACACCACCTCACGTTCAGGATTTCATTTTATGCCACCTTTGCAAGGTGATGAGAGGTGAGACAAGCCAACACTACTGGGCAAGAAGACCAAGGTTTTCTTTGGACTCCTGTTGCACATCACCAGCTAAAGATGAGAATTAAGGTGGAAGGACAGGAAAGGTTGCTTCCCCTAACATAATCAGTCTCTTGGCTTCCTTTGAGAAGTGCTGTTTAACTGTTAGGGTGATTATCTTTGTCTCCTTTCCTCCCAGTATGTACAAAATGTTTCTGAATTCTATTTGTAAGAGTTTTCTGCTACAGGGAAAGAGTATGGGAAAATGTTCAGCCAAAGCAATAATAAATGGTAGTTATTAAAAACTGAGAAGGTGAGTGCAGAGGAAGAACATAGTGTGTCTTTCTTACCCTGTAATCTGCAGTTTGGTATCAGCACAGTTGTTTACAGGGAGGTGTGTGTGTCTTGGCTTGCTGTTCCACCAACAGACATATAGCCCAGACAAAAATATTTATTACTGCTTTTCAGAGTTGCACACTGGTACAACGTTTATGGTATGCTCAGATCTTTGTAGAGGAGTCCTCTAAGTTTTGCAGGATAATAATGCAATTCATTTGGGTTTTTTTCAGACAAGAAGCCCTTCTTGCTGCCATTAGTGAAAAAGATGCCAATATTGCTCTGCTAGAGCTCTCATCCTCTAAGAAGAAGACTCAGGATGAAGTGGCTGCGCTGAAACGGGAGAAGGACCGTCTTGTGCAACAGCTCAAGCAGCAGGTGGGTACAGGAGGGCTAGGAAAAATCCAGTTAATAGTCTGGTATGGGATTATTATCTTGATTTATGGAACTAATAATGTATAATCCTGTCATATGTTAGGGTGGAAAGTGCATAAATAACAATTTCAAACTAGCTCCTGGACTCAGCATTGAGGGGAGTTCCTTTGTGTCACTGCCTGAGTAGTAAATGTGTGTTAGGATGTATAGGAAGTTGTGAGTGAAGAGGACATTGATTATTATCCTCTACAGGCACAAATGGTCACAGATTCAGGGAAAAGCAGTGATACTTCTCTTGGGGGTTTGTATTTGCCTTTTTGGGGAATAACCCTGTTTGGAAGAATAGGCTGTAGAGCTCAAATATGAGTGTTACACCACACAGTCTCTCCTGTGATTTCTGATTGCAACTGGAGCAGCATGTGTGAGCTTCTAGAATAGACTCTAGGAGGTCTTGTGCTTGTGAGGAGATTGGTCCCTTCCTATATCTGGCCTCTCCCATTTCTAAGATCTTTCTGTGTTGGCATAACAATTAGAAAAAGTGTGTTTCTGTTAAAGCGTTTAACATTATGTTCCAGTACTGAATGCAATGTGAAAAGTACATTGCCAGTAAAACACAGAGGAAGCAAAAGGCATCCCTGGCAATAAGAGATTTAGGATCTGAAAAAATCTGTGTAGATTTTTGACTTCAGCACTTCTGGTAGGTTTTCCTGAGTTATTCCCTTGCCACATTCCTCTTAATAGCACATATGCTGCTGCCAATCCAGTATCAACTTCTTCAGTGCCACCATTTCCATCTTCATAAAGTTTTATGTGCAACATTTCATCTGTCAACCAGATGATTTCTGTTGCTGTCAGAGAATGTAAGACAAAACCAGGTCAGCGTTGTGATAAGGGATTTCTGTGCTTCTTCCTTAGCAAACACAAGTAGGTTATTGGCCACGTTGTTTAAGATAATTATTTATGGTTTCATTTAAGAACAGTACTATTGGGGGTTTTATGTACCAGCTTCAGAATGAGCTAGGAGTATGGATTGCAGTCTTGTATTATTTCCTTTGGAGCAACAGTTGTAATTACTGTCACTGGCCAGCCAGGTCATCTGCTAAAACAGGAATCAGAAGTGGTCACAGCAATGACAAATACTTGTTTTGTTCATGTAATTGTTGATGCAGCAGCTGTAATTTATGGTACCACTCATTCCAAGAGAAATTAACACCCCTTCTTAGTTCTTGTTGTCCTAAGCTTAAATTCAGGTGCTTTCATGCCCCTTGCCCTTCCCAGTTTCCTTTTGGTTATCTTTTGTGAGTAGCTGCAACAACCTGTAGTATTTTGTGGTGAGTTTTTTTCTGCTGAAAATCTGTGTATACTCAATTAACATATTAACATTGTGCCTATCTGTAATGACTTAGATTTCAGGTAAATAATTTTTTTAACATTGTAGTTCCTATTGTTATCTTTCAGTGCTGGTAAGTCTTACAGTGTCATAAACTCTTCTTTAAAAGACACGGCCATTTCCCTTAAGGATACCAGTTCTAGGTGTTTTTCTGTGAATTTGTGGGATACTTAATTTCCCAAATAAATGAAAATTAAAAAGGAGATTAATTTGAAATTGTTCTTGGTATGTAGTGAGACCAATTATGATTTGAGTTTGGAGCAATAGTCCTTTTTCAAACAATTCATTGGGCTGTTGAAATGCTAGAAAGATTCTGGTTCCAAAACTGCAGTCAGCTATAAAGACTTGTCACTGTTTAAGGTTGTTTAAGATTTTAATCTTAAAAATAATGAAGAAAGCAGAAAGTAATCTCCTCAACACATCTGTGCTATGGGTAGTATAAATAAAAGTTTTATGTGTAGTATAAGTATAAAATCACAGGTATTCTCCAGAACATCCACAATCCCCAAGGCAGAATGAATATTTACATATAAACAATATAAACTATATTTAAAATATACCTGAGAAATATTTATGTGACCATACAGAGATTTGACACATCCTCCCTAAATTCTATCCTGTGTTTTAAGGATGTGTCATCTTATATCCATTTTTTTTTGTGTGCAGCTTTCAACACATTGATAGAAAAACTCCTCATTGCTTATTGTAGGAGAGTATTACTCACCACCTCTATGAGTTGCAGAGAATCTAAAATTCCATTTATTTTTTTTTTCAGTGCCAGTAGTTTTGGTATGTACTCTTTCTGAATAAATTCAAATCACACCAACTTTGACAGCTCCAGAAATAGGAGATGGGTCAGAAGAGATGGCTGTGAGATTTTACAAGATCTTCATTACTGATGTAGTCAAGGGAAATCTCATTTTTCCACATGCTTTGCAAATATTCTGTGTACTTGGCCCTTGCACTCCTCTTCAGTTGTTCCAGGTCACCAGCCTCATATTTTCCAAAAAAACAACTATGCTGCTTCCCCAGTTTAAGCCTTCTCCACATGGACCCTTTTCTGCATCTGGAGAACAAGGGTCTATCTGTGTTTGCCAGCTCCACAGAACCATGTCACCTTTCAGGAACTTCCTAAAAGTTCAGCTGTAATTCTTAAATTCACAGTAGAAATTGAAAATGAAAAATCTTTCAGGCTTGCAGATGTGTAAAACACAGCTGTTCAAGGAAGGCAAGTGGGTGCCACAAATCAAGATATTCTGGGAGATTTTGAAAAGCAAAAAATCCAAAAAGTTTATTCAACCCTTCAGATTCAGAGCTGGGATCCTGACCTCAGCCATTCGTGTCTGAGAGCTGTTGAGCTCCCTGATAAGTGTTTGGTATTTCAGTCCTAGGAAATGCTTAGGCTTTGTGGTGGGAAAGCAGCTCTTTCAGTTGGTGGTCAGACAGAGCTGAGTAAAAGATTCCCATTTCCACGTGCGTGGGATGCTCACAGAAATGCTGGGTGATTTGGGAAGGGCTGTTTGTGGGAAGAGCTGTGCATGCTGTGCTACCAGCATGGCTGAATCTCTCTGCAGGCTGGGAAGAGCTTCTGACAGGCTGCTTTAGGAAAGCAGTGTGCTGACCATGCTGCACTAGAGAGTGTGTATGGATCCGAGTGTGTGGGATAGGATTTGGATCATGACTGTTCTTGTGTTGGTTATCATTGGCTGACTTGCTGTTAAGTGTTGAGGTACAACACTCACAAAACAAAAACTTATTCCAACTATTGCCTGTGATTTTTATTTATTTAAAAGTATCAGTGAAGACACATAGATTCATCAAGGGAAGGGTATCCAGAATCTGGATTCTGTCATTCCTTGTGTTCTGCCCTTTCCCAACACTGGTCATTCACACAGGAATGGTGCTGCTGCACAGGAGAGGGAAGGAGTCCTGCCAAAGACATTTTGCTTCTTTAATTTCTCTAAGTATGTGCATTAAAGTTAGAATGAAGAGAAGCATTTTGGAAAGAGGATACGGCATCAATGTTGTTTTAATTTAGAGTTTCTAGGCTCTGAATTGCAGGAATGTGCCTCAATACAGAGCCCATTTCCTAATGAGGCGCTCAGCATTGACCAGGCTCTCCAGTAAATGCAGCTGCCTGTTTCATATTGCTTGTCAGTTTGAATGAGGGATTTCCTCTGTCATCAGACAGGCAGGGCCATTGCAGGGCGAGGGTCACCAGCTAATGTGGTCCCAATTTATTCCTCCTAGGGCACTGTGTCTCTGTGGGTAGCTGATGCAGAGGCAGTGGCTGCTCTGGAGGGGCTGGGCTGATGCAAGAGCTGGAGTTGTGTAACCAGATGCAGATGTGGTGTGGAGAGGGCCCTGCTGGGTGTCACACCAGGCTGACAGGGACCCAGGGAGCTGTGGCCTGCTTGGTGGAGCACAGACCCTGCTCAGCTGTTAGGAAATAGCCTGCTTGCCATTTATCCCTTTCCTCGTCGAGCTAAGTTTTAATATCAGCTGCTATTTATTGTAACAGAGCAAAGCACCACTCCACAGTTTCAGTGGTAAAGGGAAGGAATATCTGAAGGGGCTGAGGTTTTCCTGTCTGTGGGCTTTGGGTCTTAAACAGCTGGGATTTTCTGCTAGGAGCTGTTTGTAGCAAAGACTGTCATTTTCTGTATTTGTACAGTGTGTAGCAGAGTGGGTGCCTGACTTGAGCAGCATCTCTGTCACTGCCATGCCATAAATGTGAAGTAGTAAGTGTTAAAATTTTTTGGAGGCTGTGAACAGTATTAGTATTTTCTGACAGCTTGGAGTATTATTCAATTTAATTGTTTGTAAATAGCCATATTCACTGGTATTATTATATAATGTTTCATAATTATTGTTATAGTAGAAGTTACCAGGAACTAGCTTGACTCAGTGTTACTGATGACAGGATCTCAACATTTTCATTTGAAATCGTGTGACTTCAGGTTAGATTAATATTACTTATCTTTTATTATGCTGCCCATGTCTAAATCAAAGTTATTTTCAGATCAGTTCCTCAGTCTTTTAAGAATATGTTGAGTTTTCATTCTATACTTCAGCATGCTCAGAGAACCACCCAGCTTAAGCTTTGTCCATGTGTTTCATAAATATACATTTTCTTTTGTCATGCAAACTGTTAATGAAAAATAGTGAATAATATGGGATCAGGAGAGAGCTCTCTGCAACTGAGTTGGTTCATCCAGTTGCATCTGTAATCTCTTCCTAAAGACTTTAAGAGAAGGAGACCTTCAATCCTGGGAAGTCTTTTTTATATCTTATCTGCCTTTATTATTATATGTAATGTCCCTTACTGCAATTTAAGCTGATTACTATTTTTTTCTATTAGGGGGCTACAAAAAAAAAATATTTACTCCCTGTCGTGTTCTTGCTGTAGACACTCTTGCTGTTCACTCAAAAAGAGTATTTCTATTTTAATAAAGGGAGATGAGAAGCCCCATGCTATTGTAAGTGTGGGTTTTGTAGTCAGCCTTGCCATTCAGAGGAATCTTTAATATCTGTTGTTTCCTTCTGCTTCCATATCCTCATCAAGGCTGTGCTTTTCTCTTTGGGCCAGCATGAATCTGAGGGGCTGTTACTTAACAATCCCACAAATGGAGAGGAATTATTTGGCAGTGGTCAAATAGCTGATAATTGACTGGTAATAATGGTATTTATGCAATATTAAATATACATTTAATCTAAACAAGCAAGTACCAAATTTATTTTTTCTGTGCTGCTTTGTGCCTCTTCCCTGTAAGATTTTGACTGGTTTTCTTTATGAGGCCAAGTTACTGCAAAGACTGGTTTCCCAAGGAAATGTGGTTCATGGGATCATGAGGAACTGTAGATTCCTGAGTAGCTTCTCACACCAAAAATCATATTTTTCCACTGTTACTTGTTTCCCTGGAAACCCTGCACACTGACACCTGACACTCCTCTGCTGTGAACTTTTCCAAACTGAAGTTCCACTGGCTGGAGTCATTTCTGTTTATAACAAGAGAATGTAAAACAGGTCAAAGGAGACTGACAGGCAAATGTTTTCCTCTTGCTGCTGTGGAGCTGTATCAGCATGACCACACTTCTGGCAGCTTTAGTTACCACCCTGCCCAATGAAATAATACAGATTGTGAGGGTGTGCAGTCAGTCTTTGCTTCACCTTAGCTGCCCTGGTTTGAAACCATGTCTGATGAGAGTGATTACCCTGCTAGCAAGGGAATTTCTTCTTCAAGTGGCATGGATACAACCACTGCAGATAATTGCTAAATGTGGTGCTGTTTTGTGACCCTGTTGTTCTCTGAAAGGTTCCAGCAGTCTGGAGTTCCCTGAGGAGAGGTGTCTCTCAAACCAAACTTCCTTCCAAACTGTTGGAAGGGAGCTTAGGGAAGTCTAAGAATATGTATGTAAGTTGTCTGAGTGTGGTGGTGGTGGCTTCTTTATAGCTGAGGAAGAAAAATGAATATTTTAAATGAGTGATGAGATTCAGGGCACTTGGATCCATCTTTGTTTATTGATCTCCTCGCCAGTCCCCATGTACTTGCCCTGGCAAGCGTGCAAATAGATGTAAGAGTGGGGACAGAAAATTTTTGTGATAAGAAAGTTAAGAACAGGCAGAGGAATTTGAATGTGCTGTGCCAGAGGTTTCTTTATGAGCTGGGCAGAACAGAAGGTGCTCTGAGTTCTGGTGCTCTCTGAATGCTAGGTTAATCAATTTGAAGTAGGAACAAACAGATTAATGTACTTTGCCAGAAATTTTTCAAGGACTAGTGAAGCATTTCAATAACTATGGTCACCTGCAGTGGACTTGGTACATACACAGTGCTGTCTCAGCCTCACCTCTCCCCTGCATGGTCTGCAGAGTCAAAGTCACCTTTCTTCAGATTCTTGTACCACCAGTGTCTGGAGGGTCACTTGAATCTTTTCTATTGCTGGCTTTAACATACAAAGGTGCCAAAATATGTAGTTTTTATAGTATATTCTTAGCTGTGCTGCCAGTGTAGCTGGCATGTGAGCAGGCAGAAGTGGGCAAAATCACTCTGTACACTTCCTATTCAGGAAGCTGTTGGACTAGAAACAGGAGAAACTTCTGGCTAAGTGAATATATATCCACTAATTGGCTCTCATCAAGCATTGCCAGCTGTCAAATTTAGGCATTGTGGCTTTTGTTGAAGGCCTGTAATGCACCCAGATTATCAATCACAGCTCTGCTTGCTCTGCCAGGCTTTGCTCCTCAGTAATTGTTTCTGTCAAGGGGGGAGTCTCTGCCAGGAGCAGACCCCAGCACCCTGACAGAGGCTTTGTCATGCCCTTGAGCACAGCACTTGGAGCCCTCACAGATTAAAAGAAAGCACCTTCTCCCTGCCACATGTTCCAGACTTTTTTCCCATCATTTTTAATCATCTATTAGCACTGTAACAGCGCTCAGTGCAGCATCAGCACTCTTTTCTGGGGCAGCATTTCATCTCTCCCTGCTATTTCTTAGGTTCTTTCCCCTCTCCCTCCTCCTTTACCTTCACCCTTCGCCTCTTGCATGACTAAATAAAAATGTATGTTCAGGGGAGCCCTGGCTGGGGCTGGCTGCGTGGTGCCAGGGAAGGGAACTGCCTGCTGGATCCATGGGATTCTTGTGCCTGTTGGAACTGCTGCAAACAGCCCTGGCTGCTGTCTGCTCGTGCCTTCAGCCTTGCACAGCCTGGAGGTTTTAGGGTATAGCTGTGTAGGGTTGCTGGAAGAGGAAGGTGCTTTGTCTTACTAAAAAAGAAAGCTTTAAGATTTATGGAGGCATTGAGGCACCCAGATGACAATACAGTACTTGGTTCCTTTTCTTTCTAGACATTTGTAATATTTTTTAAAATACTGTAAGGACTAATGTGTCCCAAGTTTGAACTTAGATTTCAAAAACTTGTTTCACTCCACTAGAAATATTCCTCCATTTATTGAATGTATTAAGATTTTCATACTCCAATTTTACAGTTGACTAAAAATTCACACAAATAAATTTAAATTAATTGGATAATTGCCAACAGGATTAGTGCCACATATACACCAGTTCTCATTCAGGGCTTATGAACTCCTATAGGAAGTTATTTAATAAATGTTGCCTCTCTAGAAAATCAGGATTGCTGGACAAGTCTAGGTTAGCAGTTGAGAGACTCTGTGTCCCATTCCTGTGACCAACTTGATGGTGTTGCATATCAGGAAAGATTGTTAGGGCTCCCTTGGGAGAACCAGGCTTGTTAGCACTGTTAAAGAGGTGAGGATGCTCACTGAGCTTGGACTTGCTCAGAAGACTGCACTAGAAGATCTAATTTGAGCTTGAAAAATAATCATTCCCTGGTCTGTGAATAGTACTGCTGGACATTGGTGCAGTGTAAAAACAGTCTCTGTCATTTGACATCACATTTGTACCACACAGTGGTTTCCTGTGGTTATTGTGGCCCAAACCACTGGTCTGATGCACAATGGTTTTCAGTTAAATAAAGAGAATAGATTAGAACAGCTCTCTATGATACATACATCCAACAGAGTATTTATGGATTCATTCTGTCTCTTTGCTACAAGTATTATGTTGGACATAGTTCCTGACAATATTTTTTTAGCTGATGAGTCATGAGATAGATGCAAAAACTCAGAAAGTCATTTAGAGCAGCTCAGGATTGCCCATGGTTGTTCATTCAAGGAATACAATTATGGGTACATCTTCTTTTGCTTAACTCCCATGGTTTGTGGGGTAGCTGGGAAGGACCCATGCATGACTGCTCCTGATTGTCTTGCAGTGGCAGGATGTGCCTCAGGGGTAAAATATTTGAGACTTTCCAACCATTGGTCCTTGTGGCTGGGCTGGTTTGGCATCACTCTTGGTATTTGAATTGATGATGTCTGAAGGATGACCAGAAAATAGAGTGAGTTTGTGATTACATTTAAATTGTATCTTTTAGACCCATTGTTTAGGGAACTCTGAAGTGTTGGTGACAGGAGAATTCCACTTAAACATATAAAAAGTCTTGACGAGATAAATCCACAAATAGATTTTCTTTTGTGAAGAAACAGAAATTTCACACTGACATTTCAGATTCAGGAGGATTTTGAATCTTGGTGAAGATGGGTGTGTAAGCATCCTTATAGCTATTGATTGGATGCAGATTTTCTGTACTAAATTATTCCTGTTCATCTGGGCTGTTTGACCTGATAATGACAATTATCTAGGAGACACACGTGTCCCTTTACCAAATAGCCATTCAAAATGTGCTAACTTGGAACATTGTGCTTATCTCTTCCTGTATTTAAAGATATTCCTCAGGAAGCACACAACACATGGAACAGTTTCATATTAAACCTATACAGTAAAACTTTATTTGTGGCTACTTGTCATTGGATGAAAAGCCTAACAAAGCTGTGACATTACCAACTATCATATATAAAAACCAATGCACACATTGACAGTCAGTTAAAAAGTAGTGGCAGAAAGCTGAAAGGCATTTTTCCAGCTTTAGTATTGGTTTTAATTTGTGTAAGACTTGTAACTGGTGAGGTGATAGATGATTCAAGGTGTTTTCCAAAAACATGTAAGGAGAAGGTGAAGTCAGAGATAGGAGGTGACTGATTGGCTTCATAAACTAAATATGTAGAAGGTTTCAAGTAGATTACAGATTAACAGTTGTATGACTTAATGTGTTAGTGATGTGTTCTTTACTTGAAGGAGGAATGAATGATGGAAAGAATTGTACACCTAGAATATGTAATGAAAATTAATGATCTATAAGATAGAATATATTGCATATTTGTGATTTTGCTGTGTTGTTTTGGGAGTAGCATAATAAATCACTGCTTTTTTTTGCTTGAAAAGAGAGAAATGCATAGTCTGCAGAAGAGAATTTTAATCCCCACCATCTTAAAAATTGATAATGGAAAAAATTTAGTCTTAACTGCATGGAATGAACTTCAGTAAACAGTGAACTGTTGATGAACAGTGATCTCAGGTATTTTTGAGCTTATGCACTGAAATATCTCTCGGTCTACAGATTTTTTTTTCTCATCTACTGTATTAAGCTCATTAAATTCTGAAAATAATTTTCCTTTTTGAAACTGTCTGATTGGGCCTAGTCCAGTACACCATATCTCAGGCAAATGAATAGGTAAGGCAGACGAAAATAGAGCTTTCATCTTGCAGTTGGAAATCTAAGATGCTGTCAGTTAGGAGTAATTTCTTGAAAATAATTCTTCATTAATTTACATACCGCATTGTGGAAATTGCAGGTTTGTCAAAATGAGACACAGATTTATGAAATTAGGCATCAGTTACTTGTGATAGCTTCTGCAAATGGCAAGGTGCTGGTGGTGCAGATTCCCCTCAATTCTGTTAAATTCATGGTGCTATATTCTGAAGCATCCAAACCTTAAAAAATTACTCATGGTGTTTAGGTGCAGAACAAATGATGCATTTACTCTTAATAAGCACATGCTGTTTTCTACAGCCCCTTTTTAAGATGAAGAAATACTCACAACCAAAGAAAAGGTGTGCAGATTTTCCTTAGAGGTCCCGTGTTTGCCGCTTGGGATTTGTGAATGCAGGGAGGGGATGGAGATTTTTCTGCTGTCTCCTAACTGTGAGCAGTCTGGAAACAGCTGCCAGGAGGTACAGGATGAGAAAGTTGATACTGATGGAGTTTGTGCTTCCAGTCCCTCCCTCAATGGCAGCCTGGAGACAATGCTGTCAAGCATGAGTTAGTGATTTTGGCAGATCCTCTTTAGGGCTGTTGTGTTCAGCTGTCCCTGAGCAGACCTGTATGGAACTCAAAATAAAGGCACAGTTTCTGTGTGCCTTATTTTGCCTTCAATATGTTGCCAAAGGTTTTTGAGTCTTTGCAGTAGCAAGAAGTGCTTTTAGGGATTAGTCCAAGATTTTGCATGAAGACAAAATAAGTCTCAAACTCAGCTATCAAAAGATGGCGTTCTGGTTTTACTTGGCATAATCAAACATTTCTCATGTGGATGTAAAAAAAAATTTGTTGATTATGTACCCTGAATTTCAGATACAAGTAATTTACCTTTGCAATTACATGTTGTAGAATTTTAGATTATCAATAGTATAGGTGAATGTTATTCTCTCAACTTTTGTAAAGCTTTACTTCCCAAATATATGTAAATATATATATATATATATATACACACTCTCATCCCAGGACTGGTGCCTGGAGGAAGCAGTGGTCTTTTATGTTGAATACAGCCCTGGTTAAGGGGTAATCATTTTATTAGAGCTTTTGTTCTCTTTATTTGAGTACAATTTTACAGTCACAGAACCCAGTCCTTTGTTCTCTTTCTGTTTCTGTACCACCAATGCCTGTCTGTCTTAGTGTGAATACAAATATTTCCTGTAGCTGAGTAAACAAAAAATAAATGGAGGTCTCACAGCTAACTCCAGGCAAGTTTTTCTCAGGATTTGAACAACCTAGGTATCTCTTGTTTTTACAGTGAATTTTTGTTTGGAGGGGAAACTTAACATTTTTAAACATTCTGTTTCACCATTGTACCACTCTTAATCCTTTTAATAGTCCAGAAGTTGCTCTTCTCACTGTTGTCATCTTAGCATGAAACATGACCATAATTTATGACACCAAGGCAGTGTTCTCTCCATCTCCTAAACACCAGTAGATGCAGCCTTGGCTTTGCCTCCTTTATTACAGCTAGCAACCCAAACCTTTGCCAACTGCTGACAGTAATGGTGCTGAAAAAATAATAAAAGCAATATAGTGATCCTTAAGAACACACACACTCACAGGTTGTTTAAAACTTGGAAGCCTGCACGAGTTTATTTGTTCTCTGTAAGTATTAAGGACTGTACCTTCTCATTTTAGTTTTTCCCTGATTTTTTTTCCCTAAAGGGAAACATATTTACTTATATATGCAGATCTTTGATCATCTTTCAAGTGTCTTCTCTATCTCATATGGAGGCATGCAAGATGTGTGTTCTTCTGCACTAAAAAATGAAAAATTCACAGATTTGGTGGGAAGGATCCACAGACTAGGAAGTGCAGACTAAAACTAATTTCTTATTTCCATCACTATCAGATCACAAAAAGATTTTTCTCTTCCCCCCTTTCCTGATTACCAAAACCACCTAATCCTTCTCCATTGTCTGCCACAAAGCTGATTTGTGATATAAAAAGCCCTTAAAAATATGAAGGCTTCCTTGTTTCCTCCTAGGTCTTCTAATTGCAAATCAATCAGTCAAGGTTGCTCTTGTCCTTCTATTCATCCTTTTCTATTTCTTCCTCTGCTTTGTCAGAGCTCTTTAACAAGTGGAATCACCTATCTTAAGTTTAATGACTTAGCAGTAAAAGGATTGTTAAGAAAAACTCACCAGAGGTATGACTGGCTTTTTTCTCATCTTGTCCCAAAGATCTTTTTCTTTTAGTGGTCCTGTAGCAGAGAGAATTCTCTGAGATTTTTTTTCCTGAGCTTTACAGAGTGCTTTATGGTGCCCCTTGGGTGGGCCTCTCCTCATATGTAATGGCATCATATAATGTAAATCACAGAAAGACAACAGATTAGGAATAGAGCAGGCAAAGACGGGAATACTGGAATGCAGACACCTTAGAGAAATTCATCAGGCCAAACTGGCACATCCCTACACTTAGTGTGCCATGGATTTTGTAGAGAATTAAGAGAATTTTTTTCCTTGGTGAGAATAATTTTGGCACAAATACAGTAGAGAAACTGAATGTTTTTTTAGTCTCTCCAGCTTAGTACCTAAGCTTTGATGCAGATTTAATAGGAAAAATCAACCTCTGCTGGAACAGCAAGCAAAAAAGAAAAGTGTTGGTTTATTGTGGTTCTCCTTGGCTGTGTGTTGTGTGTAAGAGCAGAGGAAGGGACAGGAATCATCTGCCCAGCTCTGCAGTGCACATGTGCTGCTGTGTGCTGGGGCAGGAATCCCTTCTGTGTGCTGCAGACAGAGGGACAGTGAGGATGGACAGGAATCCTGGGTGTGCAGACCACACGCACGCACGGTGTGGACAGACAGGAATGTGATGTCTGTGTGTTTGTGTGCCTCTTGAGGCAGGGCACTTCTAGGTGGATGTCAAAGCTAATAATTGGCCATACAGAAAAAATTCTTAACTTCTATTTAGTTTGGGGTAGCAAAGCTCTGGTGGTTGTCAAAGGAAATGCCCTTTCAACTCTTCCCTCAAGCAGTTACCATGCAGGATTTTGATGGATTCAAAGATGAAAGCAAGGCACAAAAAGAATAATACTGGGTTTCTTTTTCTTTTATATGCAACAGCTTTTAAAATTAATTTCAGAACGAGCACAAATAGTCTTGAGGTTTCGTCGTGTGTGTTTTTTTAAAGTTGCTATCAACACTGTTTATATCATGTAGACACAGATCCATTCATGTATACACCCAGAGCTGGGTTCTGGGCAGTCACAGACAGTCTGTGCTGAGATGATACTGAGCAGCTCACATCACTTTAGCATCTAGGAATTTGTATCTGTACATAACTCCTTTTTTTGCTAAAAGCAGCATGTATGGACGGGAGGGGGTTTGCTATTAACAACTCTTTGAAGCTGCAGGCAAATGCAGTCGAAGTGGTGAGTCACAGAACAATAAAAATATGTAACAATAAAAGGTCTGTGGTCAAAATACTGGCATATACTTTCCAAAATTAAAATTTGCTGGATAAAAGAATGCTTTTGCTATATTTATTGTAACAACACAGTCACAATACACAAAGATTGGAAGATTTCCAGATCACTTCAGCCAGGAAAGGTGTATGTAGATACACATGAGCAGATGGCCTACAAATTATTTTGTTGAGCCAGGGGATCATGACTAGCTTTTAAGATTTTGCAGTGGGATGCATCTTGTATGTAAATTCCTATATGAGACTTTGCCAGTCAGGGTTCATAGATACCACTGGACTGAGAAACCTTCTTGTTTCAGAGCAGGAGAAAGACTGAGACAAAAGCAGAGTAACTGAAGTGGTTGTCTTATTCAGCTTTGTGAAGCTGAGCATATGCAAGTGGATTTATTTTGGAAAGGAGAACCAAATAGAATAACAAAGGAAAGGGGGACAGAGTAAGGTAGTTGAGGGTAAGATGAGCAGGGTGTGGAGTGAAGCAGAAGTGAAAAGGGAAGGAGAAATTTCAGGCAAATAGTCACAACAAAACAGGAGTCCCATCAATGATGTCAAGCAATGTTTGTTCCTTATTTGATAGCAATATTGGCCTGTTCTGTAGGAGATAACATAGGTAATTTAGGAGATTTGCCTTCAGATTTCATACAGATTTTGTGAGACTAACCTTACCTGTAGTGTTCACTGCTAATGCTTAAATTGTACGAGTTAAAAGTAACCACAAGATCAATGAAATATTGATATGTATTTGAACCTTAGCATAACCTGAAATTACCTTTTAGATTTTGCTTTGTAAAAGATGTTACCAACCTATCAAAGTTTTTAGGAAGAGTTTATGCTCCAAAGAACATTGCAACTTGTTTCTCTCATCCTTTTTTGTCTTTGCTTTTCTATTATTCTGTAAAACATAAAATTAAATTTTTAGTTTGGACCCACAAATACACAGTGAGAAGGGGAAAATTAGCAAGGGGGAAAAGTACAATCATAAGTTTTCAACAGTTTGATTAATGAGGACTGTGGCAAAGACTGGTATTTCCTTTTGTGTTGCTATAGAAGTAGCATTTCACTTTCTTCTTTAAAATGAGTTGTCTTTGGTAGTTAGTATCAAAGGAGATGAAAGAGACAATAAACTGTATCTATTAAACATTCAGCAGACACATGAGCTGATCATGAGAGGCTTGCTTGCTGCTGAGCACTTGAGAACTTGTAGCAGGTCAGTCTCCCAGAATCCAAAAGAAAGGCATGTACCAAAAAAATTCCACTTCTGTGTAGCATTTAGTGCAAGGATATCTTGAGAGTCTACATCCAGACTCTTACAGTTCCAACAAAATGTGTTAGTTTGGACTCCATAGAAGAAGAAAAGCTTGAATGACAGTGCCATCCATCTGCTTAGCTGAGCTGTAGTTCCTGCCCAGTAACTTTTCAATTTATTGACCATTTCCAACCAAATTGTACAGAGGAAGAGAAGTCTCAAAGATTTTGTAGATTTATAGGAGCTTAATTAACATGCTCAGCTGGGTAGAGGCAAAAAGAGCCCAAAGTGGAGCTCCCACACAGGGGAAGGCAAGGAGAATTGAGCTGTGCTGTATTTTGTTTGGCTCTAGCACACACATATGGCTGGCCATTCAGACTTTCACTCTGGTCCCAGCTGAATCTTGCCTGGAGACACCATGGGGGAGGCAGGCTGCAGAAAGAGATTGTTACAAGGGGTTGAAGGCCATGCTTAGAAGATGGAGAACACAAATCCAAAGCACTCAGATCTCATCAGTCAGTATAGAAGGGTAGTAAAGTGGACTCATGTGCTCTTCAAGGGAAGCCATGCTGTCTGCAGAAGAAATTGCTTCTTTACTCATTAAAGAAGCAGTGAAGACCTCACAATAGTCCAAGAGTGGATGTAGCAGCATAATTACCCCAAAAAAACCCAGTTGTTAAGCTAATTTAAATCAATTAGTCTTTTCCCTTTTAAGGATGTGTGGCAGCAAAAGATATTGATCTTATATTCTCTTCTGCAGCAAGACCCTTCTCTTCCATGGTGTGGAATCAGGATGAGATTTGCCCTAACAAACTGCATCACAGGGCAGGCTCATAACCCCCAAAAAATACCTGCTTATTTTAAACCTAGAGGTTTCATCTGCTCAATACTGGAATGTGAACATAACCAGTTCTCATACTTTACCTTAGGAATTAAAATAGCAGCTCATTTTGTTTGGGTGAGAGATCCAGGATTCTTTGGGGATGCTGTTGTGGGTTACCATTTGTCCTGCTGATGCTGCCTAAATGTAGTTTCTTGATGCATAGCCCACCCATTCTCTAAAAATCAGTTTTACTGTATGGTTGTAAATGTCCTCAGCCTGCAGCACTCCCTCAGACATCTTTGAGATACAGGAAGACACACCTTAGTGATATTTCTGCCTAAGACCTTTACATGCAGTGGAGAGATGCCAAAGAAGTAACATACTTGGCTTGCTCCTGAGTAGTTAACCATGAGACGAGGTATTTTTGTATTTTTAGTTCCCTTTCAAACCTCTAACTGGGCAGGTTCCAGCTTTTATGGAACAGGTAATTGAGAAAGGCAGTTCTATTACCACTGATCTTAAACACATCCTGAGGTATCTCTAAAAAGACTAAAAGAGAGCTAAAGAAACATATATTATAATGATTGTATGGTATAGCACAAAAAAGAATCCCAAATACAGATCTGATTTGGATTTTTTTGTGTGTCACTGGTTTTCTTCATGCAGGAATCAGAGCAATAGATTTCAGTAAACTTTGTCACTGGGCAATTCCCTGGTTTCATAGTTTGTCCATCTCCTAAGAAGCTAAGTCCCAAGAGACACATTCCTGTACAGGGAAAATTTCAGTTCCAAGTTTATTTTTAATCCCATCCACATATGTCTACAGATGTCAGGTCTCACAGAGCATGCCCTATCTAGATGATCTGCCTCCCTTAGTTTAGTTCAAAGGCTTGTAGAGTATGAATTCTTCAGGATGAAGCTTCTCAGTAATTATCACATGTGGGGAGCTGAAGAGGAAAATGACATCTTTAGACACAGAAATTAGCTGGACTGATAAAGTCACTTTATAAGGTAATACTGTTGGAACATTGCCAGCAGCCAATGCAGAAGGCAGCATCTCAGGTAGAGCTGTGTTAAATCCTGCAGGCTTTGACAAACCCCAGCAGCTGCACAGGCTCTTTGCTGGGCTCACAAAAACACAGGCTCCAGCATGTGCAGAAATAGCAATGTGTAGTAACAGGAATGGGTTTCATGTCTGTGCAGTTGAAATTTGTGCTGGTTTGCTGCTAATAGAGAAATCTCAGTCGCTAATCTTAAACACAGCCAAAAGGAAAGCCAGACCTAACTAATAATGTGTCTTTTAAACTTTACAAAGAAAGATGGCAACTCAGTGTGTGCCATCTCTTTATAATTTGAGAAATGTCTCCCTATTCATAAAATATGAGTGGGAAGGGGGCACAGAGTTAAATACTTAAACAATCTTTCTGAGTCCTAATGCTCTAGGTAAGTATAGACTCAAGGTAGTATATTTAGGGTAGGTATAGACTCAAGGTAGTATATTTAAGGTAGGTGTAGGTAAACTCAAGGCAAGCCATCATATTCAAATAACAGGCAATATCAGGGATTATTCTTTCTCTGTTTTTCACAGCCAGATTCCAGCAGGGAGCTGGTTGGACATTAACAGGGATTATGGCTCACTGCAGGTTTTTAACAAGTAGAAAAGAACCATCTGAAAGCCTTCACCAGTGCATAATTCTCAGAGATAGTGAATTTGGCCCACACTTTGTAAGAACAACCGCCTGAGTTTTTCCATTCTATTTCTATGTTATTAGTGACAAAAATGTTCCTGAACTGTTGCTTTTGCATGTGCTTCCAGTGCAACATTATAACTCCTTTAATGTACTAACACACTGCCTCCCCCACATACTCATTTGTCACAAATACAGTCATTATATTAATATTTACTTGATGTGGGGTTTTTTAAACTCTGCATTAGAGGAATAATAAAGCTTGTTTAGACTGGTTAGCAAAACCAAAATTACCCCACGCAAATATTCTACAAAAACTGAGAAAGGAGCCACCGATGTCATCGTTTGTGCTGTGTTTCGTGGTGGAGGAGCAGACTTGATGCAAACTCTGCAGTTACTGCAATGAGCACATGAAGCAGACTGGACTAACAGAGAGAATGCCCAGCTCATGAGCTGTTTCTTAGAGAGCTTCTCTAGAGATACAGAAATGTGTGATCCCCATGAATAAAACATGGTTCCAAAAGCTTTCCAGGCTAATGGTTACCAGAGCACTAGCTGTCCTGCAGAAATGCTTAAGAAAGGTATGTACTCTCATTAGAACACACAACTTCGTGCAGGCTTTCAAATGAAAACATTCTGTAAAATATATTATAAACAATGTCTGTAGTTATATCTGTGGCTTTCAAATTTATGGGTGGGATTCCACAATAAAGAGTTTGTCAGATCTGGGCAGCACTCCTCTAGGCTTTACCAGCTGGAGTGCAGAGTATGTCTCTGACTTTCCCCTAAACTTTGTGGATCAGCATCAGTTCTGGTTTTTCTCATGTAATAATTTAAGTGTGATAAAATCTATTAATTTGGTCTTTAGTGTTGAGGGGCACAAGCAAGCTACCAGTGTGGCCTGCAGTGAACATCAGTGAACACAAAAAAATGTACTTTTAGGAAACTACAGGTGAGAGAGTGCTTTGAAGCAGTGCTTCCATGAATGAGGAACTGAATGATTGGCTACAGTTTTGGCAAGTAAAATAGTATACATGTGCAGTTTGCAATGACAGTTTTCAGATGTTGGTTATGTTAGTTTAACCATGGTAATTTCCTTGTTTACCCAAACATTTAGTGATTATAGAATACAGGCAGAAGTGAACCCAGGGAAAGAAAAAAAAAGTAATGAAAATACAGTGAAATCATGGCAGGGCCATGAAACAACCAAAGAGAGCATGTTTAAAGAAGTTCTGATGCTGATCATTCACATTCATGATTAAACCAGATTTATCTCATGTTTTCTCCTGGTGCTTTTTTCTTTTACTGTAACTGCCTGCTGCAGCAAGGGCTAGGGAAGAAGAAAGACTCAAATAATGGCAGGAAGTAAAAAAGGCTATCAAAGAGGCAAAAGGAAAATTGCAGAAATTCTGGGGTGCAAAAAGGGAGGGGTGGGCGAGATCTGATATTTCTAAAGTAAAGTCTAATATATGAGCTGGGGAAGTTGAGTTTTTTTAGATGCAGTAGACTTGCAAATGTTGTGTTTTAGACCTGCAGTTCACAGACTCTGGTCTGCAGAGCCAAGGCCTCCACAGTCATTCCTGGCTTTCAGCTAGGAGCTGGAGAGCGTGTGCTGGCTCTTGAGTAATTTAGAGAATTTACACCAGTGTGAAGGGTTTGGGACTGTTCTTTGTATGGTGACTATTGGCAGAAGAGAAGAGCATTGTTAAGGGCTGTGGGGGCTTTGGGGAAGGTGTCATTGGAGGGCCAGGAGTAATTTTATGAAATCTGTCCAAAAAAAAGTGAAATGAAGGTACCTTCTGGAAAAAAATCGTGAAGCCTATTGGGTTGTGGTGTTTGGTCCAGTTTTCTTCATTCCAGCATTTTTTCTGCACATGCCTGAAGAGCATACCTGTCAGGGCACATGGTATTTTTTATAAGCAAAATTTGAACCTGACATCCAGTTCCTATCACTGCTAGCTCTGCTTGCTGCTCTGGAGGTTTTAGACAAAAGCACTCCTGACACAACTGATTTGTCTGCACTGCTCATTTATTTTCTCACAGGACCCTGTGGTTAAACCACTTTGTTGTTCATACTTTTTACAGTGATGTAGAAATGCTTGCCCTAGGATCTGAGCCATAACCTCATGAGGTGGGAGAGGATTGTATAATAGCACCATGACAAACCAGCTCAGGACTGCAGGATGTTGGAGTGGTTCCCCACAGAAAAGTAAACGGTTTGTTTTTACATCATTACAACAGCCATTTGGTCTAGAAATTTCCATCCTTTTGGACATTTTTTTTTCCTGTGGAGGAGTGATAGGAGAAAAACTCAGTTAATGTATTTACAGTTATTATTAAATTTTTAAAGTAGAAGTTTGTCATTAGTAGTCCAGTCTTAAGCAGAAGCTTTTTATTTCTAAGTTTTACATTAAAATAATTGTGAAAATATTATAATATGATATATTTTATTTGCAACACTGCTTGGGCTTTAAACTTTGGAAAATAATTCTTAGTGGTATCTATCAGGAAATAAGCTGCTTTTCTTCCATCTTTTGATTTTTGCCTAATTCCAATCCAATATATATGCACAAATTAGTCCCTTTAGTGGAATCTTTAATGGAATTACATTAATTAGCTCCTTTAATGGAATCCCAATACTAATTTTGACATTTTCTTTCCAAGACTTGCCACAAACACTCACACTTAAATGAGCAGCAGCTGCAGTGGGAGGTCAGGTTGAATTAAAGGAGGAACATAGAAAATGTCCTTCTAGGTGAACTGATCCCTTGTCACCATCAGGACACTGCAGAGATTGTTCTGGGTTTAAATGTTAAGGGCTCTAATGGAGCTAAGGAACTAAACCATATTTGGCAAGTGGGAGGAATTTTGGAACTTATCTCCCTCTTCTTCTGAAAAGTTGAGCTTTGAAACTCTGAAATGATCTGATGAAAATTCCAAATAATAAGAATTGCAGCATATTTTAGGTTGGAGTAGACCTCTGTGTCTAGCCACCTGCTGAGAGCATCACTAATTAGATGTTCAAGGCCTTGTCCAGCTGCATTTTCAGTATCTTCAAGGATGGAGATGACACTCCATGCTGTCTCTGTTCTTGCATTTGATGCACCTCATTATGAAAAGAATTTTCCTGATCTCTAATCAGAATTTTCTCTGTTCCATTTTACATCTGTCCTTTCCTGACCTATCCCTCCAGTGGGTTCATGTCCTCTATTTTCTCCTATCAAGTAATCTTAAAAAAGCCTCCTCTTTTTCAGGCTAAAGCAGCCCAATTCCATCAGCCACTTCTCAATACCTGCTGCCAAGTATTAATAGTAGGTTCTACTCCAATTTAAGTGACAGAAGCACACAACCTCTTCAATTTTACTTCAGAATTCTCTCTGAGGGTCTCTGTGCTTTTTGCTGACCAGACCCAGCCCAGAGGGAGGTGTGTGAATTCCCTGAGGCCTGGCTAAGGGACATCACCAAGAAACTTCCCAGCCTGGTGCAGCCCACTCATTGTTACCCTCTTTTGGTTTTCTGAGTGGGCAGCAACAAAGTCCCAGCAAAAAGGAAAAGGACAATGAGGAAGGGCCCCAGAACCTTGGGAAAACTGGCCAAGGGATCTGGAACACACATTTAGTTCTCTTCTGTGCTGCCAGTTGTAGGGAATGATGGAGCAAGAAACGGGAAAGCCATGCAGATGCACACCTGGCTTTGAGAGTGGTGTAAACAGCAGCATTTTGTGGTTTTTGACCATGGGTAAAAATTTATACAACTCTGAGCTTGCTGGCAGCAAATGGGGTCCACCTGCACCAGAAGGGAAAAGGGATCTTAGCTCAGAACTCAGCAGGGCTCACTGAGAGGGCTTTAAACTACATTTGAAGTGGGATGGAGGCATAGCCAGGCTTGACAGAGATAATGTGTGGGGCCAGCCTGCTGGAAAGCAGCTCTGAGGAGAAGGCTCTGGGGGTCCTGGTGGACAACAAGCTGTCCATGAGCCAGCAGTGTGTCCTGGAAGCCAGGAAGGCCAGGGGTATCCTGGGGTACATCAGGAAGAGCACTGCCAGCATGGGGGTGATCCTTCTCCTCTAGTGAGGCCGCACCTGGAGTGCTGTGTCCTGTTCTGGGCTCCTCAGGACAAGAGGGACACAGAGCTCCTGGAGTGGGTCCTGTGGAGAGTGGCAAAGACAATGAAAGGATGGAGCATCTCCCTTGCAAGGACAGGCTGAGGGAGCTGGGCCTGATCAGCTTCAAGAGGAGACAAATGAGAGGGGATGTTAACAATGTCTGTCAGTGTCTGCACGGAGGGGTCAGGGGATGGACCAAGCTCTTCTGGTGGTGCTGAGCAATAGGACAAGAGGCCATGGGCAGAATCTGATGCACAGAAGCTCCACCTGAACATGGGGAAGAACTTGTTTACTGTGCAGGTGACCAAGCCCTGGAACAGATTGTCCATAGGGGGTGTGGAGTCTCCCTCACCCTCTGGAGTTAATCCTATGCCACGTGCTCTGCTTGAGCAGGGAGGTGGGAGCAGATGACCCACTGTGGTCCCTTCCAGCCTGACTCAGGCTGTGATTCTCTGCAATGTTTATATTCTTCTCTACCTGTACCAGCTAACATTGTTTGTTTGGTTTGTTTTGTTGTTTTGGGTTTTTTTCACATAATATAAAACATGCTGCCTCTATCTGAGAAGGGCTACGTTTTCTCTCAGGAAAGTTAATGTGCTGTACCAGCATTCTGCTAAACGTCTGGGTTTCAATAGCTTTTCTTCACACACACACACTCTGAAAGTCATGTAAGAATTTATTATTTATTATCAAAACAGTAAATTTCCCAGGAGATGTGAAATTGTTTAGAATCAATTGTTCTCATTGCAAAGAAGAAACTGTTGAAGAGGCAACCTTAAATATAATAAAATAATCAATATTAAGAAAGTGCCTTTACAATAAACTGGTTGTTTAAGGATTAATGTAGTATGTTTCAAGTAGTGATTTATGATGAAGAGTCAGACTTGGAATTCAGAACTTGCTTGACAAAGCAGAGCAAACAATATGAAAATTTTGCATGATGAAATTGCTTATTGCTTAAGCTCAATTTACTATTAGCTTTTGTTAAATTATTCCAAAATAAAATCAAATCCAGATTCGAACCCTGGACCTTCTCTCATGATCTGAATAGAGAGAAGTAGAATCTGCATTCTCTAACTTCGAGATGCTCATTAAACTTAGAGTTTTCAGTGAGAAACCATGGAGTTATGAAGGGATTGAATCCGCAGCTGGCATTTCTGTCAGCTTTGAGCTTTCATTTGAGACATTTCATTTCAGTGCATGTCTGATGATTTCATATGTCTAGCTGTAGATAATTTGCTCTGTATCATATCCAGTGTAGGTCAGGGTAGCCTTTTGATTTCCTTAGAATACTAAATTTCCCAAAGCTCAAAGTGGGGCTCTTTGTGCTTTCTAAGCTGGGAGCAGAAATTATTTGTGTTTGTAGGTGTTTGGGGACCTCATTTCAGGGTAGTCTGTTAAAAGGGTTTTTCTAACTAACATTCTCCTTTGCAGACACAGCCAGGTAATGTATTTTAATGTTCTTTGCAATTGCTCACCTAGAATGGTATTGTTAAGTTCCATTTATTCTTACACAGTTTATTTTCTACAGTGTGTTTTCAAAATCCTGTCTCTTCTGGAACTGGAAATTTCCTAAGAAGTTGAAGAAAAACAAAAGAACTTGTTTCATACTTTGCTAATTCTTTACTTGACTGTGTCCAGGTTTTAATTTTAGAAGCCTTCATTATGACAGTTTTTCTTCCATAATATCTATTTATTAACTTTTTCATTTCATCACAGGATGGCTTTTGTATAATTAACATTTTTCTGACCAGTCTCAAAATTTTTTTGTTCTTTGATATATCAGTTGAAAACTGATTTGCATCTTGAAACTGGATGGACTTCTTAAGTAAAAACCTATTTTCAGCTTGTGCACTTTTTGGTTTTTAAAACTGACTGCTTTCTGAGGGCTTCATTGGGGGTTTTTTAATTGACTTAGGGACACCTAACTCATGTTTTCATTGAATTATTCTCCAAGTTGGTGTCTGAATCTTAATCCCAAGAATCTCTAAGAAGAAATTAATTTCTTGTACAGCACAAGTTTTAGTAGGTACAAGTCAGATGATCCACCTACTTGCACAGCTAATTTATCCTTAAAGGGAACAGGTTGGAATGTGTCTCCATCCACAGTTTTTACCAGTTTTCTGTGGCAATACCAACTGATGTCTAGGCATGTGTCTTGTTTTTGCCCGTGTATGGATTTTGGATGTGCACTTGTATAAATGCCCTGTTCCCTTTAGTCCCCTTGATAACATTTGAGGGTAGACTGAGATTCTTTCCTCTTGCTTTTTTTAACAGACTCAGAACCGTATGAAGCTGATGGCTGACAACTATGAGGATGACCACCTCAAATCCTCATCCCATTCCAACCAAACCAACCACAAGCCCTCCCCTGACCAGGTAATGTCTCTGTCTTTTTTGTTTTTAAAGTCATTTTTACTGTGGGGGCTGATGATTTGGTGTCATAAGTAGTTTTTCCTGATATGCTTGCAAAAGTAGCATTCCAGAATGCAGTTATAAACCAGAACTGGGTGTTGCTGTTGTGTTGGCTTTGTGCAAAACTCCTGAATGAACAATTCCTGGTACCAAGCTGTTGTTAGGTGGATGGAGAGGAGGAGGTACATTGAAAAGGAACAAAAAGGAACAAAAACTTTACTCTCCTAAAATGCGAGACTCGAGTCCTGTATGACATATTCAGATTTTAGTAGCTCAGGTTTACTGCTTGAGTGTGTGGAGTGTCCAGGACTGTTTCTTGTCTTCAGTAGCAGGAAATCCTGCTCCAGGATCAGCTTTCTGATCTATGGATTGCATACAAGCAGTTCTCTCCATTTCCCACGAGGAAATCCCAGCCCTGGTGCCAAATGAGCACAGACTGCTCCCTCACAAACTCAATGGGCCATGAACTGAAGGAAAATCAATTTACCATCTCCAAAGCAGTGAGGAGCCTCCTGTGGCATTTACAAAGCACAGGAGCCGTGTGCTTGATAACTATCAGAGAGATTAACCATCCCTTGGGTAGCACAGAAAATGCCAACATAATTGCACATCCCATGTTGTAATCTCATCCACTGCAGTTTAATTAAAATATTAGCCATCATTAATCACTGCCTCAACAGAGGGAAGGAATGCTTCTCTTTGCCCTCTGACTCATGTAGAAATTGGTGAGATATGAAGGGAAGCATATCTCTCTAGACCTTTAAGTGCCAACTTAGTGATACACTGAAATAATGAGTAAGGTACAAGAGGAAAATGGCAAAAGCCAATTACTTATTCACCCTGCAAAAATAGATCTTGAAAAATCTTCTTTCGTGTCTGCATCAGCAAACAAGAAGGAGTATATACTATCAAACAAACAGAAAAACTCTGATTTCCAAGGGAACTTCTCTTTGTATCTTAACTTAATACCTTCCTCGACTCTATGTTGACTGGCTTGAATTTTCTGCAGTTTTTTGAAAATGTTGGTATTTCACTCTCCTTCTTCAGGAGAGTGAAATTGTTAATACTGAAAATTAAATGGATTTCCTAATCTTAATTTGGTACAAATGTTAGAAAATGTGTTGTTTCTGCTGAAAGTCTACAGAGAGCTGAAGCCATTTCCAGCGTGTAACTTTAGTACATGCTTGTAAATAAAGGCAGTGTAGCATCCACAGATGAAATAAAATTTAGACATTTACAGAAATTCTTGCAAAGACCTCACAGGGAAGGGCAATAGGGAAGAGAGGGGGTGGGAGGAGGCTCTGATTGCACTTCCCTTTGCAAAGGGGCATTTTGAAAGCTGACAAAGCCTCCAAGGTCAGGATACTGCATAAGGAATAGAAACGCTTTGTACTACTGTTTGTACTTCATGTGCTTTAAATACTAACCAACTCTTTGTTTCATTCCCATGCTGCTCTGGGGCTTTCCTGTGCACCTCTAGGATGAGGAGGAGGGTATTTGGGCATAACCAGTCAGATGCTCTTAGCTCAGCCATTTTGTTCAGAACGGTGAGAACCAACCTCTCCTGCCAACAGAAAAGTTTCCAACAGTCACTCCCACCCCTCACTGCTGTGCTTTGTCAAACCTGGCTCTGCTCCCTCCCCTTGCTTCCATGTCCCTGCATGAGGGTGTTTCTTGTGTGTTTATGTGCAGTTTGTGATTTTCTTCTTCCAGTCATCCTCTCCTTGTTTCACCATGTTGTGGGGAGAACTTCCCAGGGCATGTAATTGAGTTTCTGTGCAAGTACGAAAGAGCAGGAAATGTCTTTCATGTCATTTATCATTGACTTCATGGAGGAAATGTTTTCAGTGGGATTCTTTTTCAAAGCAGTTTGCGCCCTAGCCAAACCTATGTGTGCTTTTTCAATTCTGGTTTGTAAAGAATGTGCTCCAGGATAATGTTCCTCCTGAAGATAATGTTCCTTCTGAAGGTTTGGGGCATGTTGAGATCTGCTGCAGAGATTGCTGCCATGCACGCTGACCTAACTAGTCACAGATATTTATCAACTCACAGCACAGGATTCTCTAGATGGACTAGGAGTATGGATTGTCTATAAATGTGAAGGCAAAGAGGAATGTCCCCTTAACCTTCCTCTCTCCCTTCCGTCTCCCTCATTCTTTCAAAACAGTGGGCGAGAAATTAGGAGCTGTTTTTCATTTAAAGTACATTTTGTTTCTCTCTGTCCATGTCCACAATTTTTTCTTTTGTGCTGTCAAATTGTCCTCACAATGCCCATTTCCAAAAGGGAAGACAGTACAGAGGACAGAGCCTGCTCCTCAAGCCTGTTCTTTAGCAAAAAAACCTCTTACTGGCCAGGAGTCAAGTACTGATTATCACCCTACAGTACACAGCATTCATTTATGCCTTAGAGTATCAGTTTTAAAGCAGAATATGTTTCTCTGAAGCACTTGAAGTATTTTAAAGGACTGATGACAGTATTTTTAAAACCTATATGAAACTTTTTCCTTCTTCACTTATCCTTTTAAGAAAAAAAATACATCAGTTTCTGTGCACTTTTTTCTAAGAATTTGGTTTTTTCATTTCAGTTATTTGAAAGAAAGCTGAAAATTTCTGTGGAAATCTTGGACCCTTGCATTTCTGAAAATTATTGCTTTGTGTTAGATTTGTAAAACATTCATGAGAGAATAAGGCACTCTCATCTCTTGCACTTGTTCAATTAACTACAGACTTACAGTCTGTCTGTCTGTATAGATCAAATCCCTCTTTTCAAGCCAACCATCTGAAAAATTTAATCCAACTGTGGCAGTGGCAAACTTGAATTTCATGCCTTGGGGTTTGAGCTGAGAAAATCTCTTTAGTGGACAAATTGATAAAGTGCTTCATTAATTTGCACTCGCTGTTGATTTCACATTCTTTTTGAATCACCGCTCCTGCAATGGTTGTGCGCTCGTGTGTGTTGTTAAAAGTTTTAGAGATGATGCTTGTAAAGATCAGCTGAAGCACAGAAATTAAACAGGGGAGAGCAGGTAAGTAAATGATGAAAAGGAAGAGGACACTCACTATGAAGGTAGGAATCATTCTGATTTTCCTTCTGGAGCAAGCATGGAGTTTGTGTAGAAAACACTGAGAAAGATTTCTTCTCTTTCCTCTCCCGTGTGCTGATGCATTTAAGAATGCAACTGTGCTAAGAGCATGGTTTTTCATAGTTTTCTGAATTAATGGGTGGTTGACATTAAAAACACCTTATGTCTCCAGTTTGAGGCACTTTCCTCAGGAAAGCTGTTGCAGAGTATCCCAATCAAAATAATGAATCAGCCAGCAGCCTTGCCTTCCCCTCATCTCATCAGAGAAACTTGTCAGCCTTGACATTGTCATGCATACATCAGCAGGGAAGGTATAAAGGTGATGGATGCTTCCCAAGCCAGTTATTCCCAACAGAGTACATGTTTTTACTGTGATATTCCATGTTCATTAAAAAAAAAAAAGTCCTTATTCTCTTTGTAAAAGCTAAGATGATGTAAGTTACAGAGTCCCTAACCTCCATGTGTTAAATTAAATTTATGTATTACAATGATAAAGTGTAATTAATAGCACAGGACTTGGCAATAAGTTTGTTTTTTAAAGTTCCTTCAGGTCTGTGAATGCAATCACCTCTGGTCAATACTGAAGATTAAATGGAGACAAAAAGCTATGTACAATAGTTAACTACATTCTTTTATTTTTATGGTTTAGGTCTTAAGGCTTTTCCCCTCCAGCATTCTGGAATTGACTGAATTTAATATTTAATTATGCCAAGTCTGTACATGACAGCGTTATCAGATAGAGCTCCCCTGAAATGGATCACTGTTCATAAACATCTGCACCCTCCCTGTAATTTCTGAGGATGGTAGTTTACATTTCAGTTTATAGTTCAATGTAAATACCATCTTTCATCCTGAAATAGTTTTTCCTAGCATTTTTCCCTCAGCTCGTTTCCTTGCTGTGTGAATTTCTTATGACTCCTTTTATTCCCCAGATGGAGCTCTATCCTCCTCTGCATCCCAGTCAATTCCAGTGTGATTTAACACAAAGATGCTCTTTGGTCTTTCTCAAATGCTAAACTGCTCTGGGCAATGGTTTAATTAGTTATCACTCACTTTTATCAAGAATAATATGCATTTACACCATAGGAGATCTAATATACATGCAAAAGGATAGGTGTATATGTGGGTGTTTATTCTTGTAAATCTGTGCCAGGTGTGTGCCACGTGAGGGAAGTAAAGCAAAGCTTCCATGCAGAGATTTCCCAAGCTGCTCAGTTCGTCCAGTTGTCTTGTGAAGCACAGCTGTGCTACCTAAAATGGGAGAAAATGTGGGTGTGGCTCAGAAATCTGCTTCATCCACTCATCCATTCATTAATTGAAAATTTTTATTAGGCTTATTAGAGCAACAGTGGAATGGTCAAAGAGCTAGCATGGAACTGGAGTGCATAAAAATGGGGATGTTTCAAGACAATGAAAATATTGGCAATTCCTATTACCCTAAAAATATTGTAAGACAAAAAGGCTCTTTGTGACATTTTTCTTCAGTACTTGAGTTTGACAGATTTAACTCAGAACCACTGAGTAATGTGAGTTGAGTACTGAAGGCACTCACAAAATTTAACACTTCAGATTTCAGAGGTGTTGTCTGTGGTGGGAAGAGGGGATAAGTCATTACAGAAAAATATTTGGCTCATCTCAAGGCTTAATGTAATCTTTGCCAGAGCAGACAAACTACTGGAAGTTTTCATTGGGATCACTACAACACTAAAAATGTCTATACTTTGGGAAGTTTGAGGAGAAAATTGAAATTTTTTTTTCCACATTATTTGATTCTGATTTCTTTTAGTGAAAAAATATAGTTCTTCATGGTGAGTTCCATATTTAAATTATACAGGCATTCATTCACTACATAAATGTGAGCTTCTCTCCACAGTCCACATTTTGTGCAGAACTGCTTGTCCTGCTGTCACACTTTTGAGGTTCTCAGTATTGTCACTCACTACACTGTGACCTCATAAGCCTTTTGACTAGATTTATTTTCAGTCTGGTCTTTTTAATTGTTAGATCATGCAAAATGGTCAGAACCACCAGGCCTTCATGCCTGACTCATATTACATTGTAATTTACTGGACACAATACCAGACCACGATTCAGAAGATAAATTCTTTCCTGGCATCTTCTCCAACCACTCACTTGTTCTCTTCCTCCCTGTCTCAAATTCTCTATTTGTAAAATGAGCTGAAGTTTTTGTAAAAGTGCAAGTTCTGCTTGGGAAAAGTGCTGTATAAGTGCTAGGTACTATTACTGTGTGATATTTGGAAATTGTCTTATTAAAGTGATATGATGGTGATTCTAATACCTCATTTTGAAATTGTTCCTGAAATTGTGGTATATTTGTATTTGACTCTATTACTACATCTTTTTTTTTTTCCAAGATCCTATTCCTTCCCAAGAAAAGGGAAAATAACCCATATTTTCAAGGTGTTGCCATTCCAGCATGCTGGACAAAGTTCTTTAGACCACTGTCTCTTGTTCCTTACTGTCATCTCTTGTCTTCTGAAGAATCATTTCTTCCCCTCTCTAAAAATGTACAAACTGGTTGTGGTGCAGTATAATAATGATATTATTACAATTCTTCGTCCAGGTCTGTAAAAGCATTGCCAAAGTGTCTTGTGCTTGCCTTGGAGACATACCCTGTGCAAAATTTGAAGGCAGCTACATGAGATAATCTTGCAGTGCTTAAACATGTCCTGACAGAGAGAGAGAGATTATCATATTTGTTTTGTCATATTGGTGACCATCAGGGTTCTTCACTCCCCCTTTTTGGATGGGCAACCTTTTAGTAAGAACCCTAATGTGATGAACTCAAATAACATGATGTAACTAATTTATCCTTAGGAGAGTTAGAGAAGAATGCTTTCCTTGAGACAAAGTCAGCTTCCACTCCTGGTCCTTTTCTTCTTTTGGAGAACAAGTCTTCTGCTAGCTTTTTTTTTTTTAAACCAATTATTTTGCTGTTAATAACTAATTTCTGTTAGAAGAATGTATTCTCTGTCCAAGAATGTTACATCTATGAGCACAAAAGAACTGATCTTGATACACTGTTCATCTTCTTTCTGATCCCAGAATGATAAAACTAAGATTTCCAGATGGAATTTTGTAATCTGCAGCTCTGGGATGAATTAAACACTCACAACAGAGGTGCAACTGGACTGTATCACTGTCTTCCTATTATTCTTACAGATCAAAGAAGAACACAAGTAGATACTTACAGTCTAAAACATTCAAAACAGATGGCTGGCTTCTTTTTGTAGAGATTTGTGCTTTTCAGCAAAACAATTGCAGAAAGGCCATCATTCATTTCTGCCAGATGAGATTATGCCAGGTCTGTGTCTTATTTTCTCTTTTGATTTGCAGCTGAACATAATCTTCTACTGGTGGCTTGGTCTTTGTAGCAAGTAGGAATTCTGCACTCGGACATTCTTGTTTCTGGCCACTTCCAGGAGAGTTGTTCCTTGCAGTTTGTGTGATATTCTCTACTGTCTCCCAGTGATTCTGAGCTCTGGCACTCCTAGACAGGACACTCAGAGACACAGGACAAGCAGCTGCAGCCAAACCCTTTCAGTTGTCATTTAGGAGGAAAGAAACTGAGGGAGAGGGGAGATAAACAATGTCAGAAAAAGAATCAAGCCCAAACCTGCTTTCCAGTGTATTAACTATGAAAATAAGCTCCAGAGAATAGTAACTCAAATAAAAACTGTAAGGGCATATAGGCAATCTAGGCATTGCATTTTCCTGGTTGGTAAAGTTCATAATGACTGATGGACATGTCAGGATTTACAGTTCCATCTCACTATGGGTTCTCCAACTACATCTGGTTGTTAAAGTAACTTTTAGATAAGAACTACTGTATATACTTATAATATAGGTGTTTGTATTCATTCTGTGTTTGAATGTAGAGCAAGCAACTCCAAAAAGACTTCCTGAAGACAGATAAACCTTCCCAAGTCTTTGCTTTGAAAGTGTCTTTCAGCAAGTAGAGAGCTGCAAGAGCAGAATGAAGAGCCAGAGTTGGAGAAGGACAAGACCAAGATTCCTATCACCTGCAGACAGGGAGGTTATAGTTCATCTGAACAGGAAAAGCCCTGATTGTGTTCTCTGGTAGACTACTTAGGAAATACCTTCTGGTTTGCATTAGCAGTGGGACAGACAGCAGAGCACAGCCCTGACACATCAGCACTGCCTTGGACACGCTCTCCCAGTGCCCTGCTGCCATGCTCTGCATTCAGAGCAGTGTGAGACACTGTTTGCCTTTATCCCTTGTAACAGGGAGAAGCAATAGACAAAATACAGCCCAGCAAGAAATGGGGGTACTTGCTGCTTCACTCTTGTGTAGAGAACAAGTGCTGGAAAGCTTGGATGCACTAAAAGCAGAAGCAGGTTGTTAATACTTATTCTCAAGCTGCTCTATTTTTGTAGAGAAGGAATCAGCATAAAATCTGACTCTGTGAAAATGAATCAGATTGATTTCACAGAATCATAAAATCTGATTCTGTGAAAACAAAACTTGCCTAGTTACACCTACAAAAGTTTGGTCAGGTTTAAATGCTGTTTAAATCCACAGTGTCATGTACAAGATGCAAACAGTTGTTAAACTGTTTTTGCTTACTGCAGAACTATATTTTTTTCCTTCATGATAATTGTCAGTATCATCAGTTTGACTACCCAGTTTCGTAGCTTTCTATAATTTAATTTATTATTCAAAAATTTAATTTGGTAACTAACACAACTTACAGGGGTGAAGTGCTCAAATGAAGGAGATTTTAATAATAAAGAGGTGTGAGATGTGCACAGTGCAGTGAGTTTATTTAGGGGGTAAGAGATTGAGTGAATGCCCTTGCTTTTGAAAGGAAGGGAATAAGAAAACAGGTAAAATTCAACCTGTGTGGAAACACCACCTTCAGCTCTGCTGAGGTATCTCATTCCTGAAAGTTCATTTTCCCCTTGGTCCAGTTACAGGCCCCTCACATGAGGATTTCGGTTCTGATCTCCAGCAGTCCCTGCTGTTCCTCTCGTGGTTCCCTGCCAACTTTGCTCCACAGCCCACAGAAGTGAAAGTTGCCAGTGTCATGGAAAGCACTTCTGGATTTGTTATGTATAAAAATATTTTAGAACTACTTGCTCTTTTTGAGTGCTTTAGGAACCTTACCAACCCACTGCAATTCTCTGCCTCACCTAGATGATGGGGAAAGGATTTTATTTAAACAGAGGGAGCTTATGACAAAACTCCTTTCCCTGGTTTGTTTTTTCTATTATTTTTTCTGGTCTGGATTTTTCCCAAGGTGAAGAGGGTGAACTCTGGAAATCATTAATCCATGGGATTTGTTCATGGTGTATAAAAATTTCAAAAATCATTTGCTCTATAAAAATGATTTCCTAATTGATTCTGTCAGAAAGGAACTGAGTAAGACAGCTCTGTCAAAATAGCCAGAATCTCTTTTAGCTCCTCACATATATTGTTCCGGTTTATGGGGAGAAAATTATGAAGGTTAGAGTTAAATCTTTTTTTTTATTGTCTTTAAAACAATCTAAACAAATCTAAAGGATACTGAGCCTGTCCTTGAGCTTTTGTGTGGGGGTCTTCTGAAGAAACCAAGTATCTGTGTATCTGTGAACTGAGCTGAACTGAACTGAGGTCAAGATGTGTCTTTTTGAGAACTTTCTTCTGTTTCCATTTAAAATAATGAAGGGAAGACATCAGTGATAAATTGCTCTGAATTTGGGAAAGCTTTGCACATTCTGAGCCAAATTCATGCCTCATAAAACTCCATTGCATTCAGTGGTTACAATATTATTGTTGAACCCTTGTGTTTGTTGCCAAACAAAAACAAATGGTCTGAGCAAGAAGGGATAATTCAATTTGCCATGCAAATACTTCCAGACTGTGTCACTCACTATCTTAGTTTATTTTCATATCTCCCAGTATAAGATACTTAGCTATAAAGGCAAAATATCCCAGTCTGGCAATATCTATAATAAAACCCAGATACAGGGAGGTACACAGAGATTTGTCAGGTCCTTTTGAAATAATTGCTTTTTAACAAACATATGTGCTTACACAATCTTTGGCCCCATCTTCTCCTGTGCAGTTTGGTAGTTTGGGAAGTAGGGTTTTTTGGGTAGCATAGTTACAACTGTATGTAACAAAGTTTGAAAATAATTTTCCACACTCACATGGTAGATGTGGTTGATAGGAGATAAAGGACTACCTGCACTGTTTTTCCAAACATATTTGTAATGTCCAATCTGAAGTTTTAAGGATGTGTTTGGTGGTGCTTTGGGTTTCTGCTTGGATTTTTTTCAGAATTCCTTCTTTATTTGTGCTGTGCAGGATTTACAATGAACACTCAAGGTGTGTAGACCAGGCTGGCAAGCTTGATCATTTCTCAAATTGCTTAATTCCTTGGAAGCTTTCAGATTTATTCCACCTACACTTCTTTGTAGCACTTTAATACAAAAACACTGTCATTTTTACCTCACTTTGTTTACTTTGACCCCTGAGATTACTTGTCAGTTCCACTTTATTTTCTTCTTGATGTAGCTGTACTTCCAGGGAGGTTTTTTTTTCCTCTCAGATACTTAGAGATTTTGGGGTAAATTAAGAAAAATTACTGATTTATTTGATTGCAAAACGAAGAGCACTCACCAGCATCACTCTGCCCTTTAGGGGTCTGTAGTGGAAATGTGCAAACAAGGCACTCAGGCTAATAGGGGGATATGACAGTCATCCTGCCACTGCCAAATGTATATATGGCACTTTATATTGTCCTTGCTGTATCAAAAAATGTTATTTTCTCCCTTTTTCTTAAAGATAACTGCTGTTGATCCATGATCAACCTCCACATTTCCACATTGATGCATTATTCTTGATAAGTAAGGCAAGTTGTGTAAGGAGATAACTTTTACAAGGTCGACTGATGCAGTTGCAAAAACAGGCAGCTTTTAGGGGTGTCTGTAAGATTTTATTTCAAAATGGCAACTGCAGGTTTTTAAAGTAGAGATTTAGAAGGTATTCTCTGAAATTAGTTAAAGTGAAGTATTTGGTTCTGAAAAAGAAAAGTGGTTGCTTCCTTCAGAGAAAAAGGGATTGTTAGCAGGGAGAAAGATGACCAGGTCATTAATCCTTCTACCTGGAGAAGGCATAATTTAAAGCTAGTGATTGTGGTGAACTGCACATTGATTAAACGGACTCTTTATTCTGCAGATGTCTGTGGACATTGCTGGTTTTCTTTTCCAAATAACCACCTATGTATTTTTTGCATATTTCCAGTAGACACTGCTGTGTATATAGAGATATTTAAAAGCAAAGACTTAGCATATAAAACTTGAAATTCAGTTACCCATATTTCAGTTGACCACTGTCCAGCAACAGTAGGACCACCATTGAAGAAGAGGTATCATTTCATTCTAAGGGTTTTTTGCCCCAATGACTTGTACAACTACACTTAGATTCACATTTGTCATAGTCAAAGATTTTTTTTTTAAATGTACGAAATCTCAAGTTGAATTTGGAATATGTTCACAAGTATCTTAATCAATTGGTTGAGTTGGTTTGGGTTTGCATTAGAGGTTTGTCAGGCATATCACATTTCTGCCTCAGAGTTGTAGTGATTGCCTTTTTTAGTGAAATGCTGTCAAACTTAGCTGGCCATTAGCAATATTCTGAACTCGAGGGTACATTAAGCAGACTTCATTCCATGCATTGATGAGGATGGCCTAAACCTATCAGGGCAATGAATGAATGAGGGCTGCTTCAGAAGATATTCCTGGGTTTGCTCTCTTTGCCCACTGTTTTCCTAGAAAGCTCTGCAGCTCTGAGCTGAGCATGAGAACACCATGTGGGTTGTGAACCCAGCACTGCCATGCTTTTCCACTTAGCAAATGCTCTTACACCCTCTTGAGATAAGGCAGGGGCAGCTCTGCTGTGTGGGAAGCACTGTGCCTCTTGCTAAGTGGCCAGTTCAAATTAGATAGGGCAGGAACACAGATATAAGGGCACTTCCTACTTGACTGGCAGCTTTTAATGGATCCCAAGTGAGGGGAATGATTGCTCTGTGAACAGCTTTAGGGGGATGCTGGTTAAGAACTTTCACACGCCTCATTTGGCCTCTTTCCAGCTGGAGGTAAAAGGGGGAAGGGTGCAGGAGGAATGTGCTTGGAAAGGGGATTTATCCCTGAGCACTCAAATTCAACTGTTGTATGAAAATCTTCCATTCTTGCTTGCTAGATAGCTCTGCTTTCTCTTCATCAAGGATGGTTTCTGTTCACAAAGAATAACCAGAAAAGTTATCCAGTGAAGTGAAATGTAACTGTGTTGATTCTATTAAAATCTCCCTTGCTATTGCCCTGTATACAGGGCAGCAGAGTGACATCAGTTTGCAGTCACAGAATCACAGATTTGGTCAGGTTGGAAGGGACCACTGTGGGTAATCAGGTCCAACCTCCCTGCTCAAGCAGGGCCAGCCCAGATCATGGGACATAGGATTGTGTCCAGACAGTGCCAAAATATCCCCAGTGAGGGAGACTCCACACCCTCTCTGGACAATCTTCCAGGGCTTGGTCACTGCACAGTAAAGTTCTTCCTCATGTTCAGGTGGAACTTCTGTGCATCAGATTCTGCCTCTTGTACTATTGCCTGATACTACCAAAAACCTGGCTCCATCCTCTGACACCCTCCCTTCAGATACTAAGGCATTGATAAGGTCCTCTCAGTCTTCTCAAGGCTGAACAGGCCCAGCTCCCTCAGCCTGTCCTTGTAGGAGGGATGCTCCAGTCCCCTCACCATTTTTGTTGCTCTTCACTGGTTTCTCTCCAGGAGCTCCATGTCCCTTTTGTCCTGAAGAGCCCAGAACTGGACACAGCACTCCAGATGTGGCCTCACCAGGGCAGAGCAGAGGGGCAGGATCACTTCCCTTGATCTGCTGTAAATGCTCTTCCTAATCCACCCCAGGATACTCTTGGCCACAAGGACACAGTGCCAGCTCATGGACAGCTTGTTCCCAGCAGGTCAGCCCCAGCCTGTGATGGTACATGGGGTTATTCCTCCCCAGGTGCAGTACCCTGCACTCACATTTGCAGAATTTCCAACACTTCTTCCCTGTTCATCTCTCCAACCTGTCGAGGTCCCTCTGAAGGGACACAGCTCTCTGGGGTATTGGCCACTCCTGCCAGCCTTGTGTCATCAGTGAACTTGCTGAGGAGGCATCTGCCCCTTCATCCAAGTCATTGGTGAATAAGTTAAACAGCACTGGGCCCAGTACTGACCCTTGGAGAATACCACTAGTGACAAGCCTCCAGCTAGACCCAGCACCACTACCTGGAACCCTCTGGGATCTGCCCTTCATCCACCTCCTTGACCACTCATCCCATCCTGATCTAACAAAGCATTATTTTTGTGTGTGTGTTTATATATGCATATACAACAGCGGTTGCCCCAAGGCTGCACAGGTTTTCACTGAAGCACATGAGCTCACTCTCTCTCTCTCTCGTGCAGGTTCCTTGCCTGAATCCTCTCCATGGTTGCCTGTGGGTGTGGCAGCACCCTGATGTGCTGGTGTGGGCTGCTGAGCTCAGCCGGACACAGAGCCTGACATTAGTTAGCTGCTCAGCCGTGCCTCTCAGATCCTCACACTCTACAGCAGCTAATCCATGTAAAACAGTGTGAGAAACAAAACAAGTGAGCCCTGACAGCCTTATTAAAGGGGGTCGAAGGCAGAGTCTTTGTTGAAAGTCATGCCAGCACCCTGTTTTGTTGACTCAGAGATTATCTCACTCCTTATTCATTAGCAGGGTCAGAGGTGTCCTATTGAAAAGATATCCCCAGCCCAGTTACAAACAGCAGGTGCAGCCTCTGCCTGAGAACACGAATAGAAACTGCTGGGACTTTGGCAAGGCTTCCCAGCTCTCCCTGCCCAGCAGCTCATTTTATGGAAAGGAGGCCCTAAGCCCAGGTCTTCCCTAATTTTTCATCAGCTGCAAACCTTAGAGGTTTGCATTACTGCAGTTTTGAATATGTGCCCACAAACATCTAGAAGAAATGAAGCTGTATTCTTGTGGAAGGTCACAGTGAAGGGTGCCCAATAGGCATTTATGCACTTGAGCTCTGTATTTTTGTTAAAAATTGAGAAATGATTCTTCAGATACTTTTTATGGGAACTGGATAACTCTAGTTTGGATTGCATTGAGGAGCAATGATTATATTCAGATTGGGTAAGGTATAATGAAATAAAATAGTACTTTATTAAAGTCCTTTGATTGCAGTTTTTTAGTTTGTTATATATAGTCTAGCCTATTTAATAAAAGTCATTGCCATTTGGAAACTATAGAAGACTATACCTTAACTATCTAAAGCATTATAAAAAATTAATTTTTAGCTTTCTGGTGAAGATATATCTCTATCCAATTTCTGCAGTAGAGATGCAATCATCTTAGAATTGTTGTGTTTTGGCATAATTTGAATCTATTCTCTTTATTGCATACTTAATTTACAATGAAATACTTGTTGGCAAAACAAGCTAAAAGTCTATACTGACATTGCTTTTGGACAAGTTGTGGACAGACACCTTTTATTAGAATTTTTTTTTAAGTAGTTAAACCGAAGTGCTGTTGGATAATCAGTAGAGTTAATGCATTCAGTTTAGTATTGTTTCATTTTTCACCCATATCATCATCATTTCCCAGTCTAATCATCCAGCTGTCACCATTACACCCTCTCCCCAGTGTCCTTGGTTTCTT